>NW_023425529.1:59487821-60087821 GCF_014108245.1 Pipistrellus kuhlii
ATCAGGTGTCAAAATGAATTGCCAAACTTAAGGCAAATCAGTTTTTCATTCAACAAATATAAAGTTAACCAATGTGAACTCATTTCCTACTGGGAAATTAAACAAGCAAATCTGTTGAGTTTAACCTGGTGTAGAAAAACATGGGCTAAGAAAATTCTTACATGAATTATACAATAATCTTCTAACTCTCTTTGCAGAATTAAAGAATTTCAGTTTATCTTTTTCATATAAAAAAACATGTTGTGCTTGGCTGTGTGGCTCAGTGGTTGAGCATTGACCTATAAACCAGGAGGTCATGGTTCAATTCCCAGACAGGGTACATGCCCAGGTTGTGGGCTTGAACCCCAGTAAGGGGCAGGCAGCCAATTGATGATATTTCTCTCTCATTGATGTTTCTATAGCTCTACCCCTCTCCCTTTCTCTCTCTAAAAATCAGTAACAACATATTAAAAAAAAATTTTTTTATTGTGATGTTTGTTATATTTTAGGTAAAACCACCAAATTTGTGAGTGAGGTTTAGACAAACAACCAAGAGCAATAATCATTATGTGAGGTCCAGAAAAGGGTTCATTGGTGTCAATAACCAGAGCTGGCAGATTCAGCCCATCCAGGGCAGCTGGGAAAGCGGTGGAGGAAAAGCACTTGGGAAATGAGGGAACTGCTACAACATCCATGGAGTGACAGGCAACCTCGGGCATGCACAGCAATGTAGGAGTGCAAACAGGGCTAGGGAGCGACTAACCACCCACCCAGTTCTACTGCTCTGTGGATGGGAACTGCCAAGGAGGCAGCAGAAATGGAGAGAAGGAACATGAATTCAGTAGCCAGATGTCCTAGATTCCAACCCCAGCTCCAGTTTCAGCTCCAGGACCTATATACTTTGAGCAAGCCTCATAACGTCTCAAAGCTTCTCTTGTATAGTAAAAGATAGTCATTTTGTCCTGACTATTACCATCGAGATACTTTGAATAGGAATAACTGTTACATACTGTATGAATATGAATATAGATGTGGTTTTCCTAAAAGGCTTTCAGGCCAAATTCCATTTTAACAACAAGCACTGCATATGAAAGAAAGCCTTCATATTACAATACATGTTTTGAGACTCCCCAAGCCCTCCTCATCCTGAAAATATTTGATACAATTGAAACTCTTACAGGTATTTTGAGACTATCTTCTGAAGTTGCTTGTAACAGAGTGAAATCTGTGTACTTCAGTAAATAGAGAAAAGTTTTTATTCATTGCCTACACCACTTTCCACTCCTTAATATTTTTTTCTCCTGTATCTCTTCAGACAACTACTTTAAAAGAATTTCAGAGAGGACAAGCTAACTTACAATAACATTTTTTATTTTACTTTCAAGACTCAATTCTCTTGACACATTCTTATTATGTGCTTATTCTAATACAAATGTTGCCAGGCACATAAATGTCTAGGATCTGGAATTTATATTGATTAAAAGATAACTTCTGCATCTAATTAGTGTGATTTGGTGGGACAGCGGCAAGGGGTTGGGGGAGAGACAGACCTGCCAACAATTACAGGACAATGGTAATGGCTACAGTGAAAGTACATGAAACAAAGAAGAGGAGCACTGAGAAAGGGCACCTCATCCATCTTGGATGTGAGCAATGAGTAGGCATTTTCCAGGTCGGCAGCTGCAGCTGCATATACACAGGCAGATGAGAAGGAACCCTGAATTCTCCCATGTGAGTAGTTTAGTTCACCTAGAGCACAGAGAACTTAAGTGAGACTAGAAAGGATGGAATTGGATGTTTTTCAATCAGCACAATTATCTAGCTAATATTAACAGGAAGAGAGCAAAGGGGAGGCCAGACATGATAAATATGGTCATCTGGGCAGCTTCACCAGAAAGCTACAGCTTCACACAGCATTGCTCCTCCGAGGAAATCACACCTTCTTACCCCCCTCCAGCACTGGACTGTTCAGGGAGAAGGGTGGTAGGTGAATGCACAATGAAATTGGGGTGATGAAGGGAAGGTGCTTGCTCATCCGTCTAACCTGGGGAAAAGATCATTGGATAAGGGGTGGAGCACTGCAAGTGCATGAGCTTAGAAAGTTACAATCCCCAAAGAGTTCCCTTGCGTGTGCCCCTTGTTTCCTGTCACTCCCTCGCTCTGTGACTTTCCTGGGCACGAACGTGCCGTGTGGCCGTAAGCAGCTGCATGGCTCATGGCATGTGGACCCCACACGAAATGGACTGCAGTTGGAAACACAAGCCAAGCTAGCCAGATGTGACCTGAAATTTAATATAGAAAGAAACTCTGGACACTGGTTCTTATTCTGGTGCTACTGAAGAAAAGATTGGACTTATTCCATGATGGGACAGATGGAGATAGGATTTTTAATGAAAGTTCCCCCCTCCCATGGGGGCTCCAGGAAGTTCTTTTCATTGTGGAACCCCAGGGACTCCACTTCCACAGATAACATTTTCATGGTTAAGATGGTGAAGGGCTCTGTGTGGATGGTAAGCAGTACTTGATGGTGAACCATTGAAAGCTTTTGAGTAATCTCTATATATAAAAGGCTAAAAAGTGAATGCCCCATTGTCCTATGGAAGGGTACCTATGACACACACTGACCACCAGGGGGCAGACGCCCAATACAGGGGCTGCTGAGATGTGGTGACTTGGCAGCAGGGGTTTTCTGGTGATGCACCCCAAAACCAGAGAGGAGGGAGCCTGATTCCTCACAGGGCCACGCAATTCCACCTTCGGCTGGGGGTTATGTTGTTCCTGGGGCACTGTTGGCTGCGAATCCGGTTTACTGCACACTTGTGTTTGTGTTTCACACCCTGTATGACAGAAACTTTGCAGAGTGCCCTCTTGTATTCTGGGACTCCTTGGGGGAGTTAGAGAGCAGGTTTTGGCCCTATTCTGCAGGCCAGGCCGAGGGACCCCACTGGCCAGAGGGACCCTGCTCACTCTGCAGAAGCCCTTCTAGCCAAGGTGCCACCCCAGGTACAGCTGACTGGGGAGGGACTGTGGGAAGTTGGCTAGACATGTCCTGGACCCAACCTCCCACAGTTTCTCCCCACTGGCCACCCAGACCACCTGCATTAGTCCCTGCCCCAGAGTCAGTGCCACAAGCTGAAAGACCTGAGCATGAGTTTTCTTTCTTTTTCTTCGCCCACCCTTCCCTCCCGCCCTCCCCTCGCCCCCAATCCCCCACAGACACCCTTTGAGCTGCAGCATTGCCCCATGGATTCTAATTTCAATGTGCAGGGATCCATGCACTGGGGCACTAGTATGAATAGATTTGCCTGTGAGAATAACCCCAGAGACAGAAATCTCACCTGAAGTCAGGAATGCCACATTGCAGGTTACTAGTCTAAACAAGGCAGGAAATTTTAAGTCCCTAATCATTGCAATTCCAGTTGTGATGGTAAGAGTGCATAAATTATAATTATTTAGGTTTTTTTTTTTTTTTCCACTTGACTCAGTAAGTGAGGTGAGAGAAGGAAAAGAGAGAGAGAAAGAGAGAGAGATAGAAAGAGAGAGAGAATTTAGTGTTACTCTGTAGTTATGTTTTAGGCAAATTGATTAATATATTTACCAATATAGGGAATACCAGGTGATAAGAAGAGAAAATTATGTATAGTTTGATTTTAAAAGTTACATTTGAGTTACCTATGTAACATCCAAAGGGAGATATCTATGAAAAGGTCAAATGATTAAATAACTGTTAATGGTGCTTGGTTCTAGAGCTCCAGAGAGGAATCTATTCTGGAGACATAGATTTGGAGAGTCATTAGCAAATTGATTGAGAATGAGATTGACTAGAGAGAATAATAAAGTAGAAAGAAAGGACTTGGGGTAGACCAGTGGAGAATAGGCATTTAAAGGGTAATTGGAAAGCTGATAAAAAAAAAAAAAAAAACCAACAACAATAGATCAAGAAACAGCAGAGAGAAAGAGAAAAAAAAAGTGTCATGAAGACAAGAATAATCAAGAATATAAAAATCTCTAGTCACACAAGAGTTAACAGTTGTTGATTGGTCATTTATGTCATTGGGGCAATTATAAGACTATTCAGTGGAGTGGTGAAGATAGATCCGTACTGAGGTGTGTTAATGGAAAGAGAGAGAGAGAAAGAGAGAGAGAGAGAGGATTATTCTTTCAACGTGCTTGATTTTGAGACTATAAAATGGAATATATAGTTATTTAGTAAGCATTTCAGCTTACACACAAGCAAGAAAACATAAAACATACTAATGTTAACATATTTTGGAAGTGCATGTTGACAGTGATTGGAGAACAATTAAGTGCTCCAAAAGTAAATTGGTTAAACTTTTGAAATCTATAAACAATGAATATGATTGGCCACTTATGAAACTGTTAATGTGGGATAGGAGTTTGGGAACACATAAAAGCCTAATTAAGGTGATGAGACTTATTACAGGAAAACAGAAGAATCTATGTATAACTTAGACAGCAAGAACATAACTCAATTATATTGTTTCTTGACAATAGACTGAAATATGTAAAGTCAGTCTTGTGGGTACGGAAGAGAAACCAGTAAGAGCCAGAAGTTAGGGGCATTTATCTAGGGGTGTGGCAACCTTGAAGGTGCGCTGCTCAGATCTCTCCAGCTGCAGATCCACCAGTTTCATATGGAGTTTATACTGATCTTACCACCCAGCCACCAACTGCGCACACTAGGGGCACAGGAGCCAGGCCATTCCTTCCCAACGAGGAACTCTAGTCAAACTTTGATCTTTGGTTCCCCATCAGCATGGCTAAGGCTCCTCTTAGCCAATCCTTCTCTATTTCCCACCCTCATTTCACAAGAATGGTCCTACAAACTGCCATGTGCTTATACTTTAGATCCCTGGTCAATTCTCACTCCAGTTTTCCACAACGACTATTTTCAACCATCTTATTGTTCTTATAAAGCTATTTTCTATTCCTCTTCCCACTCCTGAAAATGAAGCCGAGACTCTGCTAGAACTCCGGGATCAGACATGCTGCTGTCGCATCCATCTCTGGCTCTCCTTAGGACTCCGCAGAGTTTCTAAAGAAAGGGATGTCCTTTCTTCAAGGAGGAAGGAGTTGCTCTCCTGAGAGCTCTGGCTTTTCAAGAACACTCTTCTAGCCCCTCTCTCCAGATTCAATCTTAATCTCTTCCTTCTTTTGGTTGCTTTCCATTCTGCATTAGAACATATTTGAGCCTCTTCAAACTTAAAACAGACCCTACCAGCCCTTTAGGGAGTGGTACGTTTAGCAACCTTTTTTCTTCAAAGCTAGACTCTTAGAATGGGAACTTACAGTTAGGTCTTAATGCCCTTACATTCCACCTTTTATCATGCCCTCAGGTCACAATTGCAACAAAAAAATAGCATACATTGGAATAAACCTAATTAAGGAGGTAAAAGATGTGTACTTGGAAAACTATAGGACATTTTAAAAAGAACTAGAGGAAGATACAAACAAATGGAAGAATATACTCTGTACATGGATTGGAAGAATTAATATCATTACAATCTCCATACTGCCCAAAGTAATCTATAGATTCCAGTATTTTCTTATCTTAGATAAATGGCACCAATGGCTTAAGCATCGGTTTTTAACACTAGTATATCTAATCTTTTACCAATTGCTGCTAATTCCATCATCTAAATAAGTCTTTACTCTCCAATCCTATATATAAAAAGGACTAATATGCAAATAGACCGAAAGGTGGAACAATTGAAAAACTGAACTGGTCGCTATGACATGCGATGACCACCAGGGGGCGTGTGCGGAACATGGAGGGCACTGGCCACAGCAGGATGGTGGAGTAGGTGAGTAGGGGCACCAGACCGAGGTGGGTCACCAGTAGCTGTCATTGGGACGAGTCTCTGGTGGTCACTGAAAATTCTTTGCTCTCATGTGCTGCAGTCCTGCCCGACACTCACACCTGTTGGCAGCGCTGGCCTTGCTCACACCCATAGCTGGCGCTGGAGTGGGCCCTTGCTCTCAGCTGCAGGCCCTTATCACCCCTGAGGGCTTCTCCACCTCCCCCTGCTCCTGAGGGGCGGTTGGGCCAGCAGCACCGTTCACACCCTTTGCTGGTGCCAGCCCCAGTCACTCTGCTTAGCACTGTCAGCGGGTGTGTGAGCAGGGCTGGATCGGCACTATCAGCATGTGGGAGGAGCAGCATCGGGAGCAGGTTGCTGGCAGGAAGGGAGCTGCCACAGAAAGGGGACCAGAGGCTGTGGCGGAAGGGGTTGGGCTGGGGCGTGGAGGATGGACTGCGACCCAGTTCTGTACTGGGCCCACAGTTCCTTTCAAGGTGCACAAATTTGTACACTGGGCCTTAGTAGGTATTATATTTGCGAATGTTTTGAAATATAATAGATGTAGTTATAGAAGATTGAATGTTAAGGGAAGAGGAGATATATAATTATGTAGGTCAACATTTTAAAACTCTGGTTATGCATTAAAATCAGCAAAGAAGTTTTTAAAATACCAATACTTGGTCCCTGGCTGATGTGGCTTAGTTGGTTGAGCTTCTTCCTGTGAGCCAACCAGTTAAATTACCAGTCGGAGTGTGTGTGGGAGGTAACTGATTGATGTCTCTCTATCTCTCTCTCCATCTCTTTCTAAAATCAATAAAAACTTATTAAATATTTTTTTAAAAAATACCAATGCTTAGACCACACTACTTAAGGATTTTATTGCCCTTGAGCTGAGTTGGACCAGAAGTGTCAGGATTTTCCTTTTCAGAGATCTTAGGGGGTTCAGTATACCCAGGATGGACATCAGCTGACATAAGATCAAGGGAGGTTTTTGTTATGTTATCATTGTTCTATTTTGTTTTGTGATGTGAGCATATGCTTATGTGGTGAGAGGAAAACTGTAGTGAAGAGGGAGGTCGAAGATTCTGGGAGAGTGAGGTAATTGATGGAGCAAGTTCCTGCAAGTGGAAGGGTGTGAGTATGGGGCACAGCAATTACCTTGGATAGAAAAATCATCTTTTTTCTGGGATCTGAAGAAAGGAGGAAAGGAGGAAAGGAGATGGAGCTAGATGGAGCCTGAGATGTTTATAGACATGAGCAGCAGGCAGGAAGTATAGGAAATTCCTTTGTGATTACTTTTTTTTCCCCCCCTGAGAAATAGGAAACAAGTTTATCAGCTGAGAGTGAGGCTGAAAACTCATTACAACAAAATCTTGGCAGTGGGTGAGCATGGACTTGTATGCAAGTCTTCTCTCCCAAATGATTTATCATCTTCTTAGCGACAGAGGAACTCTTCATGTATCTGCCTTTCATCAATCACCTGTTACAGGGAAAACCACAAGGCAAGTTCTCAAGAAACATCCTGGTGTATCTCAACTCAATTTTATTTTCTCTTTTCTTTCCAGCTATTGTAATAATCACCCTGGTTCTTATTTTCTTCCTCATTCTGAAAACATTACTTGTCCAGTCCAAGTCATTGATTTTTTTTGAAACTTCATAGTTTCTGTTCAAACTCTTCATTTACATAAAGTTTTTGTAGCTCTCGCCTTTCATAAAATCCAAACTGGGACAGTTTCTGGGGAAAGACAGTGAACACCAGGATACTTTCTGGAAAAAGACACAGTGGACATTGGGGTTGTTTCTGGAAAAAAGGACACAGTGAAGCTTTTCAGGGCTGTGAAAGCACCTCTTGAGTCCAACAAGGCCACATGCCATTTTGTGCCAGCAAATGCCAGTTTAAGAAAATGCAAGCCAAAATTAAGAGTTAAACTTAGCAAATGCATATATAAGTACACAGTCCCCATGGAAAATATTTTTTCAGCTTTCAACATAATGCCAATCATACATAAATAGATACCTTTAAGAAGTGTTTTCTTAAATGGGACCTTATATAATTTTAATTGATACACACCAAGTTAGTACAACTAAAACCTAAGGAGTTCAGAGTCCCTGTCAATTGAAGATAAACCAAAAAGTTTATATGAATTTCTGACATGCATGTAGCCAGAAAATCCACTTTCATGGATAGTTCCTAATGTGTTCTGGAAACTTCTGAATTAGTGTGAATACACCTTTACTGGGTGCTCCCTGACACACCCTTACTTACGTATGTTCACACTTATCTCTGAGAACCTCAGGATCAGTTGTGGATTCACCAACCAGCAATACTCATTGTTTTCCTTCTAAGCTTAGCTCTATATAGTGTTTCACAGGAATTTAAAAATAACTGTTAGAAGCAGTCTTTCTTCATAAGAAATATACAGAGCGGCCTCCTCAGGGATGTGAAGGCTCATGAGACACAAGCATCTGGCCAACAAGCACTTACTGAGTATTTAATGTAATGAATATTTATTGAGTTTCTACTATGTGCTGTGCCTGTGCTAGACAGAATAGAAAACCGAAGCCTGTTCCTGGCCACTTTATATAAACCAAGTCTCCATATAACTCTCCATCTGTTTGCTCAATTTTATTTTATTTTTTCTAGAGCTTCACAGTGCCTGAAATAGTATGCATGTACTGTCTTTCTCCACTAGAATAAAAAGAGAGCTTTTTATTTGGAATCTTTAGAATTGGAAGCAATGTTAGGTATCTAAAAAATGCTCAGAAATAATTGTTGAATAAGAGAAGGACTTGTGCAGAGCCAGGCGAAAAGGTTAGATGTGCACGTAGGGAGAAAATGCCAGCCAGGGAGAAGGACAAAGAGAGATCTCCCAGTACAGTCTCTGAGGACGTGTTTTAATGTTATAGTTAAACAATTTTTCTTGTAAACTTCATTTCACATATGGACTTTTCCATTCCTAGAACGGATAAGTATTTAATTTTCAAATTCCCACGTTTTGATACAGTGGTGATAAAGCTGAGCTTGAGAAACTGCCTGGCAAGTGGAAAATAGGAAAGGCTTTTATAGAGGCCATCAGTCAGGCTGCGAAATCTTTAAACCCTCTGACGGCTGGGCCTTTCTGTTCCACAGATGCTTATGCACATCGAATTCCAATGGCCTCTATGCAGCTTCCCCAAAGCCTTTGGGGTGACTGGGATTGATCACAATCAGGGCTGTGTTCTGGGTGACACTGACCATTATTGAGTCCTGGGGTTGGACAAGCAGATATACCCCTTCTCCCCATCCCAAATTACACTCACCTGCCTATGAAGTTACAATTCTGTTGGAGGGTCATCAAGCTCCTTTTTTTTTTTTTTTTAATGTGAGGTTCTTCCAAACACAGCACCGAGGAAGTAAATAGGTGGCCTTCATTGGCTACTGCCTTTCTAATTGTGTTCTTATGAAATAAAATTTGGATTTCAAAACCAGGTTGTGAACTTAACATTCAGAATGGAGTGTTCCTCAAACTATCATGCTCACTTAAGGAGGAATTTTAAACAGAAGAACATGTGGCCAGAGGGTAGGGGCCCAAAGCAAATATAACCAGAATTGCTCATGTCCGACCTCTCTTTCCCACACCAAAGCAGAGTCACCATGACAAAGTTTACGATTAGTGGTGGATTATAAAACATTAAAAGAGCTTGGGAAAATTCTCCAGAGCCTACTTAAAGCTATGTCTCCACAATTTTGGATCTCACCTCAGCACTGATTAGCTTTTCAGGCCAGGATAAGCTACATATGGGTAGCATATATGAGCCTCAGTTTCCTCATTTGTAAAATGAAGACAATGCTGCTTCTTTCACAGACTTGAAGGTATTATAACTAGTGTTGTCAAGTGTTCAGTAATTAGTAGAGCTAATTATTTGTATTAAAGAAGAGAATTAATATGGTTAGAAAATTCAAAGGATAAAAATTAAAGAAATAGTTCAGAATAAATAAAATTTATTAGCTTCTCATCCATTGCTTAAATTATTAAAAACAGATAAAATAATTTATCTTTTATAATAGTATCTCACTTAGAATCTAAAAGAAAATGTTCATTTACCATAGCAATTGATAAATAAGTAAACATAAAATTAAGATAGAAATCGAATGGCCTGAGAATTGGTCTAGTGTTGCCATAGACTATGTCTTTTCATCAACCAATTGCCCTGTTCTCTATTTGAGGCCTAACCCTATTTTTGCTTTATATACAATCATAGTCCACAATAACACTGTATCTATCTAGTATTAATCAAATGAAGATAAGATATAGACAATGAGCACTGACCAGAAGTCGACTATAATTAAATAAAGTCCCATGACTAAACATAACTGTGTATGTTGAACACACCAGGCTCTCGGCCTCCTAAAATTAATTAACTCCCTAATGAAAGTTGTCTGCTATCAAAATAACCAATTTACTTTTTTCAACAATATAGTCAAACCAGTTTTCAATTAAGATTCAAGAGTCAAGATCTGATGAGCAAGGAAATCATAAATGATTTATGAGCATCCTACTTTTATGTAACGTTGCATCTATTTTTTTCTGCTTTAATCCTCTAGCAGGCTTTTTAATTCGTGAAAAATTAATGTCAAGGCTAGTTCATAAAGATTATGCCTTGAGGGTTGCGATTTTAGGAAGCATAGTCTAAAACTAAGAACGCTCTCTTTTCAAATTTAGCAGGTTGATTCCTCAAATGCCCAGTTGCATTTTAATAGTTTCTTTTTATTTAATTGACACCCTTTTCAGTCTAATAATTCGAATGAACCAATAGCTGTCATGTCTTCTTGCTTCACAAGAGGGTGAAATGTTTCCCAGGCATTTTCATTACTTTCTTTTCCATTGAGAATAAAAGAATTTGAGAAGTTTAACATGCTGGAAAATTCTATTGGGAAAGACTTCCTGGGGTTTGTAGTGCTTAAAGCCCTCAGAACTCTTGGTGTCCTTTAACCTTCAATTTGGCAACACTACTTCTCCACAATCCCACCTTCACTAAACTCCACTGTCAGGCTAGGTTCCTGGGTTAAAGTCAAGTCCCAGGACATTTTTTTAAAATATATTTTATTGATTTTTACAGAGAGGAAGGGAGAGAGACAGAGAGCTAGAAATGTCGATGAGAGAGAAACATCGACCAGCTGCCTCTTGCACACCTCCTACTGGGGATGTGCCCGCAACCAACATACATGCCCCTCACCAAAATCGAACCCGGGACCTTTCAGTCCGCAGACTCTACCACTGAGCCAAACCGGTTTCGGCCCAGGCAAGATTTTTAATAAAAAGAAACAGCCTCTCTGAGTTAGAGGCAGAGGAAAACAATTCTCAAGACACAAAAGGCAATTTTATAGCCACTCAAACATAGGCTAGCCTCATGTAAATTCACCTCCATTTTTTCCAGCGGCTGAATTATTTCTGCATAATTATCTTGCATGTGGCCAGACTGGAAGCTTGTCCCTAGCCCCTGGCATGAACCATTTGCTCAAGCAGCCACTGCCAACTTTAGTCACAGGGTTTTTCTTGGTTGGAGTTCTCAAAAGTAAAAAAACCCCAAGGGGCTGGGCTTGTTTATTGGAAGTACTCTTCACAGCAGGCCACGCCTCGGGCTCAGGATCAGCTAAGGATAGGGTGTCCTTGGTTAGGAATCTTCCTGTTCTCCCAGCAGCTGGGGCTGGGAGTAGAAGGTGGTAGGATCAATAGAATTGCCTTTTCAGGGCGTGTGGGAGGGAAGGCACAGTGAACTTGTCCCTACCAAGATTGCAATTGCTGCCTCATTGAAAGATGCAACATTCACTCATACCTAAACTCTCATAAATATTAGCTACTGTTACCAATATCATGGTCATTATCATCATTTATTAATTCATTTAACAAATACTTATTAAACACCCTTTATATGTCAGCCATCCTCTGAGACTATCAACATAATGATGAAAGGTTTTGTGTGTGTGTGTGTGTGTGTGTGTGTGTGTGTGTGTTTAATAAAGTAGATTCTGAATATTAACAGACTGATACAGCCCTTATGATATGGTACTAGGAAGAGAGAAAGGATGGGCACTTTCTGAATGACAAACAGAAAATTGTTCCTCCGGTGAAATGGAAGGAATACTAAAATGATTAGGAATGCCAGGCTCAGGTGTTGATGGATTAAGGCTGCAAAAAGAAATACCCAAGGGGCAGATCCAATCAACTTGCAAACGTTAGGGAGATGGCTGGATGACAAGGCTCCTTCTATGCTTTGCATGGACACAGCAGGATTAACATAGCATTTTCTAGCATACATAGAGAAAGTTACCTCCCTACCCAAATTATCTGAACAAATGTTCCCTCATGTACATATTAACGCTGTGGCTTTGGAATCATGACTGTAAATTCAAATATTTAATCTGCAGGGCCCAAGCAATTAAAATAAATGAATGAAACAGGCTAGGTGTAATTCAGCATCAGACAGGAATTAAGGTAAAGGGGAGAGCACACACTTTGTCTAAAAGTGGAGAACATTACGCAGCCATTTGAAAAGGAGGTACTGTGGTGCCTGGTTTCCCAATATTTAAAAAGAGATAAATAAAATGTAAACTTTTGTATAAAATTCCTGACTTAAGAAAAATAATCACTGTGAGGTCAATACAAAACATAGCAGGGGGCTGGGTCCATCTTGAGGTCTACTCATTTGCAAGCCCTGTTTGACAGCGAGGAGCACAAATTGGCCTCACCGCTCACACATGGGGAGGTACACATGAGGGCACGCCTGGGTGCTGTGTCTCGGGATATACCATTGCGGTCCTGAGCTGCCCCAGGTGGGTTCTCATTACCAATAAAGCAATCACCGGGATCAGAGACTCTTGAAGGCTGGATGATGACCTCTAAAGTGTCAACATCTTAATCCCAGATCCGATTCCAGACAAGATGGCGACCGAACAGATGGACTTGTTCTGACCCTGGTCCCAGAACAGATAGAAGCAGCATCTGAGTCGCTCACGGAATATTGATTGACAGCTAAGGGGCAGCGGAACTCTAAAGGAAGGTAAGGAAGAGTCCACTGAAGAGGATTTCCTGACCAAGCAGCCAGCACTGTGGTGGCGGTGACCTCTCCCGGAGCTACAGGCTCAGAGGGAAGGCTGCGCCATCTTACCAGGAAAGGAGGATCTTCTCTGAGGCCTGGAAAGCCCACAGCAGAGGAGACCATTGAGCAGTTGTGATGCCCTAATCCGTGCAAACATGTGGATTCAAGGAAGTTCTTCAATCACCCACGGAAAGGTCAGAGTTTGCGGGGATAGCCTGAGGGACCTGGGTCCCTGCTGCGCCGACAGCGACTGTAGCCGTGGTGTTCCCGAGCGGCCCTGCCACGTGTAGCCGCAGAGCGCCCAAGCGGCCCCTGCGCCAAGCTGTGCCGAAAGAGGCTGCGGCTGCAGAGAGAATCCTGCCTGAGACCCAGTGCTGGGGTTGGCGTAATCTTCCCCAGAAGCGGGACTTTTTTCCAAACGCCAAGGGACACGGGACAGATTATTAAGAATCGGGGCTGTCCTGCTAAGCGCGGAACATCTGGACACCTTGGCGCCTGATCTCCTTCACCCCCATGCTTCTGAATACTAGGGAAGGACTGCTAAGTGGGACATATCAGGGGAGATTACAGGGGGAAATTGCCTTCCTGGAAATGAGGGATCAGAGCAAGAAGAGATAGTCTGGGAGCCAGCAGACACTCTGGCAGCTAGAACCATAGAGAAAGAAGGCCAGAGCAACCAAAAGACTGGGAGGTCAAACTAGAAACACTTCCACGTAGGGGCTGAATTACAAACTGCCTTTTTTCTTTTCTTTTCTTTTCTTTTCTTTTCTTTTCTTTTCTTTTCTTTTCTTTTCTTTTTCTTTTCTTTTCTTTTCTTTTCTTTTCTTTTCTTTTCTTTTCTTTTCTTTAATTAATCAAAATTAAATGGACAAAAATAACTGAGGTGCAGTGGAACACTGAGAACTGCAAGACTGTCTGGTCTGAGAATCAGGTGTGCCGAATACAATAACAGAGGAAGTGAATGACCACTACTGGACATTTTTATGCTAATTTTACTATTCTTTATTTTATTTTCATTTTTTACTTCTTTTACTTAAGAAATAGTTTTTTTAATTTTTTCCTTACTTGATTTTACCTTTTCAATTATTACATCTTTCAATCTCAATCATCACTATTACTACTGCTATTTTGCATTTTTTTGTTCCCTTTTTCTTCTTCTTTTTTCCTCCAGTACCATTTTATTTTCTCTTTATTTTACATTGGGATTAGTCTTCATTCTATTATAGCATCGTTCAACCCTATCTCAACTCGACCTTTACACCATCACTCTCTTACTAACCTGTACCCTTTTTGTCTCCTGTTTAATCCTATCCCTTTCAGGCTTTAGTTTTTCCCCTATTCTTTCTGTATACCCCCTGCTAAAGCTCTCACCATACTTATAGACCTAATTTCCAACCCCCTGATCCAAGTATATAAATATCACTCTCTTCACTATATTAACTAGTTAAAAAAAACAAACAAAAAAAAACTCCAAAACTGTTCTCCTCTCTATCCTTTTGTCATTGTTTGCGTGAATGTTGATATAGTGAATTTTTATGTTTTTTAGTGAAATTGTTATGTTTATTCTTGTGCTGTTATTGTTGCTTTGTATTTTTTTAAAATCCTTTGTTTTTGTTCATTTTTTACTTCAGTATATCATAGCCTTACTTAATAATAGTGGATATTGTAGTTTGTATTAATCTCCAAGTATTGTTGCTGGCATTGGGTGGGATTAGTGGTTGTTCTATGGGAATTTTCTCCACATATATATATATACAGTTTGTTTCCCCTTTCTCTCTTAGTCTGCTTCTTGCCTCTCTCTCTCTCTCTCTCTTTTTTCTTTTCTCCCTGTTTTCCAACGTCATTTCGTCATTTTTTATCTTCTTTTTCTGTCTCTTTATTTATCCCTCTTTTTTAGATTTTATTTTTTATTTTATTTTTACTTTCTTCCTTCTCTCCTATCCCCTAATTTGCCTTTCTCTAGTGGTCACCTTTATTAGAAGTTATTAATATCGCAAATACATTCCTGTTAAGTGCCTTTTGTGTTGTACCTGGTAGTGTTGTATTTTGTGCCTTTAAATCAACGCAGGAGAAGGAACACCACATAACCAGACATCCTGAAAAGAGAGACCATGAGGAGACAAAGAAATAGCCCACACATGAAAGAAAAGCAGGCATCACCAGAAAAGGAAGTAAACGAGTTAGAGGCAAGCAACCTACCAGAGCAAGAATTCAGAGTAATGATCATAGGATGGCTAAAAAGAATGGAAGAGAAATTTGATGATATGAATAAGAAACAAGAGGAAATGAAGAAGAACCAAGAGGAAATGAAGATGAACCAAGAAAAAATGAAAAATGACATCGCTACTATGAAGAACTCAATAGAAAGCATCAAGAGTAGACTAGAAAAAGCAGAGGACCGCATCAGTGAGCTAGAAGGCAAGATGGAAAAAAATAACCAATTAGAGTAGCTTCTGGAAAAAAAAAAATTAAAAAGCAGGAGGAGAGTCTAAGGGAACTTTGGAACAATACAAAACAAAACAATATTAGAATAATAGGAGTTCCATAAGGAAAGGAAACTGAGGAAGACACAGAAAAAGTATTTCAAGAAATAATGACAGAAAATTTTCCTAAGATAGAGAAGAAAAAATCCACACAAATCCAAGATGCTCGCAGAGTCCCAAGCAAAATGAATTCCAGAAGACCCACACCAAGGCATATTATAATTAAATTGGCAAACACCAACGACAAAGTAAGAATCTTAAAAGCAGCCAGAGAGAGACAGAAAGTTACATATAAAAGAACCCCCCTCAGACTAGCAACTGATTTCTCAACAGAAACTCATCAGGCCAGAAGGGAATGGGATGAAATATACAAAGTCATGCAAAGGAAGGGTCTGAATCCAAGAATACTGTACCCAGCAAGCCTATCAATCAAAATTGAAGGCTAAATCTGGAGCTTCACACACACAAAAAAAAAGACTAAAGGAGTTTATCTCCACCAAACCAGCAATGCAAGAAATGCTAAAGGGTCTATTATAAAAATAAAGAAATAGGAAGCAAAGAAGGAACACAGGGATATAGAATAAAAATGTCATCAAATGAGTGCCTATCAATAATATCTTTAAATGTAAATGGATTAAATGCTCCAATCAAAAGACATAGGGTAACAGATTGGATAACAAAACAAGACCCATATATCTGTTGTCTACAAGAAACCCACTTCAGAAAAAAGATGCATACAGACTGAGGGTGAAGGGATGGAAAAAGGTTTTCCAGGTGAATGGAAATGAAAAAAAAGCTGGGGTAGCAATACTTATATCTGACAAATTAGATCTCAGAGTGAAGGACATAACAAGAGATAATGAAGGCCACTTCATAATACTAAAGGGAGCAATCCAACAAGAAGAAATAACCCAGGGAAATATATATGCACCCAATGCGGGAGCACCCAAATACATTAAAAAACAAACAAACAAACAAAAAAACACCAAAAAAAACCAAACAAACAAACAAACAAAAAACCCTACTGGAGGACATTAAGAGAGATAAATAGCAATACAATCATAGTAGGAGATTTTAATACCCCACTGTCACCCTTGGACAATTCATCTAAACAAAAACTCAGCAAAGAAATATCAATCCTAAATGACTCACTAGACCATATGGAATTAATCGACATCTTGAGAACATTTCACCCCAAAGCCACAGAATATACATTCTTCTCAAGTGCACATGGGACATTCTCAAAGATTGACCACATTTTGGGACATAGGCAAAGTCTCTTCAAGCTCAAGAAGATATAAATCATATCAAGCATCTTCTCAGATCATAGTGGCATAAAACTGGAAATTAACTACAATAAAAATAACCCTAAGAAATCAAACACATGGAGAATAAACAGCATGTTATTAAACAAGGACTGGATTATCAGAGAAATCAAGGAAGAAATTAAAAACATCCTGGAAACAAATGACAATGAAAACACAACAATCCAAAATCTATGGGACACAGCAAAAGCAGTTTTGAGAAGGAAGTTCATATCACTACAAGCCCATTGAAGAAAGAAAAAAAAAAAAAAAAAAAAAAAAAAAAAAAAAAAAGGTAACAAATTATCTAACTCTACAACTCAAAGAGTTAGAAAAAGAGCAACAAGAAAAGCCCAGTGTAAGCAGATGGGAGGAAATAACAAAAACCAGAGTGGAGATAAATGACATAGAGATCAAAGAAACAATACATAAGATCAACAAAACCAAGAGCTGGTTCTTTGAAAGGATAAACAAGATAGATGAACCTCTAGCCAGGCTAACCAAGAAACAAAGAGAGAGAACTCAAATAAACAAAATCAGAAATGAAAGAGGTGAAATAACATCAGACCCCACAAAATACTACGAACAACTCTATTCCAACAAACTGAACAACCTGGAGGAAATGGACATATTCCTAGAAAAATACAAACTTCCAAAACTCAATCAGGAAGAATCTAAAAATCTCAATAGACCAGTGACTTGGGAAGAAATTGAAACAGTCATCAAAAAGCTTCCAGCAAACAAAAGGTCAGGGCCAGATGGCTTCACAGGAGAGTTTTACCAAACATTCAAGGAAGAACTAAAATCTATCCTCCTCAAACTATTCCTAAATATTCAAGGGGAAGGAACACTTCCAAACTCCTTCTATGAAGCCAGCATCACCCTAATACCAAAATCATATAAAGACAACTCAATGAAAGAGAATTATAGGCCAATATCCCTCATGAACATAGATGCCAAAATCCTCAACAAAATTCTAGCAAATCGGCTTCAGCAGAACATCACAAAGATCATACACCATGACCAAGTAGGATTTATTCCAGGAATGCAAGGACGGTACAATATCCATAAATCAATAAACGTGATACATCACATAAACAAATTGAAAGATAAAAATCATATAGTCATATCAATTGATGCAGAAAAAGCATTTGATAAAATCCAACACCCTTTCCTGATAAAAACTCTCAACAAGGTGGGAGTACAAGGATCATACCTCAACATAATAAAAGCTATATATGATAAACCCACAGCCAACATCATATTCAATGGGCAAAAACTAAAACCATTCCCTCTAAGAACAGGAACAAGACAGGGATACCACTCTCGCCACTCCTGTTTGACATAGTACTAGAAGTACTAGCCATCGCAATTAGACAAGAAGATGAAATAAAAGACATCCAAATTGGAAAAGAAGAAGTAAAGTTATCGTTATTTGCAGATGACATGATATTGTACATAAAAAAAACCAAAAGACTCCATTAAAAAACTAATTGACTTAATAAATGAATTTGGCAATGTAGCAGGATACAAAATTAAAGCCAAGAAATTCATGGCATTTCTATACACCAACAGTGAAATTACAGAAACAGAGACTAAAAAAGCAATTCCATTTACCATTGCACCAAAAAAATTAAGATACCTAGGAATAAATTTAACTAAGGAAGTAAAGGACCTATTTGCAGAAAACTACATGACACTGAAAAAAGAGATAGAAGAAGATGTAAACAGATGGAAGAACATAACATGTTCATGGATTGGTAGAATCAACATCATCAAAATGTCCATACTTCCTAAAGCAATTGATAGGTTCAATGCACTCCCCATTAAAATACCAACAGCATATTTCACTGACCTAGACAGAACTCTCCAAAAGTTCATTTAAAACAATAAAAGACCCTGAATAGTCACAGCATTCCTGAGAAAGAAGAGTAAAGTAGGAGGGATCTTAATATCAGACTTTTTGCTGTATTACAAAGCCACTGTTCTCAAAACAGCCTGGTACTGGCACAAGAACAGACATATAGATCAATGGAATCAAATCGAGAACCCAGATATCAACCCAAATCACTATGCTCAATTAATATTTGACAAAGGAGGCATGAATATACAATGGAGTCAAGACAGTCTCTTCAATAAATTGTGTTGGGAAAATTGGACAGATATATGCAAAAGAATGAAACTAGATCACCAACTTACACCATACACAAAAATAAACTCAAAATGGATATAGGACTTAAACATCAGATGGGAAACCATAAAAATACTGGAGTCATTCACAGGCAGCAAAATCTCAGACATATGCCAAAAGAACTTCTTCAGTGATACTGCTCCTAGGGCAATGGAAGCTAAAGAGAAAATAAACAAATGGGACTACATCAAAATAAAAAACTTTTTTACAGCAAAATAAACCATCAACAAAACAACAAGAAAGCCCACTGGGTGGGAGAACATATTTGCAAACGTTACCACTGATAAAGGTTTAATCTCCAACATCTACAAACAGCTTATACAACTAAATAAAAGGAAGATGAAATGATCCAATTAAAAAAATGGGCAATGGACCTAAATAGAATATTTTCAAAAGAAGACAGAAGGAATGCCAAGAGGCACATGAAAACATGCTCAAAGTCACTAATTATCTGAGAGATGCAAATCAAAACAACAATGAGGTACCATCTCACACCTGTCAGAATGGCCAACATCAACAAATCAACTAACGACAAGTATTGGCAAGGTTGTGGAGAAAAAGGAACCCTTGTGCACTGCTGGTGGGAATGCAGACTGGTACAACCACTGTGGAGAACAGTGTGGAGTTTCCTTAAAAAACTGAAAATGGAACTCCTAGGAATATATCCCAAGAAACTAGAAACACCAATCACAAAGGATATATGCACCCCTATGTTCATAGCAGCACAGTCTACAATAGCTAGAATTTGGAAATAGCCTAGGTGCCCGTCAACAGATGATTGGATCAAAAAACTATCGTACAGCCAAAACCAGTTTGACTCAGTGGTAGAGCGTTGGTCTGCGGACTGAAAGGTCCCGGGTTCAATTCTGGCCAAGAGCATGTACATTGGTTGCGGGTACATCCCCGGTAGGGGGTGTGCAAGAGGCAGCTGGTCGATGTTTCTCTCTCATCGACATTTCTAGCTCACTATCTCTCTCTCCCTTCCTCTCTGTAAAAAATCAATAAAAATATATTAAAAAAAACAACAACTATGGTACATCTACACAATGGAATACCATGCTGCCATAAAAAAAGAAGGAATTCTCATCATTTGCAGCAACCTGGATGGAATTGGAGAACATCATGCTGAGTGAAATAAGCAAGTCAATGAAAGAAAAACACCACATGACCTCACTCATTTATGGATAATAAAGAACATTATAAATTGATGAACCAAAAGATAGATATAGAGACAGTAAAGCAACAAGTAGATTGTCAAATTACAACAGGTAGGGTAGGGAGATCTGTGGGAGAGAATAAATCAACCGAAGGACTTGTATACATGCATATAAGTACAACCAATGGACACAAAACTCTGGGGAGGGACTGAATGTATGGGGGAGGGGCAATGTTAAATATGTACACAGAGAATAATTTAATAAAAAAAAATCTTAATCCCATGACTGTTGCACAGCAAATGGTAGTTTGCAGATATGATCAGGTTGAGTGCTTTAATATGGGACATTATCCTGGATTTTGTAGGTAGGTCCAATGTAATCAAAAGAGTTCTTACAAGAGGGAGGTAGGAGGGTCAGAGAGAAGGCAGCGTGATGATAGATGGGTAGGTCAGAAGAAAGTCGTTGCCAGAAAGGGGCCGTAAGTCAGTGTGCTCTAGAAATTAGAAAAAGGGACCAGATTCTCCCCTAGAGCCTTTAGAAGGAACTAGCCCTGTGGATAGCTTGACTTTAGCCCAGTGAGACTGATTTTGGACTTTTCATCCCCAGAATTATGTAATAATAAAAGTGTTGTCCTAAGCCACTGCGTTTATAGCAATTGGTTGCAGCAGACCCAGAAAATGAATCCTGCAACACAGAACTTCCCAGAGTTGAGTATCCTCCTCTTCCCAGAGAGAAGGTTGGGGGAACGTCAGAGAGGTAACTTTGTCAGCAGAGCTGGGCCATGAATTTCAGAGCTTCTTGGCCCTGTGGGAGCTTATCTATGAGAAGGACCTTGACCTTCCCTACATGAATAATTCTGATCCTGTTAGGAGCCCAGGAGGATAGCTGCCAATTATTCCCAATCCCGGCCAGTCTATTCCAAAGCCCACAAATGAGAGGCAATGCAGAGCCACATGGTGAAAAGACTACCATTTTAAAAATCAAGCAAGATACATTCGTGTGACAACTCCCCTGAGCCTCAGGGTCACTGTCTGTAAAATGGGAACAATAGCACATCGTAGAGTTAGGAGGCTGAGATGAAAGCCTCTACCACAGGACCTAGTGAATAGTGGGAGCCCAATCAATGGTGGAAAGTATTGTTTTTGTTATCCCTGTATTGTTTACCCTGTATTTTCTAGATTCACAAGATTAAGCTTCTGATATATCTCTGGTAAGTTTGCAGCTCAATGGGTACAATGATGGTGTCATAAGCATTTGTCCCCATACTGTCTTTGAAGGAATAGAACATGGTGATCAGGCCTAAAGCTTGTCGAGAGATTTGTGGAAAATCTGAAGCATGAGCCTAGACAGGACATTCAGATGCAAAAGCCACTGGAAAGAGCATGGGTGGAGCTTTGAATTGGTGGGGTGGAATCACCAGTGGGCACAGTGTAAATCAGGTTGATGAAGGCTCAGATATGGCATCCTCCTGCCAACTCTGTTGGGAGAGGATTCAGTAGAGAACAATGTCTTTGTCAGCACTTCTGTCTGGGAGAAAGCTACCCCTCTATTTCTTGCCCTGATGCCAGACAATTCATTTTCTCCCTGTATGTGCCCAGTGCCCTTCAAGCTCCTGTCCCAGTGCTGGAGCTCAGAGGAAGGGAGAGAGTTTGAGTAAGTCCATGTGTACAGGCTCTTTAAGAGGAACTGTCTGGGATTCCAGCAGTCCTACATATCACTCAGCCACAATCTCCACTAGTTTTTACAACTACAAGTTATGGGAACTTCTCTTACTGGCACTGGAACCCTGGGCTGGAGGGCCTGATGTGGGGCCGAGACCCATCAGCCCTCAGGTTGGACCTCTGCAGCCATGCTATCCCTCCTGATTTTTATCTGCCACACATGGGTGTGGGACCAGCCCATTCTATATCTCTGCCCCTCCTACCATCTTGTTGTGCCTTCTTCTTCTTCTTTTTTTAAATATTGTTTTTATTGATTTTAGAGAGGGAGAGGAAAAGGGAGAGGAAGAGGAAAAGGAAGAGGGAGAGGAAAAGGGAGAGGGGGAGGGAGAGGGAGAAGGAGAAGGAGAGGGAGAGAGAGAAGGAGAGAGAGAGGGAGAGGGAAAGAGAGAAATATCATTGATAGGCTGCCTCCTTCATGCTCCCCATGGGGCTAAGCCCACAACCTGGGCAGGTGCCTTGATCGGGAATTGAACCATGACCTCCTGATTCATAGTTCCATACTCAACCACTGAACCACTCTGGCTGGGCATGCCTTTTTCTTTACACCTTAGTTGTAGGACTTCTGTTCAGCTAGATTTGACGCAGCTCTGAATGATGGTTGTTCTGTAGTTAATTATAATTTTAATATGTATGGGGGAGGATGCGAGTACTATATTTACCTATGCCACCATCTTGACAGGAAACTAATGTTTTTTTTAACATTAAAAAACATTTTTAAAAGAAAAATACAAACATTTAAACATGAATCAATTAAAAATTTGTATGGCAAAAAATACCATAAAAAAAGATAAATGGCCGAAACCGGTTTGGCTCAGTGGATAGAGCATCGGTCTGTGGACTCAAGGGTCCCAGGTTCGATTCCATTCACGGGCATGTACATTGGTTGTGGGCACATCCCCAGTACGGGGTGTGCAGGAGACAGCGAGTCGATGTATCTCTCTCATCGCTGTTTCTAGCTCTCTATCCTTCTCCCTTCCTCTCTGTGAAAAATCAATAAAATATATTATTATTAAAAAAGCAATTTGTGGAGTAAGTATGGCTTAATTTTTAAAGCAACAATAAAAAAATCTTATGTATTTAGAATGAAGAAATGTGTAATAAAAACTAAAAAGATTCACATTCTTACAGAATTATAAAGGTAAGCTTCAATTACCTAGAGTATGTATTTATGGAATCCTTATTATTTGATCTTACCCTATTAATTTGGAAATAAACTATTAATAAATTATTAGGTTATCAATAAATTATTCCTCATTTGGATTAATAATATCTTTAAAAAATAAAAATTTTCTCTGTAACAGTAGCTACATGTTAAGATTCAGCTAATGTTAAGACCCTAAAAGCAATTAATACATTATTTGACTTGAGAAAACTTTAGGTGAAAAGAGGGAGCTGTGTCTGGGAGACAAGAAGGGAACACAGAGCAGGTGCTAGCTCAGCTTGCCGGAAGGAAAGATGGTTAGTATTTCAGTAGGTAAGAGCAGCAGCTGGGTGTTTTATGAGAAGATGGGCCATTGCTACATGAAGAACTACCAGTAGGAGAAGGTGTGTGCTGGCTATGAGATCCGAATTCAAAGATAAAACCAATCTATGGGCAGAGTGAGGGCACGGAGTCACTGTAGTGACCTGGAAGTGTTACTCTGGTCCCCAAATTCTTGTCTCCAAGTCTATTAAGCAATCACTTATAATCTCAGTGGTAAGTCTAGATGTTTGAGCATCTTGACTCCCTGGGTTGGTCTGAGACTCCTCAGCAGGGTCCTTCAGGTGAGGCTGTTCTGGTGGAAATTAGAATTTTCCCAATGTTTTGTCATTTCCTACAGTGTATGTCATGTCATTGCAGACATCAACAGGTCAGCATTTCATGGAAGGAGTCTTTGGTTTGGGGAGGCACATGTCTGAATTTATGGTAAGTTCATTGGAGGTTCTTTCCAATATTCTACTTACTACATGGTTACTAACAGCTACTTTTTTGGAATGTCTCATTGTATAACCCTCTCCACTATCAACATCTGTCTATCCATTCGTAAATTTGATTCCACAATCCTTTCCCTCCAATTTTTATCTGGTCACACACCATTCCTTTGAGCCATTATGGCATTGTTTGGCCCAGGGATGGCATCTTTAAGACATGGAATTCAGGGAGCCACAGAGCCCTGGCTGTTACATTCAGAGCACTGTGGGGCTGTCGCACCAATTGTATCAATATTTTCAGTTCCCTGCTGCCTTCCTCTGAGATCCGGTTGTTCTCAGACCTCATTCTGTGACTGACATTATGGCAATTACCCTATAAGGTAAAGTAAAGCAGACAGGACAAGCCCTATAGAGGCCAAAACCGGCCCCAAAATCCTGGCAAGCTGGTTTTCTTGAGATAAAACTCTTGCTCTCAGTTGTTATGGTGCCTGATAATAGACCATTTACAGTCTTTGGGGAATTATTTTCCAAATATTAACTAGTTCTCATAAAGATTTTGCTTTCAGGTAATAAAAGAAATCTAATCAATGTTCAATTCTGGTTTTTATATTCTGAGTTGGTAGTAGGCAACTTTTTTTTTCTTCCCCCTGCTTCAGGACACCTGAGAGATGGCACAAACTACAGCGGGAATTTGTATTCTTAATCAAATCTACCTTCTTTCCCACCTGTCACCCCAAGTCCACTCTAAGGGAGTCAACAGACCCTTGGGCTGGTGACCAGGCAAGTGCAGTTTGTAAGATGATGTCAAGAACTGTGTAATCAGCAATGAAATGTAAGCAGGGCTTATATAAGTCAAGACCACCTCACCTGGCTGTGTGGGCTCTGGGGGACGGTTTTGGCTTAAACTACAGGGTACCTTCTAGATTTGTACGATGCAAGAAGCCCATTACAACACTGGCATTTTATCCCAAGATCAGAGTAGATCAGCCACAAAATTGACCATCATCCTCCACCACCATGATTTTGACAGCTGACATAACAATGTGCTATGCTTTAAAGTACAAATTCACTGGTTCTAGAAAGAATCATAGGCAGTAGACAAGTCAGGAATTACAATTACCATTATAATGAAGAAACAAAGACTCAGAATGTTCATTGACTTGACCAAAATCCCAAAGCCAGCTAGCGGCAGAACAGGCAAGTGAACCCAAGATGTCTTCTAATATCATTCTTGCCCCAAACATGTGGCTCAGTTGGTTGGAGCATCATCCCTTACACCAAAAAGGTTGTGGATACAATTCCAGGTCAGGGCACATACTTAGGTTGTGGATTCAGTCCCTGGTTGGGGCACATATCAATGTTTCTCTCTCACATCAATGTTTCTCTCCCTTTCTCTCCATTCCTTTCCTCTCTCTCAAATCAATTCAAACAATAAAATAAAATAAGATAAAATAAAATAAAACAAAATCATTCTATTTTCACTGTGTTAAACTGCTCATAAGGGATTATTCCTTGACATTGGGATTGGCTGAGGTTGGGGCCTACTGAGCAGTGAGCCAAACAGATCATTATTATTCTTTCATATGAACTATATTTTATTTCTACAAACCCAATGAGTAAACTCGGGGATTTCCTGCTGTGTAACATTCAAACTCAACTTGTCCATACTGATTGCTACTTTGTTACATGACTATTTAGGACATATTAGAGAAAAGATATATGGTAGCTTAAAAACTCACATATAAAACAAAATAAAATTGAATATAAAGTATGGAATTGAGGAAATTGAATTAAAAGAAAAAGTAAGTGAAGAAAAGAAAATATCCAGCCAAGAGTCAAGTCAGTTCACAAAATAAATAAAGCTTTCAATAAAGTTCTCTACATTTGCTAGAGGTAGACCACAAATTTAGCTTTCAGCTTTTTAGCAGTCAAGAGTAAGAGGGAAACATGATTCACAGCACTTAAAAGATATAATTATAAACCAACCAGAGGATCAGGAGAAATACAAGTATTCTTGGTAGTAAGCCTACAAAGATGTATTTTCCATTGTTCCATATCTATATGATAAAAGGCCTGTGGCTGTAACGCTATGAGGACCAATGACTGGATGGGAAACCCCGGGGATTTGGGTGGGTATCGGTGGTGGCCAGAGTGAAGCGGCCTGGGTCCCAGATGCCTGGTAGCCAGCAGGCGGGTGGGGCAGTGTTCCGAGGTGGGCAAGGTGTGCAGGGGTGGGCAGGGCCGTGGAATTTTGAGTACTGGGCTACTAGTAATAATAATAGCCTCCAATTTTTACAAGGATTTTACTATGTGTCAGGCATGATACTAAGTGCCTTGAATACTTTATCTCATTCAAGTCCAGAAACAATTTTATAGGATGAATATTATTAGTATCAGTTTTTCACAAAGGAGGAAACTGAGATATAGAAATGGTAAGTAAATCACTGCAGGAGCACGATTAGTATGTATGTGATTTGGGATTCCAGCACAGTTCTGCTGATTCCAAAATTATTCTTTTATCACATGGTTTCCATGTAGGAGCTCTTTCTTGATTCAGTCCCTAAGTATTCTGGATTATCAAACAGAATCCCCCAATATCCAATATAATGTAGTTTCCACCACTTTCTCCCTGCCTTGTAACTGTTTTCTTCATTGCACTTAACCACCATCTGAAATTATGTTCAGTTGTTTACTTAATTTTGTTTTTCTTCTATTAAAATGTAAATTATATGGCTGAAATAATCTTGTTTATCTTCCCACTCTTGTATCTCCAGAGTCTACTTTATTGGGGAAGCACTCAATAATATTTTTGAATGAATGAATATTTTAAGAAGCAAGGATTAGGTGTCCATTCAAAAAAACGTTTGCATGTCTGATAATCCAGTTGCTCCTACTTATTCTTCATGAGGCATGATAGTAAAAAGCTAGAAAAATTCCTTGGCAAGCGGAATGAGGAAACAGACAGATAAATGGTTGAGCAATTTGCAGAGAGATAATAAAGCACAAAGTCTTACTTCCCTAACCAAGGACACGTAGCAACAAATGGTTTACACATTCCAGTCCATGCTGGGATGGACCTGCCTGGGTCTTGATCTCTGTTAAGTGACATTCTTGAAAGGTAGACTAACCAGTGATTACCCTTATCCCTCTATTAACTCCTTTTGATTCATCAGCATATCAAAGGACACACCTGGAAAGCTGATGAATATTCATATTGAAATCCTCTCCTAAGACCTTACCTAAAATTCCTGCCTTTAGAAAGCATACAAAAGCCCTTAAGACCAAAGAACCAGTGCTCTACCTCTCTGGCTCACACCTGTGTCTCCCTCTACCCTTCTTTCCACAGGTGTGCATCTTTGCTTTCTCCTAAGCTCTCGGGTTCCCAAGAGATTTGCAACTAGGGGAGCAGTGGGCAGCAAAAGCTCCTACCAGGCTAATCCCCTAACCTGTTTATAAGTTCCCCCTTTTGTCTCTGTAATTTGTTTTTTGAGTTCACAAACCCTAGCTGGCCCACTTCTCTGCCTGTGTCTTTCTCTCTAAAGGGCTAATGAAGACTAGCTTAGGCTTGACTCTTCCTCACGTTTCCAAGGGCCAAAGCAGGATTCACTCCTGTTGCTATATTCTTGCCTTTTCTATCTTAAGTCCTCCCTTTGTTTCACTGTCACCAGCTTCAATAATCTACTCTCAAAATCACCATTTCATGTTGTGAAATCTTTCCTGCACAAAGTCAAGAACCCACACATTCCAGACTGTGCCAGGGCAGACCTGCCTTGTATCTGGTCCCTTTCTGGTGACATTGGTTCCTTATAGAGAGCACTTTTTCTTCTTCTCCATGACTTACGTATTCACCAAAAATATTGTTTTTTATAACTTGATTATTTTTCATAATCCAGCATGGCATAGGCTTGATTTAGTACATTTGATCTTATAATTTTAAAAACTATACTTCTGTGATAATAATATAAACAAAGTAAATAAGATACAAAACTTCATGTGTGCAGATTCCATAATTTTGTTTAAAAAAGTCTACACCCATATATATAAAAGGTTATATAGATACATATATATTAAGATGACATTATTCTCTAACACTTAAGAATTATTTTTACTTCTTCTTTTTCCTTTTCTATCTTGCTAACTCTTCTGAAATTCTATGAAAATATATTGCTTTTGTAGTCAGAACAAAACTATTACCAGAACACTTTACATAAAGATAGTCAATGTCCAATTAGTGTGATAATCAATTAAATCAGTTCTCTTAAGACTTCAGTCATTTTAGTGTCCAGTAGTGAAACTTCATAGAGACATTGCCTGAACTCGACCTCTAACATTTCCAACATGTGTTTGAGCATCCTCCTTGCTGCTGTAGTAGTGAGGAATGGAAAAAGCAACAGATGGTGACAGTACGACTGTCAGGGTGCCCAGCTTAGGGATGGAATTGCTACTTCGAGACTCTTTTCCATGGGTACAGTAATATCTCAAAAAATATAAGCACAAAGCTTACCAAAATGCAAATGTTTGGGATTTTTAAAAAAAGATGATTATATAAGATCTTATAGTTTAACATACAGCATTTAGGGTAAGTTAAGATAAAAGCAAAAATTTAACCAAATTTCCAAAGTTGGGGACAGAACTTTTTTCTTAGATTTTCTTAAAAGTAAAATAGAATTTAAAAGAATAATTTGTTTTTATTATTATGTATAATAAAGATCCATGTCCATCATGGATCTTTTGCCTTTTACCCCCTGACTCCAAACAGTAACATCTAGCTACTATATTTTCAGAGAATAACAGTTAACATTACCTTTAGCTTAAATAAAGGGTAATTCATAAAGTCAAAGTTTCTGTTGAAAAAATTTATAATAATACCTTCTCAAAGCAAACTAAATGACTTATGGTAAAATTTAAAATGTTTGAGATTTGAAGTCAGACAAATTAGGATTTTAATTCTGCCTGTTGCACTTACTACTAACAATCTGGAGGAAGTTCTGATTTGAGGCCTTGATTTTGTTGTCTGTAAATTGGCCCAATTTATGAGTTTCTTTTGAGCTTAAAGGTTTTAAGTTTGAGCTTTATTGACATAGTTTCTTCCACCATTACTATATATGATGAGATGTCAGACTATCGTTTCTGCACACAATTAACTTTCCTGAAGTTCATAGGTAGAAGTACATAACAATGGCACAATCCAGTAATTCCCCAATTTTGCTTTGAATATTATGGTACCCGAACTCTAAGACAGTTCCCAATGATCCCTGCCTTCCTGTATTTATCCCCCTGCAGACCCCATCCCATAAATGTGGGATAGAGCTAGCGACATTTCTAATGAATAGAATAAAGTGTAAATGATGGTGTGTGACTTGGGGACCAGGTCATACAAGGCCGTGTGGTTGGTATGTGTCTCTGTGCCTTCACATGCTCTGGGGAGCCGTGTTGTGAGAAGCCTATGGAGCTATCCATGTGCTGCGGAACTGAAGCTTCCAGCCCACAGCCCTGGGAGTGAGCTTGGAAGTGAATCCTCCAGCTCAGTCAAGCATTCAGAGGCTCAGCCCTGGCTGACGGCATGACTTCAGTATCCTCTTAGATAGACCCGCACAACTCATCTGCTCCCATGTTACTGACCTTCAGCACTGGATGACATAATAAACATACCTTGTGTTACGCTGCTAAATGCTGAGGTATTGTGTTATGTAACAGTAGATACCTAATACACAGAGCAAATCCCAAATTCCAAAGTTGGTAGGGTCTACAGACAAAATGCTATGTTCAAGGAAGTTAGAAAAGAATTTTTTATACTATTACTACATTTACTTAAAAAATCAAAGGAAAGAATTTGATTGTTTTAACAAATGGACTACCATATCTGGACCTGACAGAGATTTTTCTCTCAGGCTTTTTTTTTTTTTTTTTTTTTTGTGTGTGTGTGTGTGTGTGTGTGTGTGTGTGTGTGTATTAATCCTCACCCAAGAATGTTTTTCCCATTAATTTTTAGAGAGCAGAAGGAAGGAACGGAGGAGGGAGGGGGGGAGGAGAGCGAGAAAGTGAGAGCTAGAGAACAAGAGCAAAACCTTGGTGTGAAACATTATCTGCCTCCCACACATGCCCAGATTGGGACCAGGGATCAAACCACAAGCCAGGTATGTGCCCTTGATGGAGAACTGAACCCATGATCCTTTGGTGCATGGGTCAGTGCTCTAACCATTGAGTAACACACACCAGGGCACTCTTAGACTATTATACTCATTCCTTCTAGGAACTTGGAATAAGTGTTCCAGACTGTATTGAAAGACAACCAAGTCACACCAAACATTACAGGAGACTGTGTCTTACATCCATTTAGGATTTTGGATTTAGTATTTACTATATGACTCCAAATATATTTGACACATAATAATTCAACATTTTCTAACGCCTGCATTTGAATCACACTTTCTGTGAGTTATGCACCTGCTGCCCTGCAGCTCAACACAGCCTCCTAATTCTCCATCATGTAAGCAGTCATCATAATGAAGTATACAAGCTACAGTATTTTTCACAAATTGGAGATATTCTAGCAACATAATATCCTGAGTCCAATAGATTGCACAAAATTATGGCCCTTCTCATTGGCAAACAGTCTAGTCACAGGCACCTTACTTTTCTTCTATGTTAGAATGAGTTTGCTACCTATTGTCATTATTGGAGAATTTATAATATGACTTGTCACTCATTTTGTATAAGAATCAAATTCTTGAGGCTAAGTTGATGTCCTCACATCCTCATTTTTTTTTTTTTTTTTTTGAAGGGGCTTAGCAAAAATTGAAGTGTAGATACGCTGCTTTAGCTTAAGTTTAGCTGCTATCTGGCTTCTGTTCTTCCTTTGCTTGCTAATAGTGTCACAATATTTCTTCAGGTCATTTCATCTCCTATGTAACTTATGGGGTGTTTAAAGATGCTTTAGGGATGGGGCATGTGGCTTAGGCTTGAGATAATCAGTCTACTTTTATCACTTGGTCACAAATTATTCTAGGATGAAGTGAGTACTTAGATTGGTCAAGTGATAGAAGTGCCCAGTATATTATTGAGAGTTGTGGAAGAGTTCATTTTCTTCATAGAATAGAAACCTGCAAGGATGAAACCCTAGGAATTTTAAGAAAGCAAATTGAGGACAGAACCAGTCTGAGAGTGAAGTGATCCCAGAGGAAATAAAACTTGGAGATTAATCCTTATTGATTATTTGAGCCCTTGATCAAATCATACTTAAAGCTAGCTCTACTACAGAAATGTTGGTACTTGAACCTCAAAATTTTCTCTAATTTGGATTAGATTTCTTGTCACTTGTGAAAAAAATAATCCTAAACTATAAGCCTTTCCTGACATAGCAGAATTCTAGTGATAGCTACATAGATTAAACTCACCCTTTGGCATATTCACTACACAAACACAAAATTGTAATTAAGGCAATTTTCCTATTCAAAAAAAGGTCCAACAATTATTTATATATTCCATATAATTTGCAAGATGATACAAAATTTATTTATTGTGGTGCAAGGCAATGACAAAACTGGACTTCTAAATTCTTTCAAATCACATCTAGGAATTATCTCTTCTTCTGTAAGATAAAAGTCAAAATTGGTCAGCAGCAGAACCAAGCTGAAGTTCAAGATGTACCTAACAGAGTTCAGGATGTAAATGAAAATCAGAGTTAGCCAAAGTTTTTGGCTTTAATAATCTTCAAAAGAAACTACCTGAAAAATATTTGCAAAATTATGTTCTGTGCCTAAACACAAGAGAATGTCTGTCTGTGCACTGATCTCGGTGAGTGAGCAAGACAAGAAGCTTTTGGATTAAAGGAATCTCACAGAGACCATCCCAACCTCCTAGGAATGGGATCCCCATCATATTCTTTCATGCTCACAGAAGTCTTTCCATTGTCATAGGAACTAACACTGTATCATCTCTCTTCTCTTTTCCTTCCTTCCTTCCTTCCTTCCTTCCTTCCTTCCTTCCTTCCTTCCTTCCTTCCTTCCTTCCTTTTTTCCTCCCTCCTTTTCCCCTTTCATTCCTTTTTTCTCTTTCTCTTCCTCTTTCTCTTATACCTTCTTCTTCTTCTTCTTCTTCTTCTTCTTCTTCTTCTTCTTCTTCTTCTTCTTCTTCTTCTTCTTCACCTTCTTCTTCTTCTTCTTCCTTTTCTTTATTCCTTTCCTCAATTCCATCTTAAGGTGTAAATCATTTATATTCTACTTTTTATATTTCAAAGTCTTCCTAATCCAGTTTTCTCAGATTTCCCCAGAATACAATAGTCTTCATTTAGCAATCTATGCAGAACTTGCTGAACTGGAAACACCTGTAGTTGCTTCCACTCTACCATTTTCACTGACACTCCTGAGTTCCCTCCCTCCGAATATTGCGTCCCTCAGAATATTGTGCCCTGATGAATGTCTTGGGAATTTAGGGGTAAGAGCAATGGAATTTCCAGCGCACATTTGGTTAAATCCATTGTTGTTATTTTGACTTTTACCATAGCACTGACCTTAAAGACGTTCACATTTCCTCTATATTGAATTTGTACAAAAATCCCATGAACAGTTTCTTAATTAAGCTTCTGGAACATAATTAGCATTCTTTAGGATAAACATTTTAATCGTGCTGTTCTCTCCTTGGAGTAAACAACCTATGGATTTTACTGATTATAAAACAAAGAAGAAAAAGAAAAAAATTCATTTGTGGACAAATGCTCTTATGAAATGCTTTGAGAAAGCAATTAAGAATCAGTAAAGGAAGAGGGACACATTCATCTTCCCTGTCCTGGTTATATATCTCATTTTAAACCCAATGTCTTAGTGATGTCAGAAGTGAGAGAGAGAAAGAAATATAAGAGGAGGAGTAAAATTATCTCTCCGTCTGAGCTAGGAAATCTTAAAAATTACATAAACATTTTGGAGGTAGGAAATGACTTTTCACTCTAGCAAGGAAAAAAACACAAAAATAATTTACCTAATTCAGAAAACAATACCTATTAACATAGCTCACTTGGAATAAAATGAATCCAATAAATAATTCTTTGGTACCACTGCAATATTCCTCAAGCAAAATAGCCTCTGTTGTGTGTGTATGTGTGTGTGTATGTATATGTATGTGTGTGTGTGTGTATACACACACACACACACATACATATATATGTGTATATGTATATGTATATATATGTATGTATACGTATATGTATATGTATATGTATATGTATATACACACATGCATAGCCTGGCCACACAAAAGCATATCATTTATTCCATCAAGGTCATTTTAATCACCAGAATATCTCCCTTTCATCATCTACACTCCATTCCTAAATTTCTTTTCTGGATAGTTGAACCTTCAAACCAGCCAATACTTGTTTGAATGTTGACTCTGTTTTTTAGTAAGCTGAACATTATTGATTTATTTTATAATAATTACACTTCCCAGGTTTTTCTACTAAAATACAACTTCAGTATATATTTAAATCATGAGAGCTCCACAAATTGCATAAGCAATGTAAGTGGATTATAGGAAACATTAGCACTAGCAATTGTTGCAAACTATCAAAGCCACAAAATGGTTAGAAATAGGTTAAGAGTAGTTGGGAAGGAAAATGCAGTGAAATAGCCTATTGTATCTTTTTCATGAATTTCCAAACCACAAATAAACTAAAAGTGAAATTACATGCCAGAATTCCTCATTGATGCATTTTATCCTGCATGATATTAAGTTAACTAGACAGTACATGACATTACAAGATAGAACAAACCTCCTGAACTGTAATTCACAGTGACCTTAAGAGTTCATAACTATGGTTATATGATGGCTATTAGAGAAACTATTTCCCATGAGCCCCAGCATTATCACAGGCATATCCAAATACAGCGACATCATTAACATCATTTATCTTTACTGAATACATGGATTTCACCTTCAGAACATGTGTTACTCATGTAAAAGCAAAAATTTGTTCAAGTATTTTAAGAGGCAAATGACTCACAGATTTTTCTCTTAACAAGAGCTCATCTTGTGTCCTCAACTTATGATTTTTATTGAATTACTAACACCCCCCCTCCCCCAGGCATTTCTCAAGTAAAATCAGAGACTCCAAATTAATTGTCTCTCTTTCTAGATACCCCAAGTAAAGACTGGAATATAATAAATATTCAATGTATGCTAGTTGAATACATCAATAAACGGGTCTTTCATTCTTAATACTAGGTAAGGTGTCCTATATATAGCAGATTAAAAAAATTAAGAAAAGCTTGTTAACTTTCATTATATTTTGTGCAGAGAAAGGTTACCAAAATGCAAACATGGCTTCATTGAATTATCTGCCCCAAAATATAATCAACATATTTATATTGCATATCAATATATGCAACACCAATCATTTAGCTACTGATCTATAGTTTTAATGTGGAGCCTCCTATAGTAATTTTAAACTTGAGAGGGATTATCATCTAAATAGTGTATCAACTTCAGTATGTATTTCAACCATGATACCTCCACAAATTGAGAACCTCATGCCTGGGTTGCATACCCTAAGAATATAAGCAATGGGACCATTGCACCATCTTGACTAATAAAGAGCAATGTTTGTACAGTGATGTTAGGAATATTATCCATCAACTACTCCTGAACCATCTTATTGACTCCAGTGACAAAAAACCACCCTCCACCTATGATTCTTCTTCCCTTTCAGTGGACTCTTCATTTTTACAATGTGAGTGAAGTGACCAGAGACTTTCAATAAGTATTGCTTACCTGTATAAAGAGATTAAGGCATATCTGCTTAGAAGAGATTATCACAGAAGGCAGGAGACTCAGTGTAGGATGTGATCTGCTCTACTTGTAAGACCTAAAGCAATTTTTAACTCAAATATTTGTTAAGCACCTACTATGCACCATGCACTGTGCTATGCACAGAGGATGCAGACAAAGCTTCTTATTCCTTGGGCTCATCATAGTCAAGAGGAAGCCAAGAAACAATTATAAAGTAACAAAAAAGAAATATTAGAGAATGAGAAATGTTGTGGTTAAAAAAAGAAGTCAGTGTGATCCAAAGATAACTTATTTATCATTAGTTTTCTTCTTCTTTTTTTTTTTTTTTTTTCAACATCAACCACAGAGAAAAGCACCAGCATAAACATCAGTTAAGTACAATACTTACCACCACGATTACATTTGCTGCAGGGATTGGAAGGTTTTCAACTTCAGGATCTTGACCAGCCACGGCCAACAGATTGAGAGATGGATCATACGCAGGCCTAAGAAATGCTGAATCGACAATTTGGTGGTTTCTGTTTACTTGAGTTTCAGAAGAAGAATGTTTATATATCTTTTGTGGAGCTATGTCCAGGCTCTTCTCAATGTCTTGTGAATGGTGATAAAGGAATGCTGGCTTCCCAGTCCTCTTATGATGAATTGCCAAAATGTGATCATTGTTTCCTGAAAAGCACCCTGAAAGGAGGACGAAACAGAAACAAAATTCAAAGACCTTATTCAATAAGATCAGTAGAAAGATCTGATATGGAGAGTTGCTTGTTCTAAGCAGCTTTAAGATTTGTGAAGGATTTAGACTAGTCTCCTTTTTCCACTGCTTCATTATCCCCAACAAATAGAACACACTTCGTGGTATGGAGGCATCTCAGAAACTCTGGGTGGGCAGAAGTAATAGTAGTTTGAAAAAGTCCTATTTATCAGATATTTTAATACCTCTTTTAGCCAGGAATTTCTTCCTTTATTTAAACTCACAGTTCCTAAACCCCGTCCTACTTCTATTCCAGGATGTCCTTCCTATCTGTTCCTCAAATGACAATAATTTATATCATATTAAAGCTTTCCTCCTTTGAATACTCATGAGTATATATGAATATTTCTAGGGTATTTTAAGCTCACTGATAGGAATATGAGTATACTCATTGTGGTAGCAACATCTAGTTATGCAACAATATCCATCCTTTCCTTCTTAGTGAGAGTAACATGGCCATCCAGATAAAGTAATACATTCACTCTTATTTCTTCTGTTAGGTAAATATTCATTGAATTGAATAATTCTTTCTTTTACTTGTCTCTGACCACAGAAGGAAAGAGAAAACATACATGTTAGACAAAAGATTATCACTAGTTCAAATATCAATTAGAAAAAACAAACATTAGATCTTTTACATAAATTAATAACCAGGGTGAGCAGATCACACATATTAATGCTCCTAACATAGTACCTAGCAACCGTAGATACCCCCTGATATGCCCTATGGCAACAAGAAGCTGTCCAAATATTGTTCATAGAAAATTACTCTCTCAGCAGAATCTGGGGTGGACTGACTTGTGTAACTCCAGGGCAGGGATAACTTTTCTCTTGCATGACTGACTGAAGCACAGCTCTCTCTTCGCAAGGTCAAACATCGGTCTGTTTGGGCCTGATAAACTCTCTGGCCTCACTCTGTTGACTTCCTGAGACACTGCCCCAACTCTAAAATGTGCAAGCACCCAGTTGAGTAGCAGCTAGACTACGTATACCTCAGGATATTTTCTGAATGGCCTCAGACCCAGCACTGGTGTTTAATTTGAAACTGAATCAATCTGGTGAATACCACTTGCTCCTACTTGGTGACTCACTGTGAACCTACCTCATGCAACACAAGTACGATCAGAGGCTCTTTCAGTGACTTAACCTAAAAGGCAGTCCTCAGGCAGAGGCAAATGGAGGTGGATCTCAGAGTGCCTTTGTACTTTTGCTGCCCAGCACTGGTAAAAGAAGGCCTTGTGCATGTACTAGATAGGACAGAATAAAAAGCCCAGAAATAAAGCCATGCCTTAATGGTCAATTAATGTGACAAAGGAAGCAAGAGTATACAATGGGCTAAAGTTAGTCTGGTGTTGGGAAAATTGAACAGATACATGCAAAAAAAAAAAAAAAAAAAAAAGAAAAAAGAAACTAGACCACCTTCTTTATAAGATACACAAGAATAAACTCAAAATGAATTAAACACTTAAATGTTAGACTCAAAACCATAAAAATCTTAGAAGAAAATATAGGCAATAATCTAAAACATTTATCATAGCAATATTTTTTTTTCTGATATATCTCCTTGGTCCAGGGAAACAAAAGAAAAAATAAGTGCAAGGGACTACATTAAATAAGTTTTTGCACAGCAAAGAAACCATCATCAAAAGGAAAAGAGACCCACTGAATGGAAGAACATATTTTCCAATGATACAGCTGATAAGTGGTTAATATCCAAAATTTATAAAGAACTTATAAAACTCAACACCAAAAAAAAAAATAAACAATCCTATTTAAAAGTGGCAAAGGACCTGAATAGACACTTCTTCCAAGGGGACATACAAATGGCCAATAGACATATGAAAAGTTGTTCAGCTTCACTAGTCATCAGAGAAAGGCAAATAAAAACCATAATAAGATATCACCTCAAACCTTTCAGAATGATTATCATCAATAAATCAACAAATAAGTGTAGTTGAGAATGTGGAGAAAAGGGAACCCTTGTGCACTCTTGGTGAGAATGTAGACTAGTATAATCACTGTGGAAAGCAGTATGGAGTAACCTCAAAGAATTAAAAGTGAAACTACATTATGACCCAGTGATCCCACTTCTGGGAATATATCTGAGGAAACCTAAAGCACTAATTGAAAGAATATATGCACCCTTATATTCATTGCAGCCTTACTTACAATAGCCAAGATTTGGGAGTAGCTTAAGTGCCCATCAGTAGTTAAGTGTGTGTGTGTGTGGGGGGGGGGGGGGGGGAGGCTGTGGTACATGTACACAAAGGAATGCTACTTTGCTATAAAAAAAGAAGGAAATATTATCCTTTGTGACAGTATGGATGAATATAGAGAGTATTGTTCTCAGTGAACTAAGCCAGTCAGAGAAAGACAAGTACCATATGAATTTCACTAATATCTGGAATCTAATGAGCAAAATAAACTAATAAAATAAAAAAACAGACTCATAGATACATAGAACTGACTGGCAGCTGTCAGAAGGTTTGGGTTTTGGGGGACTGGATGAAAAGGTGTCAAGGTTAAGCAAAAAACAAAACTCATAGACACAGGCAATAGTAGAGTAATTACTAGAGGGCAATGTGGGTGGGAGGAGGTAGAAGAGTGTAAATGGGGGGTCGGGGGGAATAAATGGTGATGAAGGAGATTTGACTTGGGGTAGTGAACACATTCAATATACAGACAATGCATTATAAACTTGTATCCCAGAAACCTATATAATTTTATTAACCAATGTCACCCCAATAAACTCAATTTTTAAAAAATAAAAAGAAAGCTACATATTGGGGGAAAATAACTACAAATCACATATCTACCAAATAACTTGCAATCAGAAAACTTAAAGAACCTCACAAAACTCAACAGTAAGAAGAGAACAAGTCAATTTTAAAATGGGTTTAAGATTTGAACAAACACTATCAAAGATAATATATACATGGCAAATAATCACATAAGATTTTTCCTAATCCTATTATCCAGTACATAAATGCATATTAAAATTGTGATGTGATGCCACTATAAACCTCTTAGATTCATTAAAATAAAAAATACTAACAGTGTTCAGTGCTGGAGAGGATCTAGAATAGGGGTGTTGAACTCAATCAGAGAAGGGGCCAAAATCTAAAATCCAGCCTAAATCGCGGGCCGAATGGTTTACTGAACAGTCATAAACTGTCATTGTGATGGAAACGCAGCGGAGTGCAGTGATGACAGCGTGGTGCGGGCCACATTGCAAGGCCTGGCGGGACGGATTTGGCCCGAGGGCCTTGTGTTTGACACATGTGATCTAGAACAACAGAAAATTTTATACCTTGCTGATGGGCATGCAAAATGGCAAAGGCCGTATGGAAAATAGTTTGGCAGTTCCTTATAAAGTTAAACATGTATTTACCATATAACCCAGCAATTTCATACCTGTGTACGTACTTAGAGAAATAAAAACTTACGCTCACACAAAAATCTATAAGCTAATTCCAATGGCTGCTCTAATTGGTCCCCAAAAGAAACAACTCAAATGTTCTTCAATAAGTGAATAAATAAACAGTGATACATCTATACAATATAATATTACTCATCAATACAAAGGGATGGACTATTGGTTCACACAACTTAGGTGAAACTCAAAGGCACTAGGCTGAATGAAAGAAGACAGTCAAAAAATCACATACTATATGATTCAATCTATATAACATTCTCTATAATGATGGACAATGGTTATTAGAGTTTAAGTGTTGGGGGGTTGGGAGATAGTTTGAAGAAGTTTTTTCTAGTGATCAAACTTTTCTGTATTCTGGTAGTAGTTACATGAATCTAAAATTCATAGGCCGATACACCAAAAAGTGAATAGATTATACTATATTATGTATACTATATATTTTGTAAGCTATTTTTTCACTCAAAAAACTGTATCAAAGCATTCTTTTTTATCACTAAATATAAATCTATATCATTAAAAACTTATTGATAAACTTACAGAAAATAGTTTTAGTGTGTGTGTGTGTGTGTGTGTGTGTGTGTGTGTGGTGGGGGAGAAAGCTAGAATTAATTGGATTGGATTAAGAAGTGAGTGGGAGATAAAAGAGAAAACATACAAATGACTATTGCAACAAGTTGGTTATGATAAGAGATGACAGTGTGTTAACTGGAAGGAAAGGTCAAGGGATTTGGTTCTTTTTTTGAGATAGGAGAGATTTGAGTACATTTAGTGAATGAAAGGAAGGAGTCAGTGTTGAAAACATAGGAAAAAGCAAGAGGAATAATCATTAAACTGAGTTCCCCAGATCAGAGGAGGTGGAATCCAGAGTATAGGCAGGAGGATGAGCTTTGGATAGGAAATTAGAGGGAGGTATTTCTTCTATTATAATACTTGAGGCCTGATGCACAAAACTCATGCAAGAGCAGACCTTCCTTCTCCCAGCTGCTGGCACCAGCTTCCTTCTGGCACCCAGGACCTAGCTTCCCTTGCAGTCCTGGCTTCATCAAGAAGGTCATCTGGAAGGACATCTGGTCTAATTTGCATATTATACTTTTATTATTATATATTCAGATTAGGGTATATGGTAAAATAGCTGTATCCTATAAGGATTACAGAGACTAATAAGGAGATAGTAAGATCACCCCCAACAGATTTATGGCTTAGAACCTGCAGAGACCAGCTAGATCCAACATGGCAACTAATTTCACCTTACCGTGACCCCTAGCCTCGGTGTAGAAACAGAAAGTCCATAAAAGGCCACAAAATGGCCCACCGAGCTCTTCTGAGAAATCCTAAATATTCATCACCCTTGTTGAATGCCCTACCCTGGATTAAATGAGCCTCAATAAAAAAAGTAAATACCATTAGGAAGGGGCTAGTCTCTCTGTGGAGTAGACCACTCTTTTGCACTTCACTGATAAATGCGCTTTCACTTTAAAATTTATGCTGGCTCTCCTTTAAATTCTTAACTTCCTGCTGGAAGCTAAGAACTCACAGTGAGTTGCAGGGCTCCCAGACTCCTGGAGCACTTGCATCACTATGGGGAATGGGGGAGAACAGGGATGCTACTGGTTTTGGCAGTAGAAGTTGAGCAAGTTATCTTCTGCTGTCTTCTATTTTCCCTGTGCAGGAAGGGATGAAGTCATTTCATAAGAGAGTGGGGACAAGGGAAGAAAGATGGGGTGGGGTCAGGAGAACAGAAAAATTAAAACAGTTTTTGTAAAGATTGAGGGATAATGTTGGTATGAGATGTGTAGTAGAATTTGTCAATTCCATTAAGAGCTCAATAACAATTTTCTCCACCTGGAGGGTACAAAGTGTCTCTCCAAATGTTTAGTAAATAGCCAGTCAAATATACTCATCTGCATTTAAAATAAAAGTACTTTTTATCATAGAAGCAACATTTACACAAGAATAATCCGTTTGTGTGGTCATAAAATTCCACAATTGAAATTTCAATCTGAATATGACCTTGATAATCTCTGAAGAGATCTTGAACAAAGGAAAGAGAAGTGTAGGAAATTGCCAATGATTTCTTCTCTAGAAAGGAGACATAAGTGGATAATAACCCTTGGAAATTTTTATATCAGAAATGATGAGACTCTCATTTGATATGTAAAAGCCTCTCAGGAAAAATTAAACTTACACAGAGAAATAGCAGTGGAAGTTTACATAAAACATGCCTATTAATAGTATTGCTAAACAAAAGAAACATACTTTTCAAAAGAGCTATGAATTAAGAGGTAAGTGACATAGATCATTTAAATTGCCTCCCTCACCATGCTTCTTTCATGGAGGTGAACTTGAGCAATTATCTTCTTCATTGATGAGTCTTAGCTTTTTTTCATCGGAAAATGAAGGTTACTCTCATATATCTATGACTACATTAGAAATTTACTTCAGTAAAAAAGAAGCCCCAACTCACTTAGGTTTCACATGGTACTGATTTTTTTCCTAAAAAGGTAAGTTTTTCCATAAATACTTGAAAGCCCTTTGGGAACTCCCAGGAGCAGGCATCTCCAGCAGTGATATCCTTGGATGTAAGGGGGTTGATATTAATACTATTCTTCCAGTTTTTCTGTATCCTTTGGTATCAGTAACCTAAGAAGACGGTCACCACAGTACTAATCTCCAGTTAAACGTACCCACAGAAATTACACGGACTCTTCCAGATAAAGACTCCCGCCTTCCTAAAATGTGGCAAATGAGGTCTGTTAGAACTTGCTCACTCCCACTGATCTCAACAGCAACTTACATCAGTGTTTTGAAAAATTCCATGATGGCTCTCTCTATATAAAATCAGTTTTATAAAATTCATTTTTTGTGTCTTAATTATGTTCCAACATATATGTCTGTACTTGTAGGCATATACATTTGTTTTGTTTTATATTCTGAGACCAAACAAACAATTTGCCAAAAAGAAATTTATATTCAAACCATTTATTTTATCATAAAAAAGTTTAAAAATATTCAAATCAAATGAGAGTCTTTACAAGGTAACAATGATTGAATGTACAAAAATTGTAAACCATCATGGTCCTCCCCAAAAAGACTTGGAGAAGCATATATTGAGAGAACAGCTTCTTGGAGGAGTGTTTTTCCTAAAATCTAATTGATGCACCGGTCACCAGGATGTGAAAGCACAATCCCATGAGGAGGTGCTGTGTCGTTCTCTAGTACTGTTTAAATGCTGCACATGTTTGGCCAGTGATATATCTAGTATATTTACAACAAACATAAATCAGCACCAAAGTCATTAGTCTATTTTTATAGAACTGCCTCCATTTTCCTTTACATAGGCAGTGAGGACCTGTGTCCTACAGGAATAAGGAATGATTTTAATTAAGGCATCTTGTAAAATTCCCTGCATATTCTTTTATATTAATAGGCCCCATTTTCTAAATATTCCATACAGTGTTTCCCAAACTTTTGACATGCGTGTACCCCTTCTATAATTTTCATACACTGAGTACCCCTCGTACTCATGAGAATGTAGAATTAGGCGCACCTAAGCACGGTGCAGTGCATATCCCCACCAAACTCCAATGCAACGCATACCTCCACCAAACTCTTCCCGTACCTCTAGGGGTACACGTAGCACACTTTGGGAAACACTGTATGCCTGCTACTCTAGGCATCCCTTATTCCTTCCTATTTATCCCACCCATTGGCTGAGCAGCACAGTGGAAAACTATCGGGGAGTCACAGAATTAACAGGAAAAATCCACTGTGTGCTCTGTGCTGGGGTAAAATTATTGTACAATGAAAGGGTTTCATGTTTCCTGATTTTTGCTCAGCTTTAATCGAGTTATTTTTCATTTGGTAGATTGATATATGTTCCAGAATGGAACATAATGCAGTTATGACAGCATCCTGTGGGACAATGTGACTAGACATAAGTCATAAAAAGGAAGTGGGGTTAAGACCACTGGCCCCAGATTGCTGAAGGAAGTGAGATTTGTCGGTGCAGACAGAAGCTGTCAGCTGCCCTCAACTTCTGAAGCACTGAGTTGAAGGATGCTCGAGGAGAAGTTGACAGGAGTAAGTGCTTCAGTCTCCTAAACTCTACACGGTCATTAAGAGAAGACCTCCATCAAGATATGCCCTTGGGGAAAGTGGAGAAAAATGATCATATGTCAAGAAAGCTGAGAAATGCTAACCTCTGCAGAAATAATAGAATTGCTTTCCATGTGCACTGACTGAGTAGCACAGCAGTACATTTGTACAACTGAATTTCTACACATCAGTTATTATCATGCAAACAGCGAAAGTGTTATTATTTAAAAATAGCTATAGAGATTTAAATCATTTCTGTTTTTTCATAGTGGAGTTCTCCTGGTGGCTGGGCTCTAATTGCAAGACAAAGAAAAAGAAGTGTTAGCTTTACAAATCTCATAAACAGATGAGAAATTATATTAACACAAAGCATAATGAACATTACAACATACAAAAAAATGAAAATATTGCCACAGTAATGATACTACAGAAATATAAACTCTCAGTTATCAGAGCAGGAGGAGGGTGAGGAAGGCAGTCCCAGAGGCCACTTGAAGAGACCTCTGCCTTGCTCTCCTTTGCCTGTATTTAGAAACTGGAGGAGTACTTGGTAGGCCCTTCAGGTCAACACTTCTACACTCATAATTCCTTGGCAAAATGAACATCGCTAGGGAAGGACCATGCAATGAACAGCTACTTCTCTGGAGTAGATCAGTTTGTCACATCTTTTCTAAAATATAGCCAGTTGAAAAGGGATTGCTCCTGCAATGGGAAGCAAGAACTACTCTCTTTCATCGGGGTGGAGAGGAAGGAGAAAGTTGGAAATGGAGATCAGTCTGGGCACACAGCTACAGAGAGCGAAACTCAAGGCATCAGCGTCTGGGTGGGTGGGATGGGGTTGGGGTGAAGAGGGGTTTCTAGCAGTGGGAGCTGATGCTGCAGGGTCAACTATAGAGGACCAATGGGCACTTTTGCTTCAGGTACACACAGGACAGGCCTAGACTAGAGGCATGGACCCTGCATCCATTGGGAATTTACGCTGACTCAGCAGAATTTAACTCGAGGACAAGATGCTTCATTCCCAGAATGCACACCTGATTTCATAAAGTGCACCCCTCCCTGCCACAACACACCAAAGGTATGTGGCATGGTCTTCACACTGGAGTCCACTCAATGAGCAACACATAGTTTTCAAGGTGGCTGTGGACATGGAGAGAATTCAGCATCGGAAGTGGGACATTTTGGCCCATTGGATGTTGTCAATTCAGATAGTTTGTAGGGTGAGCTCTACTTGCAAGACAAAGAAAAAGAAGAGTTGGCTTTATGAATAATCTCATAAATAGATTAGGAATTATATTAAAACAGCAAATCCTACCCAAGCCTTGAGATGGAGAAATGAAGGGCTGATCATGACTGCAGGGCCTCTTAATTGTTAGAGGATTTTATTCTCTTACTAGAGGCCTGGTACATGATGTTTGTACACTTACAGAGGGGAGGTCCCCTCAGCCTGGCCTGCAACCTTTCTCAGTCCAGGAGCCCTCAGGGGATGTCTGACCACAGAGTATGGGCTTAAACCAGAAGTCAGACATCTTTAGTTCTGTAGCGAAGGCGGGCTGCTGCGCTCACCAGCTATCAGCCCAGTTTGTGGCTGAGCGGTGCTCCCCTGTGGGAGCGCACTGACCACCAGGGGGCAGCTCCTGCATTGAGCGTCTGCCCCTTGGTGATCAGTGTGCATCATAGCGACGGGTCCTCCCTGCTGTTTGGTCAACTTGCATATTATCCTTTTATTATATAGGAAGGATATACCGTATTTTTCGGACCATAAGACGCACCAGTTTTTAGAGAAGGGAAATGAAGAAAAAAAGATTCTGAAACAAATAGTGTCCTAAAATATTTTATGTGCATTAAAACCCAACATCACAGTCATAAACACATGTAATCAACCCTGTAAAGTAAACAGCAGCATTTAGAACCATTTTAGAGCCGGGCAAGCACACAGAGACCACACAGAGCCGGGCAAGTAAAAAAACTTTTTTTTTAAAGTATATGTGTAGGCTATATTTGGACCATAAGACGCAGGGACTTTCCCCCCCTACTTCTGGGGGAAAAAAAGTGTGTCTTATGGTCTGAAAAATACGGTACCTCAGTTTGGAAGACAGAATTTATCCCCTCCAACAAAAACTTGCTAATTATGCCTGAACATTTTTAATTTATTAGGCAAAGTTTCTAATACTAAAAAATGGGGGCATGCCAATTTCATTTTAGTAGCAGGAACTCTTTACAAAAGAAGGCTTTAAGGTTACTTCTTTTTAAGATAAGGAAAGGGAGAAATTAACAGTAAATAGTAGTGTTAGGATGTAAACCCAGGTAGTCAGATTATAGAGCCTAAATTGTCATTGTTGTTGTTGTTGTTGTTGATTGTTTTTTACTATGCTACATGAGTTAGAGTACATTTTTGCTGTTTCTAAAGTACAAGCATGGCATTTCAGAACATACTTTCTATCCTAAAGTGTGAAATGATTATATTATAGAAGCACCTGGTATAGAGTTTAAAACATAATAGGGATTTAGGGAATACCCATTTGTATTTCCCTTCATTTCCTTTAATGAAATCTACTTGTCTCCACTCTAAATCTAATGTTTATCTTGAGAGGAGATCCTGTTATTATATTTTCATAGCTTCACTTAATGCTTGGGTTTAGAATAACAAACAGTATGATCATATGTATAATTTAAGCACTCTAAATAGCAGGCATTTCCAGTTTATGGAAGCAAGTCACTCAGAAGTAACCAGTGGACATCTGATAGGAAATCTAGATGCTCTGGAGGCACAGAGGTATCCAGGGAGAGCCATGGCCATGAGAATTCCTCTAAGGAGCTTCTTAAAAAAAATTAAATTAAATTAAAAAAATATATATATATATTTGTGTGTGTGTGTGTGTGTGTGTGTATTTGATTTTTTACAGAGAGGAATGGAGAGGAACAGAGAGTTAGAAACATCGATGAGAGAGAAACATCGACCAACTGCCTCCTGCACACCCCCTACTGGGGATGTGCCTGCAACCAACATATATGCCTTGACTGGAATCTAATCTGGGACCCTTGAGTCCATAGGCCAATGCTCTATTCACTGAGCCAAACTGGTTAGAGCCCCTAAGGAGCTTCTTAACTGCAGCGGGATACTTAGAGGCACTGAATAAGCTGCCTGACTGTGAAGTTGGGTTTGCATAAAGGAGGGCAGCACCGTGGAAAAGTCACAATTAAATTCTGAGTTTTCTGATGGACTTGAGGTCTCCAATGGAGCCAGACTGGAGCTCTACATGATAGGTCGCCTGAGATAAAAATCAGAATTCTGGAAGAGTCTTGGCCAATCAGGAGCGGCTAGGTAGCTGGGCCTGGATATTGGGGAGGCATTAGAAGTTCCATGAACAGGATGAAGCTGTGTTTGACCATTCCCAATATAGGTTCTTCCATCTCCAGGCCCCTCCTTTTACATTAAAATGGTGCTGTTTCCCCAGTGTTCACAGGGCCACATGTAGCCTTCCATGCGAACCTGGGACCCAGTGGTCCGGAAGCTCCGTGGGCTGCACAGAGTGAGCAGGAGAAAGCCAGCTGGTCAGCAGAGGAGAAGCATGGCCAGAGCGGCGATCCCACAGGAGGCATGGGTATCTGCGCTGCAGCCCTGGTCGCAAGCATGAACCACTCACACTGTGTGGGTCCCTAGAGATGCTAATTAGGGAGGTGGGTCCTCAGGCAAGTCTGGACTACCTGCCAAGCAACAAAGTATGATAGGAACTCAATTGTTCAGATTTATGGCATTTATCTAAATGTACTTATGTGCACATTTTCACTGACCATCAGGCAAACACCAGAAACAATTGTATTTCACATTCACTTAAATAAGGATTTGCTAAAGATATGATGCTAGACACCATGCATATTTATTTATTTATTTATTTATTTATTTATTTACTTACTTACTTACTTACTTATTTGGTTTTGAAATGTTTATTGTTGGAAGTATTACTACATATGTCCCCTTGTCTCCCCCATTGACTTCTAGCCAACCCTGCCCTCTACCCCAGGCCTTCACCACCCTATTGTCTGTGTTCATGAGTTATGCTTATATGCATACAAGTTCTTTGATTGATCTCTTCCTGCCCACCCTCCCCATTTTCCCTCTGAGATTCGACAGTCTGTTCCATGCTTCCATCTCTCTGGATCTATTAACATCAAGTTAAAAAGGGTTTGAGGAACACTGAATGTGGTATTTATTTCAGCGCAATTAAAAAATACTGTCTAGACTGCTGCTTCATGTAAAAAATTAGTTTTGCTTTGTTGATGGTCCATTCTGCTGCAATTTTAGTGGACAAAAACATCTTAATGAATTGAAATGGAATGAGATTTGATTATGAGGAAAGTCTAGATAGTCATTATGAGTAAAAATGATTTAAATGGAAAGTACTAATATTCACTATAAATTTGCTAATTGTCATTCTGTGGCAAATACTATTGCAATAATGACACTCATAGTCACATTATTTGGTGAATAAGCATTAGGAAATTTGATCATAAAATCATATTTTACCATTAAATATTTTTCTTCAAAGCTATTAAAATTTTCTAATGCTAAGTGTGTCAGCTTTTATAAGTGCTTTGAAGATGAAGAATGCACTTTTAGGCCAAAATCCCCTTTTAAAGGGAAATATGTTTTTCTATCTTTTGTCTTTACAAACAGCATTTAAAAGGTTTAGCAATAAACTTACCATAAAACATAACTCCCATCTTATCATTAATACTAATGGCAATAAATGGGCTTTTGATGTATGATCCCATAATCTCATAAAAGTGACTTTTTATAATTCATAAACCAGTCTCCATTCTTCAGGTATAAACATGTTTCCCATATGAAAAATGTGTGGGATTCAAAAACCTAATGGTTCTATAAAAACTTTGTCTATACATAAAAAAGAGAAAGAAACTATACAACCATCCAAATACTCAGAAATTTTCTATAAATTTGGGGGAGCAGAGCAGGGTTAGATTTTTTTAATCTTGATTTATTAAACCCACTATCTCACACCCCCACTTTATTATGAATGTGTAAGGGGCTGATGTTTATTATTAAAGTATCCTATATAATAAAAGCCTACCGTATTTTCCGGCATATAAGACGACCCGCTAATTTTACAGTTAAAACATAGGTATAGGCCTATATTCGCTGTATAAGACTACCCCCCACTTCAAAGAAAAGACTTACTTTGGTGTCAAGATCTGCAGGTAATTTTTGTGCAATTTTGGTCTTTTGCCCCCAATTTTCGGTTGAATTTTTTTCATTTCAAAGGTCATCTTATACGCCAGAAAATATGGTAATATGCTAAGTGTCTGGTCATCTGTTCAACCAATCAAAGCATAATATGCTAATGATATGTTAAGGCTGTTCAACTGCTCACTCACTATGATGTACATTGACAACCAGGGAACAGATGCTCTGAACTGGTAGGTTAGCTTGCTGCTGGGGTCTAGCCAATTGGGACTGAGCGAGACAGGCTGGACATTCCCTAGAGCCCTCCCATGGTCTCTCCCCAGCTGGCCAACCTCCTGTGTACCTCCATGGCCCTAATCATGCACCAGTGGGGTTCCTCGGCCTGGTCTGCGCCCTTTTGTAATCCGGAACCCCTTGGGGGATATTGGAGAGCCAGTTTTTGCCTGATCCCACAGGCCAGGATCTTAGAGACTATGTTTCAATGAAAACTTTTCTTTCCTATTTCCACTTCTTTGTAACCAGCAAATGTAAGTTGGATCGAGAGAGCAGCAGTGAAGTTAATTTTACTCTTTATATTCATACTAGAGGCCCTATGCATGAATATTCATGCAAAAATGGCCCTTCCTTCCCCTGGCTGCCAACACTGCCTTTTTGCTCTAGTCTGGAGCCACCTTTCCACCTCCCCCCACTGCCCAGAGACCTGGAGCCGCTAGGAGCAGTGTGGAACACCTGCATTGTCACCATGGCAATGACACAAGTGTCTCAATCTCTTGGTGCCTGTATATGCAAATTAATCCACCATATTTGTTGGGTTAATTTGCATACTCACTCCTGATTGGCTGGTGGGTGTCTCAAAGGTATGGTCAATTTGCATCTTACTCTTTTATTAGTATAGATAATCCCTTTATTAATGTAAAATAATCTATATATAAAAGCCTAATATACAAAGGTGTCCCCTCAGGAGTTTGATCACTTGCTATGACATGGGCTCACAGTAGGGGGTGGAGTGGAATGAAGGAAGGCCCTGGCAGGTAGACAGCAGCTGCTAGAGACTGGGCCTCTAGTTTATTATAATTTATTTTGCCAAATACATCTTGAATATATTTATTCATTCATTGAACATTTTTTTATGGCATTCTAGGTAATAAGAACAGTTCTAGGGAATGGGTATATAGAGATAAAACTACAATTCTGTTTCTGCTATCAAAAAGTTTCAATGTTCTGGTGAAATACATTAATAGAGGAATAGAAAGGGCCCCAAAGGAAAACCTAGGAAAGCTACTTGAATGAGGTGGTGTCAAAAGCTACTTACAGTAGGAAATGCCTGGCTAAGATTTGAAATTGGAAAAAGAGTTAGCTTGAAAAACAAGTAGAGTATGGGTATTTAATATAGATGGATCAGTATGTGACAAGGAGAGGCATGGCAAATCTAAAGAAATTTGATCTTAGATGGTAATAGTGCACAAAGGAGGACATGATGACAGGAAATAATGATGGAAGTAGGAAAGACGTGATGGTGAAAGACTTTGACATGAAAATGAGTTTGGGTTTCATTCTATGATAAAAGGAAGCAGCTGTATTAAAAATTTTTATAAAGAGAGAATATGATATTAAAAAATATGCTTTTCAGAGCTTCCCCTCAGATATTATGATGAAGGATGGACTTGGTAGTAGGTTATAGTAAAATACTGTATGAGAAAGAAGGACCCATTCTAAGGTAGTAATGTGGGCATGAGAATGGATTAGACTTGGTGAGAAGACTTGGTGATCTTTTGAATGAAAGGAGCAAAGGAAGGGTACAAAATTAGTTACTTTGGGGGATGCTGGTGTTACAATGATAGAAAACAATGATAGATATATTCATACATAGGGCCTCTAGTATGAATATAAGAGCAACTGTGATGGAAAGTGCTGAGTATTAACAATTGGATATAAGATGCTTGTGGGATATCCCATGACTCCTGTGGAGTTATAACTATAGAACTGGAGTTCAGGAGAATATCTAAGATGGAAATATGTTTAGGAATCTTTGGTCTGTAGGTCTGAATGTAATTGTTCAGGGAGACTGTATAAAGAAAAAAGAAGAAAAGACAAAGGATAAATAATTCTAGAGAGCACTAACTATTAAATTAATACTTCCAGGGGAGGCTGACCTAAAAGTAGGAACAAAGGAGCTGGGTGTGGCTAGTGAGTAATGCTGGAAATCCTAGGGAGTAGTGGCTATACACAGAAATCAGAGAGGAGGATTACCAAAACTCAGAAAGTGATCAAATTAGATAAATTACATAAATATTTATTGGTAAGAAGAAGATAATAGCTGGTCACCTTACTTATGTTCAAAAGTAGGATGACAGGATAAAGATTGGAGTTGGTAAAGAACTAGATGATAAACAAAGAAAATATATGGATCATACATCCCAAACTTTTTATAAGATGCTTGTCAGAGTGTGACCTCCAACAGAATATGCAAACCCATGGTGCTAGGAATGTGTGATCTCCAATGTACAAATACCTTATGCCTTAAATACTGAAGACACAGACATGTTTGTCCTCGTGTCTGAAAGCCTCCTTGTTAGTTAGCTATATGATTACTTTTATGTGGCTATAGATATTCCTACATCATAAGGCTGAGAAGTGAAAATATAACCAACCAACAAGGCATTTGGGCTGTGCATCTGGCAATCAGTTCGAAGGACTTTGTCACTGAGTTTGATGGATATTTGTGGTCTCTGGCAAGCCCCTCCCTGTTGTCCTTCAATTCACAATCATAGCAAAGTCTGTTTGAGGTATTATGTCCCTGGCATGCAAGGCTCCTGGGGAACAACTTGATATTGGGATAAATAAGCCACGTGGAAGTTCATTCTGGAAGTGGCTTAAGTGTCTTGCCTAGGTGCCAAGAAGAATTTAAATGCAAAAAGAAGAGACCAGGAATATCACGCTGATGTTTTTATGTAGTCAATGCATTTACTTAATCTTCGGAAGCTTTTATGCCAGGCTGTGCTCCCTGATGGTGCGCTGGGCAAAATATGCAATATGGTAGTAAGTGAAATATGCAAATACCTGTGCCTTCAGGAGCTTATATTGTAATGGGTAGAAGGAGAGCCACAATAAACAAAACAAATAAGTAAATTATGGGTGTTGTAGATGGTAAAAGACATGGGGGGGGTATGGAAGGGATACTGGAATTTTTGGAGGAATGTGAAATATTAAACAGGAGAGTCAGTGAGAGCTGCATTTGAGTAAAGACTGAAATTGAAGGATTAAGCCATGGAAAAACCTGGAGAAAGAGAATTTCAGGTGAAGAAAAAGCAAAACATATGAGGCAGGCAACAGAAAGATGCAGGAGAGTAACAAAAAAGAGGAGAGTAGTGAGAGAAAATAGGGAGAGAGAATATAGTAAGACCTGGGCCATTATAAGGACTGTACTGAGTGATTTTAAGGAAAATCACTGAACAGGAAAAACTGATTCTATAATTTTAAGAGACTCTTCATTGAGAAAAGACAACTTAATATTAAATAATAACCTATAATTTTCCTATCAGTCTGCCCTTTCTTTTGAAGGTAATGCTTCTACAAATGACCTCCCCAATCTGCTTGGTTCCATCATAGAAACCCCTCCTTCTCAAAGAAAAGAGGAACTGACTATGCGGTTCTCTGAAAATGAAGTGGCATCTTCAGAAAATACATGGAATGTCATCTTTGTGCCACCCAGAAAGGCTGATAGTGAGAACAATGTGGGAATTTGAAAGAACCTTTTCCAGAACCAGAGGAGGAGTAATACACTGAAATCAGTTCTGTGTGCCTCTGTGTGTGTGTGTGTGTGTGTGTGTGTGTGTGTGTGTGTAAGTGGAATATTCACTAAAAATAATAACAATAAAGCTTTCACATGGGAATTTTTAAGATATTACAAGACCTTAACTTCTTTGCAACTAAAATTCCACCAAATAAATATCTCCTGAACCAGAACATGGTTCTTTGAGCAAAAACAGAGAACAAGCACTGAAGAAAATAAGCTACCTGTGGATCCAGTTTATTGAGGTAGCTTTTAGTTGCCTTCTTAAGTACTCTTGAAGAGGTCTTTTCAATGTTGGTCTCACCTATCAGAACCAGTGTATGATTTTATAAGCACGCAGTCACAGAATTTGAAATTTGGGTTTTTCATCCTTATTATGCTGTTAAATAGCATTTTACTATTTAAAGTAAACACTTTACTACCTACCATTGACTGGATCTTAGTTTTCTCACTTGCATATTAAACAGTTGGAAGGACAGTAGCAGTTACTTTTCTTGTTAAGGGTATCTGTGAAAATCAGTGGTATGGGTGGGGTTGACTCCCAAACAAGCTCCATGCTCTCAGTAATTTGATAGGATTATCTTATCCAGAGATGATAACTACACAGCTTTGTAGTCAACATCCTTTTTTTGTTCCCTTAGACAATACAAACAGACCTCGATACTTAGCTCTATTGAGGCAATCATAACTCAGGGAGAGTCAGAATCTTTGTAAAAATTCATTTTTGCATAGTGACTCAGACAATCACGACCAAATAAATTAGAGCTGGCACCCAAGTTGAAAACAACGTGCTACCTTACATTAGAAGAATGACTATATGGAAGCCAACAGTTCCTAGTATAGCTAAGAAGAGCATTTGCATCCTGTCAGCCAATGTCTCCCAGCCCTAAAGGCTTCTAACGTGTCACCAGTTCTGCCAACATGAAGTCCTTTCTGGTATCCTGGGCATAACCAAAATGGATCGATTAGCTTTTCAGTCAAAGAGGCCTGGAGATGTAGCACTCATTTCCCTTCTAGATAAAGCCCACTTGCATCCTGAGAAGAGAGCCTTCCATAAAAGAAACAAACTCAGAAAGTCAACAAACAGAGAAATCTGGGACTTCTTGATCTTTGAAGCTCCCACCCACTCACTTTGTTATGATCCACATAAACAGGAGCTTAGATCAAGAAATCTGTGTTTGTTTCAGTTCTAATGAAAAGTCCTAACAATGTTATTAGATAAATGTGATGAATTTTAATCTGGTGAGACAGCTTGTGACCCAAAAATTGCTATTTAAAATTAAAATGCATTCAAAATTAAACTGGCAAGCCAACTACAATATTAAACATGCAATCTGCTGTGGAAAACACCTATTGAAAGACTATATTAAATATGAATATAATTAATTTCCATATAGCATCTTGCAATTGAAATATGAAAAAATTGCTCTTTAATTCATTGCTTTTATTAAATTCAAATTGGTTGAATAATCTTTTTTTTTTTCAAATTAAGAAGTTAAAGTATAGATGGATTGGTTTGTCTTTGGTAACCCACCCCATTTAGCTGAGCTCTAGGTGGTACAGAATCTAGTAGTATAGACTCCAGATTTCTCTTTTGATGAATAAAAGTCCTCTATTTACCTCATCCCAAATGTTCATTTATAATAAATGTAAAAATGTTTCCCACCTGCTTACTTCCAAGTTTATTTATAACTTTCATGGTATAAATTACTCAAGATATATTAAATGTGATCTTTAGAATTGTTTATACATTAGTTTTAAAATGTATTTAAAACTAATGATATTTTTGATAGGTCAGCTAAATCATTTCTAAAATTGAAGCGCTTTTTTATGGTAGAGAATGTTTGTATTAGTGCTATTACTAAACATTAATACAGTACTAAGTAAAACTCAACCCAGTGTGTATATTTTCATCCCATATTTTAACACTAAAGAATTGTATGTGGTAATAAAAGGATTCATTACCATTGTTTGCAAAGAATTTAATGACTAAGTCTTATCTATTTCTAGTTTTCAAAAGGTATCAAAGAATGATTTCAGTTTCCACAATATCGCATCATAATTATAACAATAAACATGTGTACTTAATTACAGACTTAATGTTCCTATGCATTCCTTGTTCAAGAGATTCTCAACACATTAAAACAGCATTAGCTAGAAATCAGAGAGAACCATATTTCACCCTCGTTATTGCCAATATAGAAAAAGACTCATCGGCTCTTTTAAAAAGATAACACAAGAACTATCATTTCACAACCATTACCCATTACCCCTGGAGCACAGTACATACTCAGTAACTGTCAGTTGAAGGAATGAATGAATATGTGTGACTGGATAGCAAGCAAACCTAGTCTTGGTTGCTACAGGACTACAGCATGGACCAAGGCTGTTGCAGCAGGGCTCCTAAAATCTCCCTGTCTTACAGTCTGACCATGGTGCTGAATGAGAAGACACGGTCCTATTTCAACCCTCCCTTCCTCTTTATTGGTTCAGAAAACGCGAGTGACAAGAGCAGGGGCCAAAGGAGCCTGGAGCGGCATCCTTCCTAGGAACCACGTATCTGGATCTTTGGGGCGACGCTATGGTCCATCGGGCTACAGCCAAGGCATGCCTCTGAGCCCTCAGCGAAGCCCGGAGACCTGACAGATGTCACCGCTGCAGTAGAGAAGGTGACTCCAGCGGGATGGCTTGTCTGTCTCCCGAAGAACTGGAAGTCAAGTGCATGCATAGCCTGGAAATAGGATCAGGAAGTCTAGATGGCGGGGAGGGAAGCAAACCTTTATTCCTAAGGCCAATGTTCCCCATGGCTCGCACGGGGTACCGAAAAATCAGGGGCTGATTTCACCTTAAGTTTTCGGCCCTAGTCTTCCAACAGGTGCATGACTCGCTCCCTCACCCCTTCCCCGTTAGCACCGTCCCGCTTTGCCTTCCTAAGGCTTCCTCTGCCAGGCAGGCTGTTCCTAGGATGCCTTTTCCTCCCTCCCGTCTGCTTTCCAGCTCTGCCCAGCACCCCTTACCTGCAGCCTGGAGACCGAAGAGCAGGCACAGGGCTGGGAAGCCCGCTGCTCTCCGCATGGCGATCGCACGGAGAGGCGGAGGGGGACTCCTCCACGACCCCGCTCCGGGAAAGTGCGGCCAGGAGGAGCCAGCGCCGCAGGGTCCCCGGGCTCCGGGATGCAGCCTGCAGGGTCCCCGGGCTCAGGGATGCAGTGGTGGGTCCCCGGGCTCCGGGATGCAGCCTGCAGGGTCCCGGGGCTCCGGGATGCAGCCTGCAGGGTCCCGGGGCTCCGGGATGCAGCCTGCAGGGTCCCCGGGCTCCGGGATGCAGCCTGCAGGGTCCCCGGGCTCCGGGATGCAGTGGCGGGTCCCCGGGCTCCGGGATGCAGCCGCGGGTCCCGGGCTGGAGCGGGCAGGGCGGTGGGCGGCGCCTGCAGAGACCGCCGGGCAGAGCCCCCGGGGAGGGGAAGGACGGGAGGGGCGGCGGCGGTTGAGCGGGGGGAGCTGGAGGGCGGGGGCGGCCCTCGGAGGCGGGTGCCGCTCGGCCTCTGGAAGCCCCGCAGCGGCGGCCCCGGAGCCCGCGGTGCGGAGCGAGCAGCAGCGGACGCCGCGGCTACTGAGCATGCCCGGCGCTGCCCGCCCGTGGGTTCCGAATTCAAATCCACCTCCGGGTCTTAGCGGCCGCTGGAGGGGCAGGCGGGGGGGGGGGGGTTAGCGGGGGGAGAGGAGAGAAGGTGGGGCGTGCTTTTGGGAGCCATGGGTAGGAAGAAGGGTCTGTCAAACCCCTGGGAGTGAGGTGCGGTGGATAGAGTGAGTCCAGATGAGGGCATGCCCAGGGGGACCAGAGGAAAGAGCCCAAGAGGGTCAACCTCAGACCCACCCAGCTCCCTCCCCAATTCGCGGTTTACTCGTGCACCCAGCTCGCTGCAGGGAGTCGACCTTCGCAAGCCTGGAATGACCAGCTTCCAGAGCTGCCTGCAGGAATAGGGTGTAGGCGGCCCCCGCTGCTGAGCACCCGGGGCCTGGAGACCTGCTTTGAGGGGATTTTTTGTTTGTTTGTTTCTATCGATATTTCCCTTCCAGACAAATCCCTGGTATTTAAATTTGCTCCTCACTGGAGTCCAAAGTCTATGATTATAATAACAGAACTAAGTGAGGCCATACTGTTTGACCGGTAGGACATACCCCTGTGATTGAAGAAACGAAGGCGCCTTTCTGTTTTTGGGGACAGTTACCTTTAGTCTCCATTTTTCTTCCTCAGGTGACAGGCAATAGAACCACTTCTGCCAGGGGCTCCTCCAAGCAGCTCTGGGTCTTGCTGCAACCATCTGTCTAACTGGTTGCCCACCCAGCCCACCCCAATCCCACGCCCCCATCTAAGACTTAGGAGTGTGGAGATCCTGACTTTAGTCTATGGGCTAATAGCTCTTAATCCTGGAGTCCCTGCCAGACTTCTCTGCTGTAACCGTCCCAGGAGCATCCATGTCTTCATGGAATGCTGTTGTCCCTTCCCCAATGGCCTCCACTTGCATGCTCTCCACACTCAAGCTTACAGAGGTCTAACCGTGGCCTCACTTTTCCAAAAGTTCAGGCGGAGATCCAAGGCACAGTGCTGCTTCTCTTTCACACATCAGTCTATACACAACCTTGGTGCAGCATCACCTTATATGTTTATACAGATATGCGTGTACCTGTGGTTTGTCTTCCAGCCCAGTGGAAGGCTTCATAAGAACGAATGCATCTTTCTCCCACTTAAATTGAGTAAAGCTGTTCCAGGCAAATAAAAGGTACTAATAAGTGCTTATTGAGTTGACCTGCATATCTCACTCAATGCTTTCTTTCTCCAGCCGCTGTGGACTGGGACAGCTAATGAGAAATATACTCTCTACAGGAGCTTAAGTTAGGCAGGATCTTATAGGATCAGAAAGCCTGGACAGAATCTTTGTATAATTTATTTCACCTCCAACACTGAGAGAAGATGCCAGGAATTGTCCTCCGGTGTTAGGAGGAGAGAATAAGATTTATTTTTTATATAATTTTCTTATTGATTAGGATATTACATATGTATCCTTATTCCCCTTCTTCCCCTCCCCCAACTCATGAGCTCACCCCCCTGGTGTCTGTGTCCATTGGTTAGGCTTATATGCATGCATTCAAGCCCTTTGGTTGATCTCTCCCCTTCCCCCCACCATCCCCTACCTTCCCTCTGAGGTATGACGGCCTGATCAATGCTTCTCTGTCTCTGGGGAATAATATGTATTTTTAATAACTAGACAGTTCTTCCATGCTGAAAACAGAGCTATATAGCTTCACTCTCCCCACTCCTCCACCTCTCCGCATGGGCATGTCATGTACCATTTTTGCGGCATTACCATTTTACCCTAAGCCATCCTAAGCTATGCCCTCTTCCCCTACTCTGGACTCACTTTCCCCCAATCTCCTTTTCCCATACAATATATCACTTTCTAACATATCAAGATAACTATTAAATGTATCATATTGACCCAACTGGCGTAGTTCAGTGGTTGAGTGTTGAATTTGATCCAGGGTCAGGGCACATACCCAGGTTGCAGGCTGGATCCCCTGAGGCAGGCGTGCAGGAGGCAGCTGATCAGTGAGTCTCTCTCATCATTGATGTTTCTTTGTCTCCCTCTCCCTTCTTCTCTAAAAACAATAAAAATATTTTTAAGCAAATTTATCATATGGTCTGTTTCCCTGCCCTTCCCCCTTCCCGTTCCTGCAGTGGAATCCCATTTTCAAGGGCAGAATCTTTAACAGTTGTATTCACTTATTTATCCAACTGATTGGAAGAGTACCTCTCCCAAAACAGGTGCTCAAAAGAGTAAATTAAAAGAAATTAGTTGGCAAAGTTCAATGCTGACCATTAACCTGGTTCTCTGGAATTCCTACTAAATAGATATTTGAGGTAATTTACTTAGTTGATCTTAAAGGTTAGAGCAGTGCTTCTTCTCATCTAATATCTGGTATTAGAATTCCTGCAGGGTTTGGAGTTGAAGAGAAATAACCATAGTAATGGATGTGTTTCCTTTATTTTTGTCTTTCTTGGAAAAACAACAACACACTAATTTCTAACCTTTAAGAAGCAAATGCATGAAAAGTAATGAATAATGCTGTAACAATGCCCTGCTTCCCTACAGATAATTCCAACATTTTGGAGGGGAAGCGAGTACATTTAAAGTTTCAAATAATTGGCACTGACTTTTCCAACAAGCAGTCAGCAAGCTATTTATTTTGCCCAGGTGTGTAGGTAGCTGAATTATTAACTGTGCCTGAAAATCCCCTTAACAGCAAAATTTTCCAATTTCCAATGTAACTAGATGTACTGCTAAAATAGTTCAGCGTGGTAAAAATAACCTCGAGTGAGCTGTAATTTTGGTAACTGGACATTCATTTTTAATTTACATAAAAAAAGATAAAGGAGCAAGAAAAGTTCACATCCTTTGGTGAGTCAACCTAATATACTTCCAATGGATTTGATCTCATGACATGTGAAGTCAAAGGACAAAAAATGAATTAGCCAATTAGTGAAAAGTCAACCCCTTAACATTTGAGAAATAGTCCCTCTGGGTCCACAGAGGCTGCTTTTCCTTCACTCTATGATCAAATAGTACTGAAGGCAATTTGCGTTGTAGAAAAGCTTGGTTAAAACACTGCCCCAAGGTTTAGAAGAGTTAGTTCAAACTCTGAAAAGCATGGAAATTAATATGAGAGAGCCATGCAAATTCGTATTGGCCTACAGAGCTGTGTCTTAAAGGAAATTATTTACCTTTCAAAAGATAAATAGAAAATTCATATCATATGGACTTTTCCTCCCCAGTAGATGCATAATCTCTTTCTTATAAGGTGAGATTCAGGCAGAATTACTACAGGAGAGAAGCTTTTTAGAGCCAGTTCTCAAACCAAATTTAATTATAATAAAACAGGAATTTTGGGGGGTGAAAAATAAAATTTTAGGAAATTAAGGGGACCATGGAGGAAGCATAGGGTTACAGAGCAGCAGAAGGTATATCTCCATAGAATAGGGAACTGAAAAGCTGCGTAGAATGAGGGAGCTGGGAACAACAAAAGGTCTATATTTACTAAATAAAAAGAAGGAAACCCCTCATCCAAAAGGAAAAAAAAGCTGAAAGGGAATAGGAAGACAATAAGGAAAGGGAGAACACTATACAGTCCCCAGTCTAGGGGAACAGTGACCAATCAGAGGGAATATCAAGGCACCAGGATCTGCAGCCTTTATAAGCCACAGGGAAAGGGAACTCAGTGGGACCCTTTTCCCCCTCCTCACGTGGAGTCCATTCTGTGGGGCTCTTTCCCTCTCTCCAAGTGGGAGTCTCTACTTGTCTTTCAATAAATCTCCACCTTTGCTATATACCTTCTGTCCATGGATTCATTCTTTGACTCCGAGGAACAAAGAATCCGGGTTTCAGTCCAGGGGAACACTGCATGTTCCAGTACAAAAATTCCATATCAATAATAAGCCTCCACATTAACTTTTTTATAAATGGAGAAATGTCATTCATGTTGGCCAGCCTTCCTTAGGACACTTTAGATAAAGAAATTGGATCTATTGATTGTTAGAGTTTTCTGTTTGTTTTTATTATTATTTAGATACTAGAGGCCCAGTGCATGAAATTCATGCACGGGGGTTGTGTGTCCCTCAGCCAGCCTGCACCCTCTCTAATCTGGGGCCCCTCAAGGAATGTCCAACTGCCCAGGGTGGGATCAGGCCTAAATGGGCATTCAGACATCCCTCTCACAATCCAGGACTGCTGGCTTCCAACCACTCACCTGCCTGACTGATTGTCCCTAACCACTTCTGCCTGCCGGCCTGGTCACCCCTAACCACTCCCCTGCCAGCCTGCTCGATGCCCAACTGCTCCTTTGCCAGCCTGATTGTCCCTAACTGCCCTCCCTTGCTGGCCTGGTTGCCCCCGACTTCCCTCTTCTGCAGGCCTGTTCCTGTTCCAACTGCCCTCCCCTGCAAGCTTGGATCTCTTCCACCTTCCCTCCTCTGCCATCCTGGTCAATCCTAACTGCCCTCCCCTGCAGGCCTGATCACCTCCAACTGCCTTACCCCCCAGGCCTGGTCCCTCCCAACTGCCCTCCCCTGCTGGCCATCTTGTTGTGGCCATCTTGTGTCCACATGGAGGCAGCCATCTTTGACCAAATGGGGCGGCCATCTTGTGTGTTGGAGTGATGGTCAATTTGCATATAACCCTTTTATTATATAGGATAATGAGAACTAATAATGATTGAGGGCTTCCTATGTCCCAGTTTCTGCTCTAAGCCCATGGATATCTAATTTAAACTTTATAATGTCCTTATGAGGAGGCATTTTCATGATCTCATTTCAGACATGAGACATGAGAATTAGATCAATACCAAGACAGGAGATGCTGACCCTCAATCTGTCAGTAAAGCTCTGTGGCAGGAAGCATCCAGAGGAGACTGACTCATAGAGGGTGAGACCCTGCTTATGCCAGTGATTGCTGGGATCTGGCATCTTGGGAACAAAGACAGCAGGTAAAGTCATGCTTGGAAGAATCATGTGAGGAGGATGCTTAAAATAAGTTGAGCAGAAGAGAGGGAATGATCTCTTCTATAGAGTGTGGGGGTAGAGGTGGGGACGATGGCAGGCAATAAATAGCTGAGTTAGCTGGGTAAGTAGCTTTGAACAGCACGAGGTGAAGAGAGAGGCTGTGTGATTGTGTGAGCCAGTAGAAGAGACATGAAATAGTGAAATGGACCCAAGGAACTTCCAAACATGTGCAAAAACAATAGGTGACAGTGACCAACGCCTGATTGAGACTGGTGTAATGCTTACCCTGTCCACTCTTTTCTGGAGCCACTTTATCAATCCTAATGTTGGTTTCCTTTTTATCTCAGCAATATCTATGTATTAAATATGCAGTCCTAGCCAAATACAAAATATCAAAGGGGAAGGAGAAGAGTACTAATTTAATTTTACAAAGTAAAAAAAAATAATAATAATAAGTGAATTAATCCATTTCAGAGTGGAATACTTCAGAATAAAAAAGGAGTCAATTGGAAATTCATGGGTGAAGATTTTATGTATAGGTGTGTGGATTCACCATTACTTTTTTAGTATTTTTCCAATGGTAACAATGAAGAGCAAGCTACCCTTCTTTTGGTATGAGCATAGAGGGAAGAAAACAGTGAAATGACAAAGGATACTCAGAATGGGGAGAAAAAGCACTAAACTTTATAGGATATATATTATCACACTGAACCTTCACAAGAGCTCTGGGCGGTATTCTCCTCCCTTTGTGATGGAGGAAGCAAGTGACAATGAGGCTAGTAATGTGCCCATGATCAGACAGCTGGTAAGGGGCGAAGCTAACATCAGAACACGGACTGCTGAATCCACTTAACACTATGCTGGTAACAACTATGTTGCCCTGCCTCTCTGATAAGTGGAAGGACTTACTTCAAAGGTTTAAAAGGAAAATGTGTTTTTAACCCAAGAAATAGACTTTAAGATGGTTGATGATAATTAAATTGCACAACTTAACACAACTCTACTTTTGTTAAGATTTATTTATTTGAAGCGTTTGGTACATGCACACACACACAAATACTAGTACAGCAAAATTTATTTTTAAAATTTTTATTGATTGATTTTAGACAGAGAGATGAGAGAGAGAGAGAGAGAGAGAGAGAGAGAGAGAGAGAGAGAGAGAGAGAGAGAGATTGAGAGAGAGATTTATTTGCTGTTACACTTATATATACATTCATTGGTTGTTTCTTATATGTGCCCTGCCCAGGTACTAAACCCACAACCTTGTGTATCAGGATGTTGCTCTAACCAACTGAGCTACCTAGCCAGGAATAGCAATATGTATTCCAAGAAAAACAAATTAGGCACCCAAATATTATATATATATATTTCTATACATCTGTGAAATATGCAGTCTTAGCCAAATACAAAGTATCAAAGACAAAAAAGCTATGTATGTATACTTATAGATCCTGCTATTGGTTCATCATTAAAATTTTATTCAAAATGAAGTACAAACTTTTCTCTGAGCTATATATTGTACTGTCATCTACTCTGGCTCTGCAAAGGTCAGATTCATCCAAGATGTGGGTAATAGATTTACAAACCACTGACTCTCCTGCATTAGTTCTCTCTCCATCCCAAGACACTAATAAGGCTGCACTTACACACCATCCATCATCCTGAGCAGCACTCAGATGGGAGAGCTTTCTATTATGGCTTAGCCTAGCTAGTTGGGGCCAGTCAAATACATTTCCTGCAATGCCGGGTCGTTCTTTTAGATTTTTCTTGAATGGAGGCCACTTTGATTCACTCAGCAGCTCGAGATAGTAAGAATACCCTGGGAATGGATCTCTGGCTTGCTTAGATATTTTAATCTTACTCCATTTCTATTGCATTAATTTCTCACATAACTATAAGGTGCTGTAAAAGAACATCTTCTAAATATGGGCCTTCGTGCTTCTCTGGCTGCTCACTTTTTGAAATGAAAAGTCATGATTTTGTTATACTTCCTTCTTTCCCTAATTCTTACAGTTATATATATCTACAGTAGAAAGAGCATAATTTATCAGGCTATGTATTGGAATTAAGAAACATGTTTAGGTTAAAATATTCCTTTGTGAAAGATATGTGTCTCTACAGCATGGAAGGAAATCTTGCTAAAAATGACCACTGACTATAATATGACAGCTGACTATAATATATCCAAATGCCTAAGCAGTAACCTGTCCATGACAGATTTTATGTGTACTGGGGAAACGGTAGTGTCTTCGTTCAGTGAATATATCAGAAAATATTATTTGAAGTTGAGTTACCTTAGAGTATGCTATGTTACATAATTTCCCAAAACAATGAAATAATCTGACATTTCATTGAAATATCATTTTTACTTAAAATAATTATATATATATATATATATATATATATATATATATATATATATATATCAGGAAGTCTTTTTAGTACTTGAGATTCATTATTGAACAAGTTAGACAAGGATTCTTGCCCTTAAGGAGCTTGCATTCTAGGAGGAAGAAATATACATTTGACAATAAATATAAGAAGCTAGAGGTAGAGGCCTGGTGCACAAAATTCATGCATTTTTTTTTGGGGGGGGTGTCCCTCAACCTAGCCTGCACCCACCCTCTCCAATCTGGGACCCCTCAAAGGATGTCTAACTGTCCATTTAGGCCCAATCCCAGTGCCCTTCCTTGCCAGCATTTTTGCCCCTAACTGCCCTCCCCTGAAAGCCTGGTCATCCCCAACTGCCCTCCCCTGCAGGCCTGGTCACCCCCAACTTCTCTCCCCTGCAGGCCTGGTCTCCCCCAACTGCCTCCCCTGCTGGCCTGATCACTCCCAACTGCCCTCCCCTGCAGGCCTGATTGCCCACAACTTCCCTCCCCTACTGGCCATCTTGTGGTGGCCATGGAGCGGCCATCTTATGTGTTGGAGTGATAATTAATCTGCATATTACCTCTTTATTATATAGGATAAGTAAATTATATAGTTTGATAGAAGCTGAGAACTGCTACGAGAAGAGAAAACCATAGATGAAAATAAAGGAAATTAAGGAAATGAGAATGAGGGGGAAAAAATGTAAATATGAGGAGTTTATAGAATTAATATCTTTAAGAAAAGTCATATGAAGAAGGTAAATATTGAGCAAAGACTTGAACTTGGTGAAGAAGTTATCAAAGCAGCTACCTGGTTGAAGAACTGTCCAGACAAAAAGAATAGCTACAGCATAGGCTCTTGTGATTTCTTAATTATCTTAACCTGGAAGACAATCTGGAAAACTGCAGTTAAAAAAAAAAAATTCAGCATACCTTTAAATATACTGAATATGTGCAGAGAAATAAAGTTGAAAAAATTCCAAATTAGACTAACTGAGTAATTCTTCACCAGAGCTTTTCATTAATTCACGTTGTACTGTTTTCAAGTCATAATAACTCAACTGTGTGAATCACAGACTCAGAGATTGTAACTACCCACATCCAAATGACATGCTACTCAGAATTCCACTCTTTAGTTCATATTTTTGGTGTAAAATAAACACCTTATTTATATAGAAACATGGGTGCATAATTTGACACTTTATTTATTTTTAGAAACTTGGGGGGAAAAAACTCTGTGAACTGCCCTTCTGTGAAAGTACCAAAAAAAGTCAATCCAATGTATAATAGATGAGAAATCTAAGCAGGAAATGAATGAGAAAAATACTCTAGTAGCAAGCATATTTGTGTTTTCAGTCTCCTGCTTGGAAAATGGCATCAAAATACTTCAGTTAAATATTGTCCAAATGCTGAAAAATAAATATTTCACAAATTCCCTGTTTCTTAAGCAAATACTTTTGATTATTTGTTACTTGGAAATAGAGTGGAAGGTAAGCTCTCTTTATATTTTAATAAAATGTTTTCCTTACTTAATTCCATGTGATTAGTACCCACAAAAATACTACTTTGTTGATATTACAAATAGAAAGTATAGATCATTCCTCTTTCAAAGAAGTCATCTGGATCCTCTAATCTTAGAAATACTCTAGAAAACAAAAGAAGCACTCTCGCCTAGATTTTGACTGCAGAACTAAAATTGAAATAATATTTTATATTATGTTTGTGCTAAAATTGATTATCACAAAGTCTGGAAAATGCATTTCTTTCAAAACCAAATTCAGTTACAAATTTGGAAATAAAATAAAATTTAACTATTTTTGAATCAGCCATACAAATAATTCGATTGCACTTCAATTTCCCCTCACTATTTCTAGAAAGTGGACACTTAAAAAAAACCCCACACCATTTCTGATGTTTTATTTTATGTAAATTAATTGCCTTCATTCTGAAGCTGAATATTGTAAATTATAAAAGTAAAAACATCCATTGCACAACAGACAATACAGAAAGGGAAAAAAAATGTGCCCATGGATTCCATTACTTAACATTTTGATAAATCAAGTTTTCCTCTACTCCTACCCTGGGCAAATAAGTGTCTATACATGCATGTACTTATAATTATTGTTAATTTTAACATAGTTTTTATGTCACTGGATCATACTACAGATTTGAAACTTCTTCTTTACCTAATAGTATTTGGGAACAAATTTCCATGTCATTATTTTCAATTGTTGCATAGCATTGCACTATAACCTTCTATTTTTGACCGCTTAGTTTATAGAGCTCTTACATAATTAACATGGATTGATTTAGAAGAGCAAGAAAAGGCATTCTAATGATGCTCACTTATGCCCTAAAATGTTTGAAAACAAGCATGGTAGAATGAAAGTTATAACATCTCTAATATGACAGTTCTAACACTGGTGAAGCCTTTGTCCCAATAAAAGGAGATTTTTTAGTATTTTTATGGTTTAGTGACTTACATTTAATTCTTTAATCCATTTTGAGTTTATTCTTGTGCATGCTGTAAATTGGTGGTCTAATTTCATTTGTTTGCATGTATCTGTCCAATATTCCCATCACCATTTATTAAAGAGACTGTCTTGACTCCATTGTATGCTCTTGCCTCCTTTGTCAAATATTACTTGAGTGTAATTGCTTGGGTCAATTTCTGTGGTCTCTCTTCTGTTCCATTCCATTGATCTATATGCCTGCTCTTGTGCCAGAACCAGAATGTTTTGATTACAATGGCTTTGTAGAATAACTTGATATCAGGTATTGTGATCCCTCCAACTTTGTTCTTCTTTCTCAATATTGCTAGGTCTCTTTGAGGTCTTTTTTGGTTCCATATAAATTTTTGGAGTATTTGTTATAGATCTGTGAAGTAAGCCATTTATATTCTAATAAGGATTGCATTGAATATGCAACAAAGTCTCATAGCACTATGTTTATAGATACATCTCCTAGAGCAAAGGAAACTAAGGAGAAAATACACAAACTACATCACAATAAAAACTTATCACAGCAAAAGAAACTATCAACAAAATGAAAAGGAGGCCACTGTATGGGAGAACATATTTGACACTGATACATCTGGGATTAAGGTTTAATATCCAAAATATATAAGGAATTCATACAACTTGACAAAAAGAAGACAAACAATCCAATTAAAAATGGTCAAAGGACCTCAATAGACACTTCTCAAAAGAGGACATACAGATGGCCAAGAGACATATGAAAAAATGCTCAAAGTCACTGATCATCAGAGAGATACAAATTAAAATGGCAATGAGGTATCACCTCACACCTGTTAGAATGACTATCACCAACAAATCAACAAATGACAAGTGTTGGTGAGGATGTAGAGAAAAGGGAATATTAGTACACTGCTGGTGGGAATGCAGACTGGTACAGCCATTATGGACAATGGCACAGCGTTTTCTCAAGAAAAAGTAAAAATGGAACTCCCATTTGACCCAGTGGTTGTACTTCTAGGAATATATCCTAACAGACCTGAAACACCAATCAGAAGAATGTATGCACCCCTATTTTCATAGCAACACAATTTACAATAGCTAAGATCTGGAAATAGCCCATCAGTAGATGAGTGGATAAAAATGAAGGGACCTCCAGAGTATTATGCTAACTGAAATGAGCCAGTCAGAGACTGTGAAATCTCAGAAGGAAGACAGACGTGGGTGGGAAGAGATAAATCAAAGGGTGGTTGTATGCATATATGCATAACCCATGGACACAGACAATAGGGTGGTGAAGACCTGGGGTGGGGGACAGGGATGGGAAAGAAGGGGTCAACAGGGGATAATAGAGGGCTTATGTAATACATTCAACAGTAAACATGTATATAATAAAAGCCTAAGTGATCATTATGGTGGAATGACCAGCACGACCGGTCACTGTGATGCCCCCTGACCACGAGGGAGCAGACCCTCAATGCACGAGCTCCCACAGGGGGAGCGCCACTCAGCCAGAAGCCAGGCTCACAGCTGGCAAGTGCAGTGATGTTGGCGGGACCCTCTCCCACCTCTGCGGCAGTGCTAAGGAGCTGTGTGTGGAGCATTAAGGAGCAGTGAGCTGGTGGTAAGGAGCAAGGGGTCCTGGACTGTGAGAGGGCACAGGCTGGGCTGAGGCCCCCTCTCCCTCCCAGTGCACGAATTTCATGAACTGGGCCTCAAGTTTAATATGAAGAAGAAATCTTAGTGTTGAAATCCGGTCTCAGAAATTGGAAAGCAGAGATTCTGAGTCAAACAACAACTCATAGAAAATTAGAAAGTTAGAAAGAATTTAAGTATATACATTCCATCTAGCCTAAGAAAGATGGTTAAAGCAAGGAGTGTGTGAGAGAGTTTTTATTCTTTTTTTTCATTATCCATAGATAACTCAGTTTAACTACTACAAAAAAAAATATCACTGGGTGAAAAAGGAATATAAAAAGCATTGTATAAAGAGGAGTTATAAGAAACTGTGGTAATACCTTTATTTTTAAAAATTAATTTTTTCTTTGCTTCTGGTCTACTTATTTAAAAAACAAACAAACAAAAAACCTTAGCAACACAGCTATACCCTTACCCTATTCCCTCCTCCTTAAATGCAATTACTATCATGATTTATAGTTTACCACTTCTAATCACATTTTTAAACTATTTTGTAGGTAACCATTAACAATATGCAATGATTTTGTATTGCAAAATTCACTGTCATTATATCTCATAAAGCTAATTGTTTCCACTTTTTCACCCATTACAATTATTTTAATACATGCTTGCACATGCTTTCCAATCACATTTCCCCTAGTTACTCCAAGGTACACACATAAAAGTTAAACTGCTCATTCATAGGCTATATCCATATTTAACCTTAACCTCAAATCACCAGATTGTTCCATATAGTGTTGGTAACAATTTGCATTCTCAACAGAAACATATGCAAATATAGCTTCACCACATTTGAGTCTCAGACATTTTTCTGGTTCTTGGTAGATTGAGTAATTTCATATTTTACCCTGGACATTTTAAATGCTATGCTTCTGAGTTCTGTTAAAATCCTCTGGGCAATGTAAGGTTAACGTTAGATTCAGTTACGACTACAAGTTCTGCCTTGCCTTCCGGTGTTAGTGGTGGTTCCAATGTTTGGTTTGGTTGTTTAAGTCACTGCTAAGCTGCTTTTATCTGTCCCATGTATTTGCTACTCAAGGAATTTTCTGTGATGGGGGGGGGGCAGTAATCTAAATTCTAGTTCAGTTCTGATTGCCTTTGCTATGCTTTTTAGAGCCTGTTCAATGTGTGTGCACCTTAAGGGCCATCCTGAGCCTTTTGCAGGTTCATAACAGAATTAGAGAAGTCCATTCTCATTTGTTGGAGTCTATTCGTACCCATCTGTGATTTGGTCGTTAGCCATATTTGAAGCTCCCTCTTTCTTGTTCTCTCTCTTAGGGGATTCTTTTCTGGTCTTCCAGCAGAGGAAGTTGCCCCAAACTCATCCCTTTAGTTCTTTGTCCCAGAAAAACGGCAAGTTTTTAAAGGGTGTTCTAGCTGCCCAAATGCTACAAGCATAAGTAACTCACTTTATGTCATTCTCTCCAAAGTTTACCTCTCCTCTACAATCTACCTACTTTTATGTTCTCTTCAATGCCTTAAGTTCCTCTCTTTTGTGTCATCCATCCTGTGCTGATAGGTATGTGTGAGAGCACTGCTTCAGTACCATCTTTCCCAAACCAGAAGCTGAACTCATAAATTTTATGCTCCTCATTTATGACTATCCCTTACTAATTCCAAGTATAGGTAGAGGGATCTCATTGTACAACTCTCTGCCTTACTCAGGTTTATGATTTATCTATATTGGGAATTCAAACCCAATGTCCTAGCTATTATGAACTATGATAAGCTCTTTAATTTTCCCCTATTCTATATCACCATGTCCACTGCTATTTAAGCCTCTTATCCTTGTCTGTGTCAGGTTGTGCTTGTTGTCCTGACTTTCATTTCTCCATTGATTTTGTCACATTTTTTTAATTTTAAATTTAGTTATACCTAAAATTTGTCATAATTTATTTGGCACTTCTAGGTACTTTCTGATGGAATGCTTCAGAAGAAGTTGTTCTAGTTCACCATTTGTCTGAATGGGAGCACTATTTTTACCTCTTGATTGTATACTAGAGGCCTGATTCATGCAAAAATGGGCCTGGGGCTTCCTTCCCCTGGCTGCTGGCACCGCCTTCGCTCTGGCTGGAGCTGCCTTTCTGCTCCTGCCCAGAGCCACCTTTCCATCTGCCCACGCTGCCCAGAGGCATGAAGAGGCCTGGGGTGGTGCAAAACCTGTGTCATCGCCATGGCAACGACTCAAGCATCCCACCCCACCCCTGGCCACTCAGCACCCATGTATGCAAATTAACCTGCCATCTTTGTTGGGTTAATTTGTACACTCCTGATTGGCTGGTGGACGTCATGATGGTATGGTCAATTAACATGTTACTTTTTATTAGGTAGATTGCTCTTCATTTTGGTACACTGAAGCAGTGTCATTATATGTACTTGCTATAATAGCCATTTTCATTTGGAAGAAACAATAATAATCATGTTGGTGATAATAATTTTTACTTAAAAATCCCTGTAACCACAAAAAAGGGGCAGATTTCATTGCCTCTGTTGATATTTTGTTCTATAAAATGTCACCTGCATAATGTGCAGATCTGTGAGATCACTGTGGTTTGCCACTAGCTCATATTATCAGCACGGCATTGTTACATAAGCCCCAGCAGGAAATCAGGCACAGTTCACTCAGTACTAAGAAGCTGAATCAGGATGGTTTTCCTTTTGAATTGTCCTCAGGAGCTCTTTAAATACATTGAACAGATCTAGGAAAGTGAAGCCAGTTAATCGTTGCCTTCTGCTTGCTTAATAGGTCTGAAATAGCTTTTTAAAATTAGTCATAACTGCAATCATAGCATGTCTGCTGGGCTGAAAGAGGCCGAAGGCCTTTTCAAAATCTAGAGCAAATACCTGTGAATGTTTTTGAGAGAATGAGGCCAACAATAACCTGTATTTCTTTGATAATTTCACCATTCTATTTTATTAAAAAAGATATGATCTCATTTACATGTGGAATCTAATGAACAAAATAAACTGGTGAATAAAATAGAAACATAGATACACGGATCATAGATACATGGAACAGTCTGACAGCTCTCAGAAGGGGGGGGACTGGATAAAAGAAGGTGAAGAGATTAGCCAAAGAACATATTTGCATAGCCCACAGACACAGACAACAGTGAGGTGATGACCAGAGGGAAGGGGGTGGGAATTGGGTGGATGTGGGCAAACAGGGGTGGGGGTGTGGGGAGTGGCAATGAGGACACCTGTAATGGTGTCAACACTAAAAATAAAATTAAAAAATAAAATAAGATTGTGATAATTGTTGCAAAAAATAAAATAAATTTTTTTTATGTGTACCAAAAGTGTTGCTCTCTCTTTTGGTAAATTGGGACCTGTTTCACCAATGCCCTCCACTCGGAGTCTGCGCTGGCCAGTTTGTTTCTCTCTGCTCTGTCACCACAAACACACCACTTACCTCGGTCAGCTTTCTTATAAACATGTGTGTCATCTGTCCCTGAGGGACCAAATAAGCAAGAAGACATAATTCAACAACAATGTGGCTTTACTCTCAGAAAAGAAGAACTTTTCAAAGCAATCCTCCTACATTGAATGTAGCATTAACATTACTCTCAAGGTTATGTACCTAACCATGGGGAGCCACCGGCAATCTGAGTTTTGGTTAAATAATTTGCTAAATGAGCAAAAGGACCATTTTCCATTTTGATATTTGGATTAATGCTTTTGGTTCAATTTTCAAAATTATTGAAACTAGGATTCCTTAATGCTTATTAATTTCATAGAAATTAAAATACTATTCTCACTGATTAGATGGAAGATGACCTAATGTCCTATGATACTTGGATATTTTCCTATGTAAAATATTATAAACTTTTAGGGAGCCAGAACCCAGTAAAAGTCTAATTGAGAAGTGGAAACACAATTGAATGTTGATAGTGTGGGGTGCTATTTTTTCTCTTCTTATCCTATTCAAGTTATTCTCAGTTGGGGAGTGTAAAGGTATTTGCTTTTTGAAATGCAGGTAAATAGTAGAAATTGCAGCATAAAATTTTTCAGAAAGAAATCAGTGTTTCCTAATAATGAACTGTTTATATTGCTTCAACTACTCTTTTAATATCATGCATAATTCTCTAGATAAGTTTCACTTATGGAACTTGACTGTAAATGAAAGAAGTAGTTAAAATATCTGAAGCAACAATAAATTATTTGTGTCTTTTTTTTCTTCTAAAAATTATTTGTGTTGTGTTTTCTTTATCTTCTAGAATCTAGATAAAGGAATGGAAAGAAAAATATGTACTGTGATTTAATTACTATTATATTTTATCTATCCTAAGCAATTTTTATTTTGTCTGATGAGTCTAACCCTAGCCCATCTCACTTTAATGTCTAAATCCATATCCTGCATGAAATCTTTGTCCACTTCTCAACTTACACTCATTTCTACCTTCTCTGATTCTTTTGGCCTGCACTGCATGCTCCATCCATTGTGATGGTTCTGTGAGCTCCACAGGAAAAGTGCATGCTCTGATTCATGTGTACTCCTGGCTCAAAGCACAGTGCCTGCACACAGAGCACTCCTCACACTGCACTGCAAATTTCTGATTGCTCCTCAGTTCACTCCCAAACTAGACTGCAAATGCCTTAAGGGTGAGGATCATGTCTTATTAGTTTTCAAATGCTCAGTGTCTATCAAAATGCCTGGTATACCATTGGTAATCTTAAGCATCTTTGAATGTATATATAATACGAATGCATACAAATTCATAAATTATGTATGTGTATTTATGAAACATGCAATATTTATGAAGCATGACTGGTCAGGTCACAGCTGTGAACAAATGCTCCTACGCTGTCTCCATTCCGTGATGCATTATGACTTAGTGCACCTTTAGTGACTTAAAGACAATCTAATGCAATTAACTAATGATTATGAAATATTTTACATCTTGATTACACTTGTAAGTTCCTTCAGGTTGAGATGTGTCTTACTCTCCTCTTTATCCTTGCCCGGTAAGCCTTAGAAATGAATTCACCAGACACTTGTAAAATTATTAACAAGGTATAATAATGGGAACCTCAAAATTTAAATTATGCCCATGAAAGTAATGCTCAAAACACCTCAATTTATATCAGGAAATACTTTCCGAGCACCTACTACATGTCGGGCACTAAACTAGACATTAGACATAAAAGAATAGAATAAGATAAAATAGAGAAGCTTATGCAGTAGCCAAAACTGACACGTAATGTATTGTCATAAGCATTAAGGACTATATGATTATACATTTAGTATTTTGTGAGCATGGAGAAACATTTAGTCCAACCTTAAGTTAATGTATGACTCTCAGAAGAAAATAACACCTTGAAGAATGAGCAAGGGTCGGTCAAGGAAAAAAAATGGATGGGATAAAGGTGCATGAAGGCACAAAATGCTAAAGGAATATTATTATAGTTACCAGAGGCTCGATGCTTGAAATTTGTGCAAGAGTAGACCTTCCTTCTCCTGGCTGCCGGCACCGGCTTCCCTCTGGCACCTGGGACTTGGGCTTCCCTCACAGCCCGGTTTTGTCCGGAAGGTCATCCAGAAGGATGCCCAGAAGGACGTCTGGTCTAATTAGTATATTATGCTTTTATTATTATAGATTAGAGTATAAAATATGAGGTCGAGAGTGAGGAGAAGTTAGATGTAGAAGAAGAGATCTTACAGGGATCAAGGTGAGTAAAGGCACAGAATGCTAAAGGAATATTATGTATATTTATTAGAGTAAAAGATGTGCCTGAGAATGAAAAGAAATTAGACATGAAGGAAGACTATATCAGGACATTAAGGTATTTATATGCCACTCTAAGAAAATTAAACTTTATCCAGGAATCAATGGAAATCCTTTAAGTGTCATAGGGACAACAGTGATCTGATCAAGTATACATTGTAGAGAGACACTACTTCAGATAATTAATTATGGAGCTGGAGCAAGACTGGAGTAAAAGAAAAAAAGTTGGGAAGCTACTGAAATTGTTTAGGCAAGAGATGATGAGGGCCTCAGCTTGTTCAGAAGTAGGTACATAGAAGAACAGAGGGTAATGCATCCTAGAAACATTCTGAAGGTATAACTGGCATGACTTGGTGATGGGTTGCATGAGAGATATGTAGGGGGGAGAGGAGTCAAGAGTGACTTCCTTGTTCATGGAGAAGATCGAACCATGAACTAGGAGAGTCAGAGGGGAGAGTGCAGAGATAATGAGTCCTGTGGTTTTTTGTTTGTTTGTTTGTTTGTTTGTTTTTGTTTGTTTGTTTTTAACATACAAGTTTTATCAAGTGCAAATGCACAGTCTATATTTCGATTTATACAACTGAATCACAGGGTGAAAACTAGAACTGAAGGCAAAAGCATATTTATGCAGGTGGAAGATAAAAATATCAAACTGAATCAGTATGTGAAGAGAAAAGAGCAATGCATTAGGATATTGAAGCCTAGTAACCTCAATATTAAAAAGAGGGTAATAGATGAGGGAGACTTTACCTGTCACAAAGGTCAGAGAAGTGTCAAGTCTTCCATAACATCAAAAGGCTTGAGAGATCAACATTAGCCAACAGCAACAGGCAGGTGTTTCTTTATTCCCCAATGCTAGCTTTTAGTCACGTTCCTCTGTGTTATGCCTTGCCACCACACAGTGCCCATGTCTCCTAAATAGCTTTTAAAAGTCACTAAAGGTGCACTAAGTCATGATGCATCATGGGACGGAGACGGGGGTAGGAGCATTTGTTCACAGCTGTGACCTGCCCAGTCATGCTGGGCGAGCAGAGAGCAGGCCTGTGGAGGTACACTTACCAAAGGGCTTGTGCCAGCTCGGTGCTAATGGAAAGCCACAGATGGTGAGCTGTGCGGCAGGTGCACCCTCCCTGAGACACATTCTCAGCAAACGGATGCTCTTGTGGACGGCTATTTGGACTGCCCGTGAGTACTCAAGGATGTGTTTTGATGTATATTTGATGTGGGTTTTTAATGTACCTTAAACACTCTACACAGCTATATACTTTTCTGTGCCCCAAAGGGATGTTATTTCTGAATCTTATTAAAAATTAACACGGATCTATTTCCCATACTCTGTCCGTCATAGATGAAGAATGGCGCATGTTGATAAGCACAAGCCAGTCTTTAATTTCTAGACCCAGAGGCACTGGAAAGCATCACAAATCATGAGATGGGACCAAGCAAAACTCAATGATTTATCTAAATAATATTCAGGTTGTCAACAAAGCTCCTTGATGGCTATAAATCCAGAGAACTCTATTTCTCTTTGTACAGGGAGGAATACATTATTCCATAAACTGGGTTTAAATGCATAATCTACTGATTGCACTTGCTTTCTCCCCAGGCCTTGTGTGTTAGAACAAAACCTCTCAAGTCAGTACCCTGATGGGAATGGATATAGAACTTGAAAGAGGGCAGCTCCACTGAGAGTTAAATGAGAAAACCTTGCTAATATTTCAGAGTCCTTATTGCAACAGACAGTTAGTTGTTAGAGGTATCCAAGTGCAATTTTTATCTTGCTACCTTGCAAAAATGAAAAGACCCACCTCTCCACACCAAAACTAGAAACAAAATTATAGCTTTGTGGAACACAGTCTGAAAAGTTCTGGGTTAATCTTTTCCATCATACAAATATCACAAAGAGATTTAATTAGAATATCCTCCTCTGTCCACTTCAACACACTCCCCAGAGAATACCTGAAATTCTGGTCAGGAGAAGCAGAAACTTCAAGAAACAAGCTATTTATCCTCTATAGCCTCAGTTTCCTTATCTGTCCAGTGGAAATAGAATCCTCTATTGTTAGTGGAAGAACTATATTATGTAATGAAAATAAATAAAACTCTTAATATGATGCTTAGTATATATAGACCAGATAATGAAAAGTGGTTATTATTATTATTATTATTATTTCCATTATGCAGTTTGCTACCTATAATATTCATTAGCTACCTATAAATTCATTTTGTCATCTATTAGCAGGTATCATAGAACAAATCAAAGATTGAAGAAAAATCACCAGAGAAAAACACAATAGGGATTAAATGATATTCATTATATTTATCTATAAACTAGAGGCCCGGTACATGGATTCATGTACCAGTGGGGTCCCTCAGCCTGGCCTGCGTCCTCTCGCAATCCGGGATCCCTCAGGGGATGTTGAACTGCTGGGTTCAGCCTGATCCCCACCTGGCCTGTAGGGATCCAGCCAAAACCGGTAGTCAGACATCCCCTGAGGAATGTAAGCAGCAGGCGGCCAGGGAGGAGCTCCAGCGGGCCAGGCATGTGCTGCTCCTGCTCAGTCTGGCCCTGCTGTGCCTGCTGCTGACGCTGCTCATTAGCCACAGAGGTGAGAGAGGCTCTGCCCTGCCACTGCAGCTGTGCTCACTGGGCTCTGGCATCTGGCACCTGTCAGTAAGGCAAGCTGCACTTCTGCTGTGGGAGCCCACTGACCACAAGGGGGAGCTCCTGTGTTGAGCATCTGCCCTCTAGTGATCAGTGCACACCATAGGAACCAGTGGACTGGTGGAGCAGTTGACCAGTCATAACAGTCACTTAGGCTTTTATATATAGAGATTAGAACAGACTGACATATCTCGGTTGGGAGAAAGGGGCATGGAGGGAGAGATGAGAAAAGATAAACCAAAGAATTGCCAGAATAATTGAGACTTCACATAGGATTTTTAAAAATATGGAATATTTCTATTCATTTTTTCCCCAATAACAAATAGAAATAAGAAATGAATGACTGCAATAATTATGCTGGTTCACCAACTTGCTTCTTTTCCAAGATATGTACATTTTGGTGTCATAATTGTTATATTATGTACATATAACACAGCCATGTTTTCTGTAATTAAAATTGCTTCTTATTTAAATGTGATTTCAATACATCAGTATGGATCATTATTCCAGGCATTTCTGCCACTTGAAAAAATGTGAGAAAGCCCAAGCTAATGTATGAGGACGGCTGATTTCAAGAGTGCACTGTACATCTCCAGCATAGAGGATTGTGCTGAGTTTGAGAACTCTGATGGAAAGCATGGTGAAATAAGGGAGTAGAAAGAAGCTATTGTTATAATAAGAGGGAAGTTAATCATGATGCAGGACTCAGGTTCTTTGTAAATATTTAGGGCACATAAAAATGTGTTGACTGAGTGAAGGCTGGTATCTCACCTGAAGAGACAAATGTCAAGACAAGTTTTTATAACAAAGAAACATCCCCAAGCACCACAGGAAAAACATTCAAATATTCACTATTTATTCTTTTTAATTTTTTTTAAAAAAGTATATATTTTATTAATTTTTTTACAGAGAGGAAGGAAGAGGAATAGAGAGCTAGAAACATCTCATCTGCCTCCTGCACTCCTCCCACTGGGGATGTACACGCAACCAAGGTACATGCCCTTGACTGGAATCAAACCGAGGACCCTTCAGTTCACAGACCGACACTCTATACACTGAGCCAAATCGGTTTCTGCTCACTACTTATTCTTAATGAAAACCTCAAAAGGCAGGCAGCTGCAGAACACAATCCTATATAATAAAAGGCTAATATGCAAATCTACCAAATGGCAGAACAACTGGTTGCTATGATGCATGCTGACCACCAGGGGGCAGACAATTCATGCAGGAGCTGTCCCCAGCCCACAGGCCCCAGGTCAGCCAAGACCAGTGCCAGCAGGGGGGAGAGAGGGACCCTGATTGCCCTGCCAGTTACCCTGGAGAGGGAGGAGACTGGTGGGCAGCTCCAGGCCAGAACGAGGTGAATGCCAATGGGGGACCCCGATCACCCTGCCAATCACCCCACAGATAGGCCCTGATTGCTGACTAGGCCTAGGGATCCTATCCCTGCTTGATTTTCATGTACTGGGCTTCTAGTGTAATTATAAATGGAAAAGATAAAAACTATTTCTGAACTGACACTAACCCATGAACAGTTCCAAAAATGTGACATTTAGCAGTTACGGAACCATTGTTATGAATGCATTTACATACCCAATCCTCATATAACAAAGCCTGTGCTTCATTCCAGACTCTGTTCTGGCACCAGGGATTCAGAGATGAACAAGAAGCTACCTAAGACTCTCTAGAACTTTTAGTATATTTAGAAAACAGATGAGAAAGTGAAACAATTATTAAACAGTGGATGAACTGATGCGAGGTCTCTGATAAGGATCCCTGCACTTAGTGTGAGGAGGCCAGAATGCTTCCAAGAGGAAATGTAAGTTGAAGGACATGTAGGAATCTCTGCAATGAAAAGAAAGTATAGAAATCCTTCCTGTACCAGGTATATATAAAGGCTCAGAAGTACAAGAGCTCACAAGGTACTTAGGGAATGACAAGTATTGGGAACACATTGTGTTGAGTAGGAGAATGTCTGTAGGAACATGATGGAGACCCAGTCACGAAGTAAAGAATAAAAAGGTGATTCAAATATGACTGATGCCTAGCTTCTTCCAGTGGGTTGGTTCTGACCCTCTGTGTGTTTCTGATGCAACAGTGGGTGCCACTAGTGTCAATTATCCATGGGTCACAACATTTGGGTCTTACAGGCAAATGCCAGAATCCTCTTTGAAAGGAAATGATCAGGAAATTTTGAGCCAGAAAATTTTGTCTGAAAGCATCAAGGGATCTTGAGCCAAGCATTAGAAGCCAAGCTCTAATGCCAAATGGAAATCTGAGAACTGGACAAAAGAGCCGGTGGATAGAACAGGTAAATTAGTACCCATCTGAGTAAATTCTGGAAGCAGCTGAAAAATCCATGACACAGTATTTCAGCACTCTTGGGAGTTTATTTATGTGGGTGGTTGGTCTGAGGGTCTACAATGAACACTTATCTGTCATACAGTAGGACCTCAACAGGATGTGTGGTTGTGTTATATTATTTGTCTACCTACATATGTGTCCATGTAAATGATTAGCCTTAGAGCCAAGAATCTCTCCAGTGCAAATCATCTTTTAGTAATACTTACTAGTGACACAGGTAATTCATCCTTTCAAAATATTGTCTCCCTGTTCATCACTGAGCACCAAGGTCTATTGTGGTTCCCAGAGTAGATGTTATCTGAATTGAAATGAAATCAAAGAGCCCTCCAATGCAGCCCTCACCCCCATTAGAAGCCAGATTGAAATTATGGCAGGTTAGTGTCTTCCACACCTTTCTCAGTTTTAATTTTAAAACTGATGAATCAGTTTAAAGGTGATAATAATACAGCTATATATAAAATTAAAAATAATTACATATAACACAGTTAACTAAAATTTAAAATGCTAAGAATGTAAACATCAGACTTCATGACAAGACATTGTAGAATGCTTTACAAAGAATTATCTTCATGGCTTTGAAAAAGAGAAAGCTATTTTTTTCTGATTAACAAAAGAGAACAAATAACTTTTATGATTTAAAATTAGTGTACAGTTTTATAGCTAATCTGTGGGTGTATAACAAAACCATTGAATTCTGAGAGCAGAAAGAAAAAAAGATTATTTGATTTAATGCTTTTCTATTATGAATAAAATGATTTACTGCAAAGGTCTTTTTGTGCAACTCCTTTTTCAATTCTCAGGTAATACACTAAAATCAGGTATATCAGAGTCTTCATTTTCTCCAACTGTACGTTCTTAAGCACAGTATAGAGATTGTGCAAAGCTAAGTATCTTTGCATCTCCTTAATGCAATATGGCTGGAGACATTTGATAGAAAGTCAAAAAATATTTGTTGGAGGAATAAATGAATGAATGAATGCTACTCTGCTTTCCCAAATTTTGCCAAAATCATTGCTATCCCTAAGGTTACCTATGTTTTCTCCTGTGTTATTTTCTAGGAATTTTTTGGTTTTGCACTTTACATTTAGGCCTTTGTTTTATATTGGTTTAATTAAAAAAAATATATATATATATATAATTTTTTACAGAGAGGAAGAGAGAGGGATAGAGTTAAAACATCGATAAGAGGGAAACATTGATCAGCTGCCTCTTGCACACCTCCTACTGGGGATGTGCCTGAAAACAAGGTACATGCCCTTGATCAGAATCGAACCTGGGACCTTTCAGTCCACAAGCCAACGCTTTATCCACTGAGCCAAACCGGTTAGGTTCATTTTGGATTAATTTTTACAAGGGGTGTAAGTCTGTGTCTAGATTCGTTTTTTCCCCCTGAGTATGGATGTCTAGTTGTGTCAGCACCATTTGGTAAAAAAGACTATCTTCACTGTATTGCCTTTGCTACTTTAACTATATTTATGTGGGCCAATTTCTGGGCTTTTTGTTCTTTTTCATTGATTTATTTGTCTCTTATTTCACCAATACCACAATGTTTTGATGACTGTTACTCTATAACAGTGGTTCTCAACCTTTCCAATGCATCGACCATTGCCTAAGACCATTGGAAAACACAGACATTTATATTATGATTCATAACAGTAGCAAAATTACAGTTATGAAGTAGCAACAAAAATAATTTTATGGTTGGGGGTCACCACAACATAAGGAACTGTATTAAAGGGTCACAGCATTAGAAAGGTTGAGAACCACTGCTCTCTAGTAAGTCTTGGAGTCTTTTTTACCCACTAAGTCAAAAATCAAGGGAAGGATGTTTCCTATCATCACTACTTTTCAACATTGTTCTGGAAATTTTGGCTAATGCAATAAGACAAGAAAAGGAATCAGAAGGTATACAAATTGGGAAGGGAGAAATAAAGCTGTCTTTGTTCAAAGATGACATTATAATCTATGTAGAAAATGTGAAATTTTGACAGGTATGTCATCCATGCAAAAAAAAATGTAACATTTTATTTTTGTTTGATTTTTAAATTTTTATGTTTTAAAATATCAATATATTTTTATTGATTTCAGAGAGAAAGGGAGAGGGAGAGAGAGATAGAAACATCAATGAGGAGAGGGAATCATAGATTAGCTGCCTCCTGCATGCCTCTACTGGGGATAGAGCCTGTTGTCTGGGCATGTGCCCTGACTGAGAATTGAACTGTGACCTCCTGGTGTATAGATTGATGCTCAACCACTGAGCAACACCAGCCAGGTTAATTTTCTTAAATTACAGTTTACATTCAATATTATTTTGTATTAGTTTAAGATACACTGTTTATTGTTTTAAATAGCAAGATAATTCAGATTTTGTATTAAAAACAATTGGAAAATAAAATGCAGTTTACAGATACAGTATATACTGTCAGTAATCTTGATAAAGTTTCACCTATTTTGAAAGCATAACCTCTAGCAGAGGTTTCTTAATGATCCTAAATTGGGATTTAAAGTCTGGTTCTTGGCTAAAATAGTAACCTTGCTGGACTTCTAGTTGCCTGCTGATGTGAATAGGAACTTTTATTTTGGGCTGAAGAGAAATGAAGAAGTCTAATGTTCTTCATTGGCTAAAGATGAGATATTACAGGAATGGTGGGAAGAGAATGGCTTCTCTTCCAGGGTGTCCTAGGATAGAGTGAGCCTACATATGGTTGGAGACAGAAACTAATCTCTCTCGTGAAAGACTCTGGCACAAGCAGTGCTGCTAAGGGATCCTCAGTAACGAGTGAACCATTCTCATTTCCACAGTACATTGTTGGTTCCCAGAGGACTGCAAGGAGGCAGTCCCAGCAGGCTCATGCTGTGTGCAGTGCAGTCATGCCAGTGCCCAAGGACTTCCCTCAGACAGTCTGCAGGCAACCAACTATGACTATGTCAAAATGGAAGAACATGAGTGGCCTTCATGTCGGACATTCCTGGACCCAGCTGGGAAAAAACTGGGAGGTTGAAGAGAAGGGATTAAGCTTATCAGACAGTAGGTGGAGGCAGTACGCCAGAATTTTCCTGTTGATTATTTTCCCCGCAGGCTGGCAGTGATAGACAATCATCCACTCCTCTTTTACATAGGTTCATTTTTACTACAGATAATGGAATCTTGGACATGGAATTCTGGGAATTTGTTTCAGCCAGTAACAAACTTTTCTGCTTGATCCTAAATTGGGATTTAAAAACTGATTATTTATATGTGTGCTAATTATTTAATACCCACTGTGTATATTAATACACAATTAAGCTGCCACAGATCTATCAAAATTATTTATTTTAGCCATGTTCAGAGTCAATATTGATTTCTGCACCCAAATATTTATATCAGAATTCATGTCAGCTATTGAGGCTGACCAAACAATTTGCCACCCTGGACATTTATTTTTGGTGTACAGCTCTACCCAATATGTCTGATTTAAAGAATGGGCATTGGTTTATTTTGTTAAGGTGGCTCATGGGAAGAGTGTGATGTGTTATTGCTTTGGATGGGCAGGGAATGTATTGCTCCCTATCAGAGAATATTAATAAGGGATAATATCAACTTGCATTTGCATAGTGAGATTTTCAGACACTTGTATTATTTCATATTATTCTCATGATCATTCTTTTATTTAGACAGCACAGTCATTTCGCTCTCCCTTATGCAAATGATGAGACTAAACAAAGAGAAGTTACACTGAAAAGAGTCAATAAGAAAGCACAATTTCTTTCACTCCAGTACCCGGATGCTTTCCTTACAACCTTTGTCGAACTGCAGTCCTCTGAGTGCCATGTGGTCAGCAAGTGTATTATGAACTGTGTCAAAGATCATACAAATATATTCACATTTTTGTTATCCTTTCTCCTTTTAGATATTTTACCCGACTTAGAGGAAAAATAATAAACCTCCAAAATTGGGTTTAAATCACATGTAATGGAAAATAATTCCATTGTTTCTAAGATATAATATGAAACGTCCACTAGAATGGTTGGCTACTACTGGCTATACAGTTCTTTTATCCTTTGTATTTTTATAGATCATTTAATGTGACTTAATTATTTTATTAACTAGATTATAAACTCCATTATGGAAGAAATAACAATTTATACTTTGTATTTTTAGCACCTATGCTTAAACATAGGTAGTCACAAAAAATGAATTTTTGTTGATGATATTGATGCAGGAAAGGGCTTACTGTGTGTGTACAATATGGCTCCAACAGTTTCCAAATGAATTAAAATTGCTGAATGAACAGCTTCTTTCAGGCGATTAAATGTACCATGCAACCTAGGCATGGCTCAACATCTGTTATATTTGGGCTTTTTATACTGTATCACATTTCATATAGGAAATAGCACTCTAATACTGACTTTATGATGTTTCCCCCATCGCTGTATAGTATATTTTGATCTATATGAAGTTCATTCATCCAGAAAATACTTTCTAATCTCCTTTTATAAGCCAGACACTGGATATGAGTTCGGAGCATAAGATATTCATAAAATTGGCCCAGACTTTAAGAAACTTTACATTTTGTAGTTAATTTAAAACATGTGCATTCCTCTATTTCTTCTATTTCCCCTATTGCTTCTCACTTCCCATGCCTCCTCAACGTTTCTCATGTTTATTTATCTAGTCCAGAAGCAGCTTGGTAATAGCAAGAAGGCTCACATTTATTGCGTATTCACTGAATCGCTGTACTTCTCACACACTGACCAGCGAAAATTCATTTAGTCCTTGGAGCAAACCTACTAGGTGCCTTAATTATTTGTTATTTTTGTCACTTTTCACTTTACAACTCAGAAGATAAAGGTTTAGAGTGGTTGGGTGATGCGCATAGGACTGAAGACTCATGTAGGGGAACCAGGATTGAACCCAGATTTTCTCCTTCCGATTTCACTGGCTTACCCACTACATCACCACAGCCATTTAACGAAGGGTGGGGTCAGTCATTGACCTCCTGAGAAACCTTTTGTGATAGACACGTTTTTATTTTTCTAATGCATGTGATTAGATAAGAACATGGGGAGAGAATAGGAGAGGTATAAAAGGGCTTGAAATACCCAGAAAATTTGAAAGAATTGAGACTATTTAGTGGAAAAAGAAGACTCCGATGGGATATGACATCTTTCTGTCTCTGGGGCTGTCACATGGAAAAGGAATTTTACTTGTTGGACACTAGTCCATGGATAGAGCTAAGAGAAAGTTATGAGTTAGAAAGAAACAACTTTCAGCTCCAGAGGAAGAAAGATTTTTTAGTAGAATTATTGTAGAACAAAACTAATCCAGAGAGAGAGAGAATCCAGTTTGTGCAGGAGTTCAGACATGATAGTATTATGGAGGGGACTCGCAGGGTGGAGAGAAGGAAGCCATGGAGAATGTGGGCCTGCTGCTGGCTCTGAAGGCCAGAGAGCTGAAGCAAGGATATTCTGCTGTTAGAATATCCCCCAGGGTTAGCACCACTGAGCAGTAGATGTCACTGTTTCATAGAAAGAGGAGTGAAGAGGCACTTTCTGATTGTAAATAGGAAACTTTAAAAGATGTACTCAGATCTAGCCTAGATGGAGATAAGTTTCTAAAATACAGTTAGGATTAATGTTACATCTAAGAAACATGCAATAACAAATCCAACATTTTCATAGCGTTTTTGCTTAAGAACGCTGGCCTTACGCGTGTTGTGTAGCCCAAAACTGTAGTGGAAGGCTATAGTTCCAAAGGGTCTCCATGCATAAGATAATATAGGATCTGATAAAAGACAAAAATTCCTGTTGCTGCTGGTATTGTGAGAGATATACACATATGTGTGTAACTATGCACATATTTTGAACCAGTGCTTATTAGGTCCTCCCTTCTGGCCCTCTCTTCTTTCTGTGCTTAAGTCAAGATTTTCAAGAAAAGGGGCATGGCATGAATTGGTCAGTATTTGTATTTCTCAATTTGGAGGCTACTCAAGCTGAGATCACCATGAATTAAGTTCTAGGCAGAGGAGCCATTCTTGACAAAGCTATAATCTGCAAAACCCGAAGTTTGGGATTGAAGAGACTTCTCAGCTCCAGAGAAAGTTCCAGGGTCATTGACACTATTGAGCAATAAGAGACAGCAAAGCCCTTGGCACCATATTTCACGAGTGTTCTCTTCCCTCTAGTTTGTCTCTTCCGTTCCAAAGATCCTGGAAGACACAGGACCTGGTCTTCATTTGTCTTCTCTCCCTGGGAAATTTCCATCTGGGGAGAGGTTTCTTGAACTTGAAAGAGAGTTCAAAGACAGAGAGAGGGAAAAGAACAGAGGGGGTCCTGTAGACCTGCCCTCTCTATTGGCTTCCTCAGAATCCATAAACATATGGACCTCTTGCTTGCAATTTCCTAAGGAGTTTATATTCTCAGAGAAGGGATGAGCTGTAGGTAAATGACATAATAAAAGGTGGACTGTATCCTAAGGGTAGAATAGAGACCCATATGTTTTAAAATGGAAAGGAAGCTGGAATAATCACAGAGGATATTCTGGAACATATGAAATTTTAATTAGGAGGCTTAAGGAAGGTAGCATTTTGGTACCTGAAAAAATGAAGGGCAATGGCATTCTAAAACAAGAAATGGTCATAGGATAGGTGCAAAGTTGGTATAGGAAGGGATTTTGACTTCTTATTCAGATTGGTTGAAAGGTGGGGTTCATAGGGGAAATACAACTAAACTAAAATCAGATCATAATCTTGCTTACCTATGTGGATAGACTCTGAACAGTCTTCAGGAGGGAAATGATAGCTGTCACAGGAATGCTTTAGTGAGATTCTTACAATATTTATTATGTTGCCATGGACTTTTCTATACAGTGATGAACTTCTTTGAAACAGGAAGCTAAATCTTCTGTTGAGTCAGGAAGGTGGTTTGGCTCAGTGCATAGAGTGTCAGCCTGCAGACTGAGGGTCCTGGGTTAGATTCTGCTCAAGGGCACATGCCCAGGTTCAACTTGATCTCCAGTAGGGAGTGTGCCAATTGATGGTTCTCTCTCATTATTGATGCTTCTATCTCTCTCTCCCTCTCTAAAATAAGTAAAAAAAACTTTTTTTAAAAAAAATAATGTAAGGAAATTTTGAGAAGCTGCTATTGGGGTTTCCACCTAGCAAGAGAGAAATAAACCATTGCAGTGAGGACCAAGCAGGCTGAGGTCAGAGAACACAAGTATATAAATTATTTACTGCCAGCCTAATACATAATAAGCAGTGATGGAGTGGGAATAGGGAAAGCAGATAGTGGCAGCCGCTAAGTCCTAGGAATGTGTGAGAAGGACTGAGAGTGATGAGGGCTGGGGAATCTAGGGCACAGAGAGAGCAGGCTTGAGAATGGAGGAATACTAGCTTCTGTCTGGGGAAAAGGTAAATGAAGCTTCTGTGTATATCTACCATCCCAAGCAACCTACTAGTATGTGTGCCAGGCAATGTGCTAAACAATGTTTGCAAACTATAGATTAGACTTTGATGTGTTCACTTCATGGACAAGGAGATGGAGAGTTGTTCAGGGACTGGTATGATCGGTATGAGACAAAATTAGGATTCTAACCCAGGCCTGTGTGAATGAGGAGAAGCAAGCGGGTGGTGTGTCCTTGTGGCTAGCAGGGCAAAGATGATGGAAGAAGCTGTCTCTTCTGGAGAAGCTTGGATCACTACATGTTAAGACAAGGCACCCCAGGATATAGGAAGAAGGCCAAGGGGAGCTCAACTATTGTTTTGATAAATACTTCTTTCATATCTAAGATGTTATGGTAATGGGGGGTTCTCTAAATGACTCTAACGTGTTAAAATTGGCCCAGCAGTAGTAAAAATACCAATAATAAAAAGTCTTACGGTCAGAGTGGCTTTCAGGCAGATCGTGAGCTAATATCCCAGTGTTATAGTTAGAATTGCTTTTGACCCTATGGAAGAAATACTAATCAGGCTAGCAGGAGTGATCTGTAGTCCATCTCTGCTATAACAGGGGCCCACCCAAGAGAAGCTCCAGTTGTGAGTCTCAGAGCATCTCAGGGCATCTGGTTGAGGGTGGGAGTGCCAAAGCCTACAAACAAGGAGACTGAGGCACAGGGACCAGGACTAAGCAGGAGCATCTGCCCGGCGACACTGCCTGCTGGGCTAATCCCAGCCAATAGAGAGGCATTTACAAAGCAAGGGGTGAGGGTTTGGGAGAAGCAGGGCTGAGCCTTGAACCCTTTTCCATCCTCATGGCTGCCCTGCTGTAAGTGAAGTACTGCTTATAACAGACACTTAGTGTTGACAAGCATGTAAACAGTAACTGGTACATTGCCTAAATTAATAAATGGTAGCTATGATGGGCTGAAAGCCAATCATGGCAAAAAGAAAAGAAACTGTCTAAAAATAAGTTTGCTTGAAAAATTAAGACTATTTTGTGTAAAGTCTCTAACTGGTACTCGTGGTAGGATCTCATTTTTGTAAAAGAAAAGGAGGTTTGGATAAAGTTGGAAACAGTGGGGGGGAGAGTTATTGATTGTTCTTTTTGCTTTTTGTGTGTATACCTTTTGTAAGTTGGATTCATAATTAAAAATAAAGTCTAGAAATTTGATTGAAGGGGCTTGTATTGAGAAAGCGAAAGCTTAGCTAAAAGGAACCTTTTATAGGTTTATGTTTCTCATTATTCTCTGTCTCAACTTTAAAATGCTCCAAAGTTTACAATATAACATTTTTATATTGTTAGAGTTTTAATTCTATTACAATACCATACCTCGTGATTTCAAAAGGGATACATTTGCTCATATATAGCTTTATGACTCTTAATCTATCTTGCCCCGAATTTTCTTCAAACACAACTGTTTTTATTTCTTCTGTTCCATTTCATTTCTTATTCAAATATGTAAACATATGCCATTTATAGTAATCATAGAGAATATAGAACATAGAGATTTTATATGCTTTTTTCACTTAACAAGAACATTTTTTTCATTGCTACAAAAAAAGTCTTCATATTTATGACTTTTCATGCTTGCTCAGTAATATTATATCAACACTAGAATTTTTTTGCCCATTCCTCTGAGGTTTGACATTTCAGATACTTTCTCATTTTTATAAGCATGAACCAACGCCGCTGCCATAAACTTACTTGCAAACATAACCTTTTTCTTCTTGTGCACTGTTTCCTTAGGATAAAATGTGTTAGAGCTACTTGCATAATATTGTCTGGTTCTTAAAATTTCTAGTCAGATTGTTTTTCAAAATGACACTACAGATGTGTGATGCTGTCTCCTGGCAACTTCTGCAGCTGTTTGAGATTCAGGCCCAGTCTCACAGGATCCCTATTATCATTTGAATTTGCCTTTTTCTGATGACAAGCAGTTTTTAAGCATTCTCACTTAGTGTTTACTTTTCATTTTTTCACACGAAGCTCTGATATTTCTGTAAATAAAATGTAATCTTTTGAAGTGTAGTTGGGGCCAATAAAGTCTCTCTGTTATCTTTTATCTACCCATTTTAAATCTAGCAAGAAGTATTCATTCTACTTGGAAAGTGCCCCCAGAACTCCAAATGCCATAACTACAGATAATAATCTATAAACAAGTCTATGAGTTGTTTTGCTTTTGTGCCATTGTCCACTCGGGAAAGAAACTGAAAAACATGTCCTTAACATTCCGAGGCCTGATGGCACCAACTCAGTGGCCTCCTGCTGGAATTAATTTTGGGGGCAGTCAGAACAGTCATACTCTGAATTACTGACCAGGATCAACCCTTAATGGGCCAGTTAGTTTGGTTGTTATAGCAACAAAACTGATTTGAGGTCCAGTTACTTATCGATGGTTCAGCAATTGACCTGCAAACACTGCATTCTGTTGAGACTAAAGGCTGTCACCCCCCGCGTCCCCTGCCCCCAATAAACTCATGACAAGCCCATGTGAAAGATTTCAGGGCTTAATATTTCAAGTTTAAAATGTGTGCTCTACTCCCCAAACCCTTGAAAAGGGATCCAGCACTCCCTCTGGATATTTGTGTCAACATAAGTCAGGATCGTAAGATGTACACGGTGGCACCGCTGGATAGAAGGCTTTGTCACTCATGACATTTGCTACTTGGGAAACTGAGGTGATTTGATTTGCTTTACTCACTTTTATAGGAGAGTCAGAGACATTGGCTGCCTTGGAGGATTAAGCAATTTCTCTCTTTTTTGAAGCCTCTTGAGTTCTACCCTGTTTTCATTAATCATTCTGAATGCTACTCTTCCCCATGGCCCATTGAACTCAATGGGATCAATCACAGCATTGTCAAAGTGCTGTGATTTCACACATACTGTATTTCAATACAGATCTAAGAGTTTCCATATACTTTCACCATTCGGGGTAAATGCTTCATAGACTGGTAACCCAATGTGCTTAGTAATCCCTTAGTAACTTCCTTAGGGAAGCAAATGTGGTAGTTAACTGTAGCTCTAAAAGTAAAACTGTACCTGGATATCTGTTTATTCTTCTTAAAAGAAGTTTTACATTTTATCTTCAGCAAGATGTCACTTACACAATTATACAAAAAAGTATGACATTTTCATCCAAGAACCTATTTTGAATTAAAATTAAAACTGTATATATATATATATATATATATATATATATATACATTTATGAAGTCTTAAAGTTAAGAAAAGACTTTTAGGGGTGGGAGTGATGCTTAATTGAAGCCAACTTATGAGGCTCTACCACCAGTAGAAAAACTATAAATGTTATCTTCTGTTGCTCATGTGGTAACATTAAAAAATGTGTTGAACTGAATCTGAGATATCTTCCTATGAGTTCTTCCACATGCTATGATACACATAATCTGGATGCATGTTTTATTTAAGAAAACAGTGATCTATTATAGATTCATTTTTATTTCCATTTATGAGCTATTTGATAGGTCATTTGATTTTTGTTATTTGTACAAGAAGATAATGCTACCAACCAGCCTTCAACCAATGCGAATTATATATTTTTGAGGACATTTATATTTGCTTTTCCAGTAGTAGAAAGGGATTTGAATTTTTACATATTAGTCCTCTGTGTCCAACCAACAGTATACCAGGAGGAGATGATTAGCCACTTTAGAGCACAATGAAGCTATCTGACCCACAAACTGATTGAACCTACAAGGCTGTCCTTTTCAATTTGCCAAGTCAGTTTTCTGTTGCATGCTAGACTTATCAATAGAGAACATGAAAAGCTGGGGTTATTACTCAGCCTTATTTCTTTATATGAAAGAAGACAGAAGAGTCTTTTATAAGCCATGTTGCTTCTTTTTACTTGTTTTGTTATTAACTACTAGAGGCCCAGTGCATAAAATTCATGCATGAGGGGGTCCTTTCAGCCCAGCCTGCATGCTCTCTAATCTGGAACCCCCTTGGGGGAATCCCCAGGATCAGGCCTAAACTGGCCGTTGGATATCTCTCTTATAATCCAAAACCACTGGCTCCTAACTGCTAACCTGCCTGCCGGCCTGCCTGATTGACCCTAACTGCTTCCCCCTACCAGCCTGATCACCCCTCACCATCTCTGCCTGCTGGCCTGATTACCTCCAACTGCCCCACCTGCTGGCCTGGTTGCCCCATGAAGCCTAATGTTCAGTCATCTGTCTGGTTGTTTCAGTTGTGATGGCCCCTGGCTTTTTATATATTAGGATATGCCTAAACAATTTACCAAACTTAATGCAGCAGTTTATGAAAAGAGCATTATTTTAACATGTGATAATATAAAAAGCTGAGAGGTTGTGTGATAGTTTGACTTTATTATAATAAAGTCATTACATTATTAAACTCTCTGGCATGAACTTTATAGCTTATTCCAGCCCAAAATACCTAACCATGAAAAATTCCTGGCCCAAGAAGTTTTCTAAATTGTGTTCCTCTGTTTTGAAAAGAAAATATTACTTTTATTTTTATAAATTATTTTCAAACCAAAGACACAAAGTGTTTTAAGAGTCAAGGTCATCTGCTTTGGGTTTTTAATTTTGGAGGTTGACAGATTTCATAGAATGATATTGATCTCTTTCTCCTCCTCTTCCTATTCTCTCTCTCTCTCTCTCTCTCTCTCTCTCTCTCTCTCTCTCTTCCTCTCTCTCTCTTTTTAAAATGTTTTTTAATTGATTTTAGAGAGAGGAAAAAAAACATCATTTTGTTGTCCTACTTAGTTATGCATTCATTGGTTGATTCTTGTACATGCCCTGACTAGGGATCAAACCCACAACCTTGGCATAAGGGGATGATGTGATAACCAACAGAGAGCTATCCAGCCAGAGCGTGCTCGCTCTCTCTCTCTCTCTCTCTCTCTCTCTCTCTCTCTCCCTCTCTCTCTCTCTCTCCCTCTCTCTCCCTTCCTCTCTCTCTCCCTCTCCTCTCTCTCTCTCTCTCTCTTCTTCTGATATTTTCAGTATCAGATTTTTCTTTGGACATATTGGGAATGAAGTGAAGCTAACTCCATACTGGCCTTAGGATTGCCTATGGGGATTCATATAGGATTGGGCAAATGCCCCCATCATGATGATTTAAGCCCCTCTACCAGGATGGGTCTACTGGACCCTCCCTTAAATTCCATCAAAGTACAAAATATTCTTTTCTTGAAGTTACCTGCTTCTGTCCATCTCTTTCTGCTTCCTAGGGTAGGGAGTAAACATTTACTTATGTTTAAACAGCCCCATAGTCATCCTTTTCAGTCCTCGGGCCTTTCAAGGCTCGCTTCTGTGATCTGGACCACATCAAATAAGTAGGATGCCAGGCAATTTGATGTGTATGGTTTACATCATACATTAAAGCAAGCCACTGAGCTATTAATGTCAGATATCGATCTTATCAACTTATATGGGATTAAACCTTTAAAATATTATTTAGTTTTAGCTAACATAATATAGAAGATTTGAACAGATAAATAGATTCATTGAAGAGCTGAGTAGAAAGGTGACTTTCCTTTCCTGCAAATACTTCCTCTGATCAAAATTTTAAGGAATTATACTGTGACCATGTAGGCCTGCCCACTCAAACACAATGAGAGTTTCTATTTTTAAAACAAATGTGTCCAGATGATTCAGGATCAATAATCAAACACGCCCTACTTCTGCTATCTCAAACCACAGTCTGGAATGGAAAGGGGTCACTTTGGAAAGAGTCTTCACTCCTTTGTCTCCCTCTCGCACATGTGTCAAACACAAGGCCTGCGGGCCAAATCCGTCCCGCCAGGCCTTGCAATTGTGGCCCGCACGGCGCTGTCATCACTGCACTCCGCTGCGTTTCCATCACAATGACAGTTTATGACTGTTCAGTAAACCATTCGGCCCGCGATTTAGGCTGGATTTTAGATTTTGGCCCCTTCTCTGATTGAGTTCGACACCCCTACAAGCGCTTGATATTGGCCCTGTTGCTTAGAAATGAGAGCATTCACATAGATTTGGGGTTCAATCCTGACTCTCCCCTTCTGTTGCATGACCTTAAACAAGTCACAACCTCCATGTGTATTTCTTTAACATTATTTGAACAGATTAAATTTTCATAACCCCTTCAGTTAAAAAAAAAGCCTAGAACTAATATAAAATTGAGAGGATTCATCAACTTAGAGGCAACAAAGCCATTTTATTTTTCATTGTGTATTTGTGAAACAGTCACACAGCATGAGTGGGATTGGTATTAAGTAGAAGATCCAGCCTGAGCACCGTGAGCTAGTACTAAGGTTAAATGTACGTTCAGTCAACCTCCTAAGAACTCACCAATCAGTGCTGCTCCCCACAGTCATCTTCCAGGAACTGGCCACAGTGTGTTGTTCTCATGAACCCATAAGCCAATCTGGGACCTCCTAATAACAATGGACAGGTTCTTGCCGCTTTTTATAAGTTACATTATTTCTTCAGCCAAGAATGAAAAGCTACTGCATCCAAAACGTTATTAGGGCCAGGGTGTGGGATGCACTTATGGTCCACATTTTTAAAGCTCAAACTTTAAAAAATTCTTAGCAATACATGCAAGAAAAAAATTTTAAATGACAGAATTTTTTTTTTCTGTTTTATAAGAGCAAAAGAGTTTGAACCAGTCTTTGATTAAAATTCAATTCTGCATGAACCTTTTTTTTTTTTAAGTTTTTATTTATTTATTTATTTATTTAAAATAAACCTTTGTTGTTAATCTTATTAGAAAAGTTCCTCATTTTTCCCCTTCCACCAGGTTCCTACCCCGCCCCAATTCTGCATGAACTTTTTAAATGTTTCTTATCATTTAAAAAATCAGAAAGTATTTCTGTTCAAGAGGCACCATTCTAACCCTAATGGAACATGAATACTTTTCCTAACTATATCAAAGCAATTGTGTTAGGCAGTCGGGAATAAAAGATATTCATTTAAGCCTCACCATCGTCTCAAGCCCAATGATATTGCCATCAGTTTGATAGAGATTAGCTCTAATGAAGAAGAAATGACAGTTGGCAGAATTTCTTCTCAAGTTTCTTCCAAGTGTCACTGAGTCAAAACCACAGAATCACTGATGCAATAACCCAGAAAGAAAAGGGGAGTTCAAAACCTTGCAATAGCTGTCAAAGAAACTTCTAGTCTTTCTTAAGTTTTTAAATTGAGTTTTACTCATGTCAACCCCATCAGCAGAAAGGAATAAACTAAGACTGTGTTTATATGACACCACAACAACAAGTCAATTAAATGGAGAATGAACTCAAATCCTTTGATTGACTTAATTTTTTCCCGTCAGTTTGCTATTTCAGTGTATTTAATTGATCTCAGTCTTAACATAAGCATACTCATTCTATAACAGTCATGTGGCATTTGATCACTACTAACAACTTTCTGTCCAAATTACCCTGCAGATCTCAAGAACATATATTGCAAAGGCTCTTAGTCTGGATGAGTGCATAGTAATTCCTGAGAAGCATTTTTGCTTTCAGCTGTCACTGAGAAATAGTGCAGATGAAATCACTGGTGATGAATATGATATCCAAACAAATTAGACTGGATTAATTTAAAACCCTGAATGAGAAGATCTTACTCCATTGTTATTCACAGATGAGAGTAAATGCATACAGGTGTAAAATGGTGAACATATCAATTATATAATGTTTTCATTATAAATTTATACTTTGGATAATAAACCATTGTTTTACATTAGAAATATAATGAATAAAAACATTATCTACTTAATTATCAAATAAATTATTATACAGGTATCACATTTCACCTACAACACTGTGTTAATGTTATACAATTTATACATATGACAGGCTGTAAATATTAGCTGCATTGGTTAAAAGTAATGTATTAATATATATTTATCTATTTCAAAGAAAATCTGTCTGGTCTAATAAAAAGAAACTGTGAAGTCACAATATCCCTACTAATCTTATTGCCTTCTGCCTGCTTGACTTTGGGAATGTCATTAATTTGCCTGAACCTCCATTTCTTTCTCTTTTTTAAAAAAATATATATTTTATTGATTTTTTACAGAGAGGAAGAGAGAGTGATAGAGAGTTAGAAACATGGATGAGAGAGAATCATCGATCAGCTGCCTCTTGCACACCCCCTACTGGGGATGTGCCCACAATCAAGGTACATGCCCTTGACCGGAATCGAACCTGAGATCTTTCAGTCCACAGGCTGACACTCTATCCACTGAGCCAAATTGGTTTTGGCTGAACCTCCATTTCTTAATATGGACAATGAAAATAAAATCTACCTCACAGGGCTGAATAAAAATTAAATAATCATTACATGTAAAAGTGTGTTATCCTATATAATAAAAAACTAATATGCTAATTAGATCAGACTGTAGAATGATTTTCCAGAATGAGTAGTGGTCAGGGGTCTGGGGTGGGACCATTGGGCTGCCAGAGCTGCGAGGGCCAAGGCAGCTGGGGCTGTGAAGGCCTACTCTTGCATGAATTTCATGCATTGGGCCTCTAGTAGTATTATAAAGAACCGTACATTGTCATTGTTATTTATGGTATGAAATTACACATATTCAATAAAAATAATTATTGAAATGCCTACTATGTACTACACAAATTATAATCTTTATAATTACCTTGCAAGACACATATCATTATACATGCTATATAGAAAAAGATATTGACGTTCAAAAAAAAAACAAAAAACTAATTCAGGAACATATACCAACAAGCCAGTAGAGGAAGGACTTAAACCCAAATCTTATAACTTCAAAGCCAAAAGCCTTTCCACAGTCCAGCATCCTTGTCATTTTCTGAGATTTTTGTGGATAATCAGAGCACTGTGAATCTGTAGTTAGTCCTAATATTGATATTTTTTCAATACGTAAATAACTAATCTGGTAGCAATCCTTTAAGTCTTTGAGGAACACAAGTGATATCATTTACATGATAAACTAATTTTTAAATGTATTATAGTTAATAAATATTTTATTTGAAAATTTAGGGCTTTGTCAACTGATATTTTGATTTAGAGAAATAGTTTAAGGTTGACTCGAGTTAGTGCAGTCAGCAAAGTACTGTACATGCTTCCGTTTGAAAAGTGAGGCCACTAGGGTTCAACTTGTCTTCTAAGTGGAGTTTTAGACCCATGTATGTGCCAAGGTCTCTTTCTGTACAAACAAAACTATATTTTGATGTGCATTGAAAGGTTTTAAGGCAATGTTGTTTAAACTGTTGCTCGTGAATCAGTGATCTCAAAAACTTATGGAGTGCTTATTAAAAATTCATATTCTTTGGCTTTACCCAACTTATTAAATTAGAAGAATATTAGGGGGGTACACCATGTGCACAAAAGTTTAAACATGGCTAATTCTAGGGCATATCTCACTTCCAGGTTAAATAACTTCAAAATGTTAACATTTTCCTTTCCCTTGTAATAATAGTAGCCATTTTTCTATGCAACCTTTAGTTGTGCTTAATATATTTATGTTTACTTTATGTTTAGTTCATTCAGATTTTTAAACCGAATAAAATAATATTAGCACATTTATTGATTGATTTTTTTTCACTTGTCTATTTCAATATTGAAAGAACTACTTTTCTTTAGTTCTGGGTCTACTTGGGGTTGATGAAGACTAAATATCCCTCTCCTACGAAAAGATACGTAAATACATACAAATATAATACATCCAATTTCAGCTGGTTCACTGAAATGGTGAAACCCATTCATGGATCAGGGTTAATAATGATCACTTTAATAATAGAAAAATTTACCAGAATAATGGGAGATTTTAGGGAGTTGATAGATTAAGCAGGCAGAAACAAATAAACTTTAAAAGTATAGAAGAGAATATGTGAACAACACAAATAAGTTTTAACTAATGAATGTGTGTACGTGTGTGTGTGTGTATGTGTGTGTGTGTGTGTGTGTGTGTGTGTGTGTGTGTAACTGCATACATTATCTGCAAAGTAAAGATTTTAAAGATGTATTTACAGAAGTTGACTATGCACTGGGGTTAACAAATGTCTAAAGTTTATAACAGTCATAGTATCCAAGATGGGAAATCAGAAAATAAAATAAGTAAATGTATTAGTTTTCCATTGCTGTGTAACAAATTACCAAAACTTAGTTGCTCAAAACAACACTCCTGTATTATCTCTCTCTTCTGTAGTTTGGATCTACCCAGACATACCGGTAAGCAAGATGTGGGCTGGGCTGGGATCTTATCTGGAGTCTCTGGGGAAGAATTTACTTCTGTTTTAGTTGGGATTTTCCAGAGAAACAGAATATATAAATATGGCTAATATGCAAAATGTCCCCTCGGGGGTTTGACCAGAAGGCCAGGAGTTCCATCGCTCACTATGATGTGCGCTATCCACCAGGAGGCAGTGCAAAATGAAGGAAGGCCCTGATTGGTGCTGATTGCCTGCCAGGCCTACGGACCCTAACCCTGCATGAATTTTGTGCACTGGGTCTCTAGTCAATTATATGTATTTTAGGGGATTTATTATAGAAATTGTCTCATGTGGCCAAGAAGTACCACAGTCTGTGATCTGAAGTTAGGAAACCAAGAAAGCTGGTGGTGTAATTCAGTCCAAGTCTGAATGCCCAAAAATCAGCAGTGCCAATGTCTGGTGTTTGATGAGATTGTCTATATGGAAGATATAAACACTTAATAGGATAGTTTACCAAGTTTTTGAAATGAAAAATAAATCCAGAAAATTCTAGTATTTCTATATATTGTATTAACCAGATGGAATAATTAAATATTGAAATTTTAAATATACATCATGCACAGCAATATAACATAGTTACAAAAGAATTTAATATTAAAAAAATCTTCCTTAAGAAAAATTTAATCCAGCAAGGAACACACAGCATCCATGAAAGAAAAAAAAAATTCTAAACTTTATTGAAAGACATTTTAAAAAGGCCTAAATAAATGGAAAGATGCTTTAAATAAATAGATTGGGAGTCTTAATAAAATAAATGATTTAATTATTTCTAAGTAGGTCCAGAAGTGCTATGCAATTTTAATAAATATCTCGATTTATGTTATTTTATAAAAGTGACATGATTCCAAAATTTATACACAAAGCAATGTATAATTTCAAAAATAACCTTGAAAGAGAAGAATATGTGACTAATTACTTTTCAGGAATCAAACTTATTATAAAACTATAATGGTTAAAGTGTGGTATGTATAGATAAATAAACCAATATAATAGAATAGAGAGTCAGTTATTTCTAGATGGACATTATCTATGACAGAGATGGTATTGCAGTCCAGTGAAGATGACCAATAAATGGTACTGGAGCAATTGGTTATCCATATTAGAGGAAATAAAAAAGTTGGATTCCTATCTTGTCTGTAGATAAACAATTCCACTTTAACTAATGATTAAATGATAAAATAAAATATAGGATTTAATATAAGAGAATGTCATTGATTTTGAGATTTGTATGATTTCTTTTAAAAAGATAGAAAGTGTAAAACATAAAGGAAGAAACCAGATAAATTTGGCTCATATATGATCCACCTAACAATTTAGATCTTATCTTACTATGGCCATACTTTGGTCAACTTGGGGAGCAGGCATGATGCCAGAAGCAAATTCTTAACTTCACCTTCACCTAAGCCTCACCAGCAACAGCACCATAGGACAAGTAACAGGCTTAAAAAGGTACAGATGCTAAAGAGAATTTGAGAAGAGGCTGCACAACATAAGAATATGGACAAGGGGCCGAAATCGGTTTGTCTCAGTGGATAGTGTCGGCCTGCGGACTGAAGGGTCCCAGGTTTGATTTCGGTCAAGGGCATGTACCTAGGTTGTGGGCAGGTCCCCACTAGGGGGTGTGCAGGAGGCAGCTGATCAATATTTCTCTCTCATCGATGTTTCTGGCTCTCCATTCCTCTCCCTTCCTCTCTGTGGAAAATCAATGGAATAAAAGAGAGAGAGAGAGAGAGAGAGAGAGAGAGAGAGAGAGAGAGAGAGAGAGAGAGAGAGAGAGAGAATGTGGACAAGGGGAAAGAAGAAAATCAAAGGAGAGTTAAAAAGGATAAGGGGGCCCAGCTGGTGTGGCTCTGGTTGAGCAATGACCTATGAACCAAGAAGTCACCAGTTAGATTCCTTGTCAGGGTTGCAGATTCAATCCCTAGGTGTGAGACATGTGCAGGAGGAAGCCAACTGATGAATCTCTCTTGATGTTTCTACCTCTCTATCCCTTCCCCTTCCTCTCTCTCTAAAATCAAGAGAAAAAAAATTTTAAATGGGAGAAGCTGCCCCTCTGTACAAGCCCCTTGATTCATTCAGGAGCTCACCGGGTCCTTGGAGCCGTTCACCAGGGGACAGGTCCTGAGTATTTATGGCCAATTTGAATATAAACTAGAGAGTTTCAGAAAAAGTCATTACTCTTTGCTATTATGTGAAAAAGAAGTCATACAAATCTTGATATCAGTTCTTAATCTAGGTGTTAAATATGGTGCTAAAATCAATGTCTACTATGCTGTATGTAAAAGTAGCACATGGGTTTGCTGGAAATTGTACTTTCAATTTTCTATTGAACTGGAACAACCCACGTTGATAGTTTACATCAATAATCACGACATCCAACCCACTCCATTGAAGCAAATTTATTAATTTCTCTATGCTGAAAGAGACTGGGGGGGAACCCCAATTCAAATCTGAAGATGTTTTTAATATGTTTTATTGATTTTAGAGAGAAACGGAGAGGGAGAGAGAGATGGAAACATCAATGATGTAAGAGAATCATTGATTGGTTGCCTCCTGCATGTCCCCTACTGGGGATCAAGCCCACAGTATGGGCATGTGCCCTTGCCTGGAATCAAACCTGGGACCTTTCAGTCTGCAGGCTGATGCTATATCCACTGAGCCAAACCAGCTAGGGCAAGATGTTTTATTAATAAAATATTTTCCCAGTAAAAAACAATACCTTAGAAAACCCCACTATGCTCTCAAAGATGATTGATTGTTAGAAGTATGAAAGTAGCTCTATAATCCATGAGATGATAAAAAAGTAATTTTAAATGATCTTATATTTGGAAAATATATCAAAGTTAAAAAAACTGTAATGGCTCTTAATTTCTATTAGCATATGTTGATTAGTCTGTTGATTAGAGGTTGCACACAGATTTTGATTTTCAGGGTTATTGTCTGGAGAGATGTCATTTGTCTGGCTTAGGCTTCATAAGCCAAACTACCACTTCTTCCTAAAGGCAGCTCTCAACACCACACTCATAATTGCTAGTATGAGATCACTCTTCTCTTGGGGTTAGACTTTGTAGATCCAACTACTTTAGGTACAAAAAGTATTTCACCACTCTAAGGACTTATAAACTAAGAATGACACAGGCAAGACACAAAAAGAAAGTCAGAGGATTCTGACAGGTTCATGGCCCAGCCACATTTTATTTCCTTTCCCCTTATCAATGCCAAAAATCATGCAACAGATACTATACCTACTACAAGTAAAATGTATCCATGGAGCCCATTCTCATAAAAGTAATTATCAAATGACCCCATGTTATATCACCAGTAATAAAAGAAGCATGGATGGTCAGCAATAGTTTATACCTATTGAAATATCCAACGGCATTATTGGATTGTTGTAATATTTGGAGAATATTCTTTTTAATTAAAGGTGAAATATTGGCTCTCTATTTAAAAACACATATCACAACATATTTGGAAACAATGTTACAGGAAAGTGATTCCAGATGTTCTCTGAGAAGTCATGAAAGCTTATTTGGGAAATACGGATATACAGTAATGTACCTGTATGTATAAGTTAAATTGTTGTGTATACATACGTTCATGTATGTCATTTACAGACAGACACACACTCATATACGATGACAAGAAAATAAACCAGAGTGAATGTGGAAATCTGGAGAAAGAAACTGATAACTCTCCATAAACAATTTGCTAAAGTAAATCACTGAACTTAATGATTGAAATGAAACACACGAGGGAGCAATTAGGTAGAGTAATGCAAGGCAAATAAATAAGAACAAACTTCATGCAAATATAATGCTTCTCCAATGCTGCTGATATGTTTCAGGAAAAGTTTGCTTCACTGGTTAAATCTCAGGAAGGAGAAGTATCATGACCATCTTCAGAATCCAATGGAGCCACAAGCTCTATTTTTGTATACACAAACTGAAGTAAAGGGAGATGAATTTTGAATATTGAATGTATTCTGTGACTTTAATGCACTTACTAGTTCTATTAGCTTTTTTTGTAGGTTCTTTAGGGATTTTAAACATAGATAATTATGTCATTTGCAAAAATGTCAGTTTTATATTTTCCTGTACAGTCTGTATGTTTTATTATTTTTTTCTTGCCTTATTAACCTGTTTAGGACTTCTAGGACTTATAGTACTATTCAGTTATGATTGTGAGACAGCCGTCAAAATTTTTTTTTTCCTCATAGGCATATCAAATGGACCCAATATTAAAGGCCATTGTTTCCCTTTAGTACTGCATTATTGCTTTTGTTTTCATCAGATTATAAATATAATCTGATATATATATATATATATATATATATATATATATATGTGTGTGTGTGTGTGTGTGTGTGTGTGTGTGTTTATATATTTACATTATATTTAAAGTATGAAAGTACCTAAATAATCTATAAATGATAAAAAGTAATTATAAATTATCTTATATTTAAAATAAGGTCAATTGGAAAAGATGTCAAAGTTAAAAAGTTGCAACGGCTCTTAATTGCTGCTAGCATAATTGATTACTTTCTTAGTGGTTTTACACAGATTTTAATTTACAGGGTTATTATATAGAGAGATGTCATTTTATCTGGCCTATATAAATTTTTTACATTATATTTTTATTTATTAGTATTTTGTTTGGCACTTTTGCATCTATGTTCTTGAGGAAGATTTGTTCATAATTTTATTTCTTGTAATTTTTGAATTTTAGGCAATATGGTCTCATTAAAAGAATTCAGCTACATTGAAACTAAGAACTTGTATTTTTCAAAAGACATAAGAAAGGGAATGAAAAGAAAAGCCACAGAATGGAAGATAACATTTTGAACACATATAACTGATAAAAGATTTATATCCTAAGTAGAGAACTTCTTCAAATTAATAAGAAAAACAAAATTAAGTAAGATAATGGAGGAAAAATTGTGAGCATGCACACCACAAAATGGGAAATACACATGACTATTGAACACATGATCAAATGTCAAACCTCATTAACTTATTGGATATATTAAGTTGAAACTACAATGAAATACCAACTACTGCATATACCCCCTAGATTGGAAAGAATTTAAAATTCTGAAAAATATCATATTTTCAGAGATATGGTATAACAGGAATTATCATTCACTGGTGGTAGATGCATAAATTGGTACAGGTATTTTGAAAAATTGGAAATATAGTCTATTAAATTTGAACATATGTATATGCTTCACAACTCTGAAATTCTAATCCTGAGTATATATCCTAGAGAAATATGGTTATATATGTGCCAGAAGATATGCCCAAGAATGTTTATATCATCATTGACTTGTAACAACAATAAACTAGAAACAATACAAATATCCATCAACAGTAGAATGGATAAGTAAACTTGTAGTAAAACTTCAAAAAATGAAAATTGTGAAACAATAATAATGCACAGACTAGAGCAATATACAATAATGGGGATTAAGTTAACTAATACAATGTTAAATCTAGTAATGACAGAAATTCTCAAAGAATGGCAAAGGCACTTTTAGGGATGGGACTTCAGAGTGCTATTAATATTTATTTCCAAACTCGTTTGATCATTCTATGAATGTCCACTTAATAATTAGTCATTATATTGCACATCTTAATGTGTTTTGTACATATGTTATATTTTATACTAGTGGCCTGGTGCATGGATTTGTATACATTGAAAGGAAATTAATTAGAAGAAATATTTTAATATTGCTATTTACTATTTCTCTATAATAGAAGAGTCAGAGATGAAAGGAAATTAGTAAAATGTACATGAAAATAATATATCAATTGCTTAATGAAAAACAATAACAACATGATATAACAACAAAAATATGATATTCTGTCAACAACAATGCTTTCTTTCAGCTTCAGAATGTCAACAAAACAGCCAAATTCACAATCGATAATGACAAGTTGAAATACACGTGTGTGAATTGCACAAGCCAGAGCTTTGTATTGTGCATGTGGGACTCAATGTTTATTTTTAAATTTGCAGTGTGTGTCATATGTATCAGCTGGTTGGTCGGTTTGGATGGCCGCATGGATAGACGGTCAGTTACTTAGCCTTTTATGTAAATAGATTTCCATTTATAAATATTTTAAATGAAATGATTCATATCATACTTGTCTTTATGAAAGCACATACTGACAACAATATTAGCAAACTTCAAGATACAATAACAATATTAAACTTCAGGGTTTCAAAACAAATATGTCTGATAATTCAAGGTTTCAGCTATCCTATCTAATAAAACAGTAATATGCAAATTGACCATCATTACAACACAAGATGGCTTCCTCCATGTGGTCAAAGATCCTGCCCCCAGGTGGACACAAGATGACCACCACAAGAGGGCCAGCAGGGAGGACAGTTGGGAGGGATCAAGCCTGCAAGGGAGGGCAGTTGGAGGCGATTAAGACTGCAGGAGGGGCAGTTAGAGGTGATCAGGCGGTAGAGGAGGGAAGTTGGGGGCAAAGAGGCCTGCAGTAGAGTGATTAGGGTTATCAGGTTGGCAGGCAGAAACAGTTAGGGGCAATCAGGAAGGCAGGCAGATGAGCCCAATTGTACCTGGTTTTGATTCCTGGGTTTGATTCCTACCAGGATTGGACTTACACAGGTAGTCAGACAACCCTGAAGGGGTCCCAGATTGGAGAGGGTACAGGCTGGACTGAGGGACACACATCCCCCATGTATGAATTTATACACCAGGCCTCAAGTTTATAATAATCTTAAAATATTTTTTAACAGTACACTATTATGATTTGTGACAGTTAACTTAAAGCAAAACTAAACAAGATATAGATTTCTTTAAAAGACTTGCACATTTAAAAGATAAAGCCAACAGACTTCATGAAACTCCAAACATCTGAATAATAGATTATGATATCTTTGTCAAGTCTCAATTACAATTCATTTAGCTAATCTAGCATAATAGAAATACTCATTATTTTTATTTCATAAGTATAAGCTAATAAGAATAAACCATTAGGAAAAGGATGTTTTCTGTAACTAAAAATAGTGGGACTGATTAATCTCATTAGTTTGAGAGAGACTAGTTAGTAACTTTAGCTATATATCAATATTATAGAATATTTTGTGTTTTGTTAGGAATATAAATAAATTTAGAATCTTTACTCATCTGTTCAGTCAAAAGCAAGTATTTTTATCTCAGAATTTATTAAAATGATCACTGTTCTATGTGCATTGAGATGTGTTTCTTCAACGTTCATTTGGGAAAGACAAGAAAAATTGCATAAAAAACATTGTGGGGAAGCAGGGAACTTGGTTGGAAAGTCTGTAAGGAGGAATCTCCAAAAGGCTGGGAGCCTCGGAGCTGGTCGAAGGTGGCCGTCCCTGCCTTGACTTTTCTAAACAAGTCTGATCCCACAGGTGTCTTACTGGAATCTTTATGTTTAGTCTTTAGACGTTCTTGCTTAAAGGACACTGCAGACACAGCAGGATGCTTATCCTGCTGGTAGTATCTAATAATTAAGTTTAGTTCAAGCTGTTGTTACAATAAAAGCTTAAGAAAGCAGGCAAATGGGGCTGTTTGGTTTCTCAACCCAAGCAGTCCCTTAGCCTTCTCTCCCACAGCAAAGTAAATGATTACCATGGCAGAGTAATCATTCATCCATCGCTCAGAGTCTGCCAGTCAGCCCCAGCAAAGCATGAACTTTGGAATCTTGTAGAACTGTGACCCTGGAAAGTTAAACTTTCTGAGCCTCAGTTTCCTATCTGTAAAAAAGGACGATAATATTAGGGACCTTTCAGGTTTGCTGTTGGTATTTCCACTGAAAAAGCAATAGACAACATGTAGTTGATATCCAATAAATGTCACTTACCCATTTTCCAGTTAGGATTGTTCCAAGCCCTGTGACTCTATCTAATTTAAATGTAAAATCTTCTACTTAAAATTCAGCAAATTCATATCTGTAAATGCCTTTTACCTAACCTCATTTTGAAAATGCTAGAAATGGAAAATAAAACAGGGTGTCCTAAAAATGTATTCACACTTTGAATAATTATTAATTCCAATGGATTAAAACTGAAAAGAAAGAAAGGTCAATTGGGCTATCAGCTGTTAAAGTGTATACACATTTTGGAGACACCCTGTACTTTAAAAAGAAACTCATAATGGTATATAGTCAGGTATTTTTACAACTATGTGCAGATATGACAAACTTCAACTTGTTTCCTATCCAATAGCATATTGAAAGATTACCATGCCCCTTCCTCAAGCTATTTAGGAAAAAGTAGGAAATCCATCTTGGGGAAAATCTCATGATTCTCAACTCTATTCTAAAAAGATGACTCCCAATCAGATAAGGTGGTTTCTAATCTTAGGAATTTTACTAACTCGCTATGTGCCCTTGTATGCAGTTTATAAGTCTTCTCCAAGAATCAGAGTTCTTAACTCTAAAATGAGGCTAATAATACCGGCTTTGCTCTTTTACAAGACTCTTTGAAGGTTCCAAAGAGAAAATAGTAAAACAACACCTGATAAAGAATCTAAAGACATTTGATTTAATTAAAAGAAAAAATGATATCTAGTCATATTGGATAGGAGATAACAGGGGGGCATTCATTTGAACTATTGAAAAGTTATCTTTCTAAAAAAGTTTTTTTTCTAAAACACAAAAAGGATAAAAAGAAAAAATAAATGAACCACACTTAACATCTTTCAGCAAATCTTCTAGAGTTGAGAGCAGAAAACCTAGTCCAGCCCTGGGCAACTCACGATATTTCCCTGAGCCAGGGTTGATCTAAAAAATACAAGGTCTAGAACCAAATCTCTTCAAAGTCCTTTCCAACTCAAACTTTCTCTGATTTCACTTGAGGAAGAACTTTAGAAACTGGAAATTGACCGACACTTGCATCCGCATAATAAGATATATTTGTGAACCAGGAGTCAGAATAAAATATGTGAGTGAAACGGAACCTGAAATATTAGATGAGTTTAATCAGAATTAGCAATTTTAATGCGTACAAATCCACAAGACATCTGTGCAGTGCTTCTCTCTAACTGAAACAAGCTATGTGAAAGCATGTTGGAAATCATAGATGCTATGCAAATGCACTAACATCATCACCTTCTTGAGCCCACTTGAATTTGCAGAAGTAGCTTGTACATTTCAGCTGTAATCAATCTCCCAGGGTGGACAGAGGGGGAAGGGAGGAAGAGAAAGGAAGAGAAAGATTTATTTTTTCCTGTTTCCTAGCTCCTCCTATTCCCTGAGTATGTGTTTGTGATATAATACAAGCAAATTTTTTTCCCCCCAAGCATTAAGAGGTAGTGCTTTCTGTCAGATAGAAAAGCAATTAGACAGGTGTTATTGTGGGATTAGTTTAAGGAAATATATTGCTCTTTAAATTATCATTACCTGATTTGAGACATTTTTAAATGAAGCAGTTGGTAGAATATATATTTATACCATTGTATCCAATATTTGCCATACACTAGCTTATTTTCTTCTCTAACATAAGCTATCATTTGCATAATTGGAAAGTGCTTTAAACTAAGAATTGCTAGTTATGAGTCACGGCAGTAATGTTAAACAACCCTGCAGTATTATCTACATTTGACCTTGAGAAAAACTGAGGTTGAGATGGAGGCAGAGTACAAACTAGACCTCCCAGGTTGTCTGCAGAATGTCATTCTCCTGGAAAGGGAGATGGAATTATTGTATAATTCTGAAGGTGCCTGAGGAAAGACAAAATGAGCTGCAAAGGCACCCCAAAGTCCTCAGGAGATGAATTTGTGCTGCCTTCAAATCATATAACCTGGTGCAGTGGCTTATTGGAAGTTGCTTGTTTAAACTAAATATTCATTTTCAAGAACCTTTGGGAAAACCACTGTGGTGTTATAAACTAGACCATTAAGAAAAACTGGGCTTAGCCCTTGCTTGAAGTTGTAGTTTCATCAGATCTCATCTCTCTCCTAAGAGGATAATTGGGTAAATAGTGCATCTTGGACTGGGGACGTAGGAGTAGGAGTGAGGCCTGGAGAGAATCTTGCCTTTTCCCCCTCTTTAATTTCTAGCTATTATAGCCCTGACTAAGCCATTAGTCAAATTCCCTTGTGGTAAAAGAGGGATAATGCCACCATTAAAAAGCTCCAGAGCAAATAAATAACATATTTATTGCCCTAAAGTTTTCTTAAAATTAACCTCTCAGCTCAGCTCAGGATAGAAGACTTGCAGCTTGAAATACAAGTATTTCTGCAACTCAATTTAAGAATCTCTCCTGTACCCTCTGAAGATTATAAAAGGAAATCAGCCGGTGCCCTTGAATACACCAGGTTAAACAGTAATGTGCAGAGCTTCTGTGGCCTGGAGAGGTCTTTTGTAAAAATTATTTTTAATCGTTATTGCTGTATTACATATTTGAGCTTTAGAAATTGGAAAATGACTGCCATTGGCCTTCTAAAAAGCCCACTTCCATTGATCTTTTCCATCCCAACCCTGTCCCTGCCCTTCACCTCCCTATTGCCTGTGACCATGGGTTATGCATATATGCTTACCAGTTCATTGGTTGATCTCTTCCCACCCACCCTACTTCTGAGTTTCAATAGCCTGTTCCATGGTTCTATGTCTCTGGATCTACTTTTGTTCATCAGTTTATATTGTCCAGTAGATTCCACATATGAGTGAGATTATGTGATACTTACCTTCCTCTGACTGGCTTATTTCACTTAGCATAATGCTCTCCAGGCCCATCCATACTGTTGCAAATGGTAAGAGTTCCTTCTTTTTTATAGTGGATTAAAAAAAACTACGGTGCATTTACACAATGGAATACTACGCACCTGGAGAAGTCTTAATGGGCATTACACAGTAGTAAGTACCACAGTCTAACCCAAATGGAGGAAGGAAGATTAAATTGCTGTGGGAGGGGCTTTTCAGTTTGAAATGCAAACCAGAGAAATCTTTCTGGGATAAGAAAGTCAATTCCTCACAAAGGGAGAGAGAGAGGAGCAGAAGCGTTACAACCAGTTACATGGTAGCATGGAGCATTCCACCGTGATTCCTGGGAGAACAAGAAAAGTTGAAGAAATATCAGTGACAGCGCTTTGGAGCAAGAGGTAGGCCTTCCCACACAGACTGTGTATGGAAAAGAAAGGAAAGCGGGACCTGAGAAGTGGACCCAGGCTGAGTCAATATCATTAATAAATGAGACTCTCTGATTCCACTGTATTCCTAAGGTGGTTTTCTGTGCACCAGCCTTCCACACAGGGTGTCCCAAAAATAAGTATATACACTTAGCAACGGATAGCTCCAGTTTTAAAATGAAATGTATTTCAATAAACACTGTCTTTGAAATGATTCAAAGTGTGTGTACAGTTTTGGGGACACCTTATATCAAGCAAGGTAATTTAAAAAAATATATATTTTTATTGATTTTTCACAGAGAGGAAGGGAGAGGGATAGAGAGCTAGAAATGTAGATGAGAGAGAAACATCGACCAGCTGCCTCTTGCACACCCCCTACAAGGGATGCACAACCATTGTACATGCCCTTGACGGGAATCGAACCTGGGATCTTTCAATCCACAGACCTACGCTCTATCCACTGAGCCAAACTGGTTTTGGCAAGAAAGGTAAATTAATTGTTAAAAAACTAAAGTTCCTCTTAGGAGAAAACTGCCTTTGTTAAGAAAATAACATTGTAACTCACATTGGGTATAGAATGTGTCTTTGGGAACAGCAGGAAATAAAACATAGAGTCAAACTCCTCTGCACCCTTAGGTTTAGGGACTTGTGATCCTGGGAATAGTGAGCGGGTAAAGAAAGGGATTTTCGAGGAGAGTCTGAGAAGACATAACCTACAAGGTGGAAAACTGGTGGAAAGGGTCTGGTGAGAGTCCCTGCAGGGAGTCTGGGAGAGGACCGGGGCTGTTTTAAGAACAGAGATGCTAATCATCAAGTTTAAGGCTTTCTAGGTTAGCCAGGATATTAAAGGCTATCCTGACCTTTAATGAAGTCTGCTGAATCTGTTTCCTTGTGCATCAAGTGTGTGAATGTGAATGTGTGTGTGAGAGTGTATGAGTCAGTGTGTGAGTGTGTATGAGTGAGTGTGTGTGTGTGAGAGTGTGTGTATGTGAGTGTGTGTGTGTGTGAGTGTGTCTGTGTGTGTGTGTGAGAGTGTGTGTATGTGAGTGTGTGTGTGAGAGTGTATGAATCAGTGTGTGAGTGTGTATGAGTGAGTGTGTGTGTGTGAGAGTGTGTGTATGTGAGTGTGTGTGTGTGTGTGTGAGTGTGTCTGTGTGTGTGTGTGAGTGTGTGTATGTGAGTGTGTGTGTGAGTGTGTGTGTGTGAATGTGTATGTGAGTGTGTGTGTGTGTGTGTGTGTGTGAGTGTGAGTGTGTGTGTGTGTGGGGGGGGGGTTAGGGAGTGAGGGGACAGAGGACGCAGAGTGAAGACCTGGGAGAAGGAACTCAGAGCCAGGGGAACTGGACGCATAGAAACACATTTTCCCATCACTGGGGTGATGGCCACAGCTTCCACCACAAACATCCGAGTCTCTCTTCTTTCTTGAGCAGCAAGTGTGAAGAAGCTCATGCTTCTGGGCAACTCTCCCCCAGGGGAGGTGAAGGGTGGAGGTAGATGAACAAACGCCCCAAATTTCCTTTTCTTTCCTCTGGAGAGAAATATCTGGAGTGTGATTCACATGGTTTTTGAGGGAGTCCCTGGGGGGACAGAGCCTCATTGTCCACAGTGGAAATATGCTCATTATCAGACTCTCTCCCTGTCCTGCCTCATTTTCCCCACTTCTATGCCTGTGCTTCCTGCCATCACCTCTCATGAATTACCTGTACCCACATTCTTCACTCAGGTCAGCTTTTGGCTCCCTGTCCTGAGACACACACTCTACCTCCAGAGGCAATCACTTCTACTGGCTTCTTACCCTCAAAAAGTATTCTTTGCATAGGCAAGTATTTATATGCATATGTATGCTTTCTACAATTTCTTAAGTATCCAAAACACAGGGGAAAATACATATTCTAGGAAACAGTCTAAGACAGCTGAGCCTCTCATAAAAATGTATAGCTGCACTTGAAAAAGAATAAATCTTATTATTCTGAAATCACATTTAAAAGTCATGCATAATACATGCCATTTAGTCTCAATTGTGTTGCTCAGGAGTTCTCAAGGGCCCACCATTCACCAGTGGCTGTCTTTCACCATACTCCGCTTACAGGCCTTCATATTTTGTTGCACATTCATGAAATATGTAGCACACAGGACTTCCTAGCAACACAGTTCTTTTATTTGAAGTAATGATCTCAAATAGTTGAAGTATTTATTGTAAAAGACTGGAATTTTGCACAAAATTATCTTAAAACAAAGAGTAAGAAAATTTGATTTCAAAGACGCTCTGACTTAAAAGTTATGTTAGCATTCACACATTCTGTTTGTTGCTCTGCTTATCCGTGTGCCAAACCAGCAAAATTGAGTTAGTTCTTTGTAGCCTATTATTCCTTCTGTCGGGACATGTGGTTTTCTCCAACATTTGGATGTGATATTTACTATTATGGTTACTACTAGGGGCCTCATGCATGAATTTGTGCACCAGAGGGGTCCCTCAGCCTGGCCTGCAGGATTGGGCCAAAACCAGCTCTCTGACACCCGTGGAGGGGTTCAGGATTGTGAGAGGGAGGCCAGAACAAAGGACCCCATCAGTGCAGACCAAAGGACCCCATCAGTGCAGGATCAGAGCCAGGGAGGGATGCAGGAGATTGGCCAACCAGGGAGAGATCACAGGAAGACTCTAGGGCATGTCTGGCCCATCTCACTCAGTCTCAATTGGCTGGACCCCAGCAGCAAGCTAACCTAGCCATTGGAGCATCTGCCCCCTGGTAGTCAGTGCACATCATAATGATCAGTTGACTGTCTGTCCCCTGGTGGACAGTGAACATCATAGTGAGCGGTTGATTGTCCATAGCATATCATTAGCATATTATGCTTTTGATTGGTTGAATGGATGACCAGATGACCGAACACTTACATATTAGGCTTTTATTATATGTTAAATTAGAAGAGATTGGTTTCTTCTGATGTTAATTGACTTTATTATTGCTTGCCTAAAGTTAAGATAAATCTTTCTAAAGGTTTATACTATGATTAATATGCTGTGAAGACTTAAAACTACACACACACATATACACAAAAACATACCTACTCTGTTTACTATCTACCATGAGAATTCAAAATGGAATGGGTGTCAGTTGAACCAGCAATGCAAGAATAATAACTAGTGGGTTTACCTTTTATCATTAAGTTTTATAGACACTGTTTACATTTATTATAATCATATTTCAACCAGAGGTCCAGTGCACAAAATTCATGCCCATGAATGGTAGAGTTCCTCAGCCCAGCCTGTATCCTCTCCAATCCGAGACGCCTCTGGGGATGTCTGACTGCCTATCGCAATCCAGGACCACTGGCTCTTAACCACTTGCCTGCCTAACTGATCACCTCTAACCACTTCTGCCTACCTGATGGCCCCTAACCACTTCTGCCTGCCTGCCTGCCTGCCTGATCACTCCTAATTGCTCCCCTGCTTGCCTGATCACCCCTAACTGCCTCTGCCTCCCTTGCACCCAGAACCATAATTCCCTCCTGTGGTCAGTCGCAGGCACTTGGGACCTGGACTTCCCTCCTTGTAGATGGCCACAGATATCTAGGACCTTGGCCAGCTTCACCCAGGCCAGCCACAACTGCAGGGGAGTGTGGGCAGGTGGCTTCACCTGGGCTGCAGCAGCAGGCACTGTCACTCTGGACCATGGGGTGGGTGGCTTGTCCTTCTCCTGGGCCACAAGTTCAGGTGCAGTCATTGGCCCCTGGGACCACAGGACAGGTGGCTTGTCTCCCTTCTGGCCTGCAGCCCCAGCCTCAGCTGCTTGTGCCCAGAACTGTGGGGCACGGGTGGCTTGTTCCTCTCACAGGCCACAGCCTGGCTGGTCCCCATCCCTCTCTCCCCAGTGTTGACTGTCTGAGCCATTACAGCATGGCAGCGTGATGACCATTTTCATATTAGCTGTTTATTATATAGGACTAGTGGCCTGGTGCACAAAATTCGTGCACATTAAAAGGGAATTAATTAGAGAAAATATTTTAATATTGCTATTTGACCTTTCTCTATAATAGAAGTCCTCCATCAAGCTATGCCAGGCAGGGGATGCAGCCTCATGACCCCGGCCTCACTGTGCACACAGCCCTTCCCACCCACACCTGTTGCGCACACTACCTCCTACTGATGGGTCATTATGGCGTCAGGGCATCACCACCATTTGCATATTAGCCTTTTATTATTATAGACATAGGATGATTGAATATCATGGGGACTTCTTTCACCTCATGAGGAGTCAACTTAGTTTAGAGGGAGATGTACAAACTCTGCTATGTTGCCATGGTTTCTTAGCTTCTTTGAGTTCTTGTGAAATGCTTTTGCATTTTCAGATGTATCTTCACATTATTTTTAAATGCCGAGCATCCCATGAGAAAACAGCTGTACTCAGAAACAAATATTAGGGATGCATTTTAATGCCCTGCTTATCACAGGCAAATATTTCAAATCATATTCTTCATTCAGAAATGCAGTGTTTCTCTAATTAGCAATGTTAGAGGCATCCTTTCTTTGCCATCCCACTAGCACAGCCTGTGCACTGATTTCACACTAGCCTTCCTTATCAAAACCTGCTCTTGGGAAATGTATCTGGATGTGACTCACTCCACTGTGTAACTTAATGGTATTATTTGTTTTCTGGAAAATTGGGAGCCATTGAAAGAGGGATATTCTGTTTTAAACCTTAAAAAATTAGAAGCTGGGAGGGAAATTTGAAATATATGTATAATTGTTTTATCAAGCAGCCTTAATATGGGCTATAAAATGAAATGTTTTTCTTTTTCTTCAGTCACTGTTTTCAGTCATGTTCTGTTAAATGTCACTTCCCTGTCTCCTCAGGACATCTTGGAAAAGTGCCATACCTTTCACCAAAGTCCAGGTCTATTTAAGTCTCTCCTCTCACATTGGCTTAAATCTCATTTGCTCCTCTTCCTACTCACACCTTCTCCCTCTCTCTAGTGAGCCAGGTTTGTGGAGTGGGGAGAAGAAATGGTCTGATTCTGGTTACTTCTTTCCCCTTTCAACTTCAAAGCTTTCTCTCTTTCCCCCAACCCCCCACCCCCAATTTGGAGGCAGAGATATTTCAGGTAATTGGTTCTTTGCTGGTGGTAGAGAGGGAACCAAGATCTCTGTCAGGCTCAGATCCATTCTTTGGCTCTTCTCATATAACTGTCTCCATAGGGATTTTTGCCTGGCTTTCTTGGGAAGGATCTCAGTTCTCTGCCCCCTCAGCTCCTGAGGCCCCTAAAGTCTCTCTTTCATCTCTCTCTTTAGTCCACGTTCCAGTGAGTCTCAGAGGGAGGCATCTCCCTACCCGTCCAGAGCCTTGGAGAGCTGGAATGGGATGACTCTATCCTCTTCTAACACAAACCACACTAGCATCTGTTATTGCCTGTCTGCTGCCAGATACTCCCTCAAATCTTCTCCCTCATAGAAAAAGTGCTGGCACCAAGAATTATTTTTATATCTACCCACAAACTCCAAGGAGCTTGCATCAAACCTTCACATGAAGCCCCCACCATGCTCTTCTCTTATCCAAGGATGTCACCAGGGTAGGACTCCATTGAGAAATAAGACCCTTGTCTTCTCATCTCCAGACAACCTCTCACTGCACTAACAGAGCTTCAAAAACACCCCCTATAATAAATATCCTTTAGAGTAGACAAAATCCTGTGGCTGCCCCAAGATTCCTGACCCCTTTGTAATGCCCACCCCTTAAGTGGGCAGATTTTGTGACTGTGAAGGAGTTGAGTAGGTTGTTAATTAGTTCACTTCAAGTTACACAAAAGGGAGCCACCTGGATGGGCCTGACCTAATCAGGTTAGCACTCAAAAGGAGCTGTCCCCTCTCCCTTTCTGGGAGGCAGAGAGGGTGGAAGTGTGAGAGGGCCAAGGGCAGGGGCCATGTGGTAAGCCTCTGAAAATGGCTTCTGGCAGCCAAAAGTAGTTCTAGAAGTTCAATGCGGACCCTAATACTATAAGCATTTAGAAACAAATTTTGCAAACTTTCAGAGGAAACTTGGAAAGTAAGCATCTTCCTAGTTGAGCCTCAGATGAAGACACAGTCTTGATTACACCTTGATTTCAGTCTCGTGAGACACAGCTACCCTGGACTCAGGTAACTGAGATACTAAGTTTAAGTTGTTTTAAGCCATTAAGTTTGTTGCCATTAAGCAGAAATAGGAAACTAGTGCATCCTCTCTTCTTTCTGTTCTTCTTATACCATCTTTAAAATTTTTATCTTTATTGTTGAAAGTATTACAGATGTCCCCCTCTCCCTATTGATCCCCTTCTCCTCACTCCCACCCTTCCTCTGGTCTTCACTGCACACCATACTATTGTCTGTGTCCATGAACTATGCACATCTATATATATATAAAAGCCTAAGCGACCAGTCAACTGAACGACTGGTCAACTGGGCACTATGATGCACACTGACTACCAGAGGGCAGATGCTCAATTTAGGAGCTGCCCCCTGGTGGTGAGTGCTCTCTCACAGCCAATCTCCTGTGGCCAGCCAACCTTCCATGGTTCCTCCCTTTGGCCAGCCTGCCCTAATCGGCCCAGATCAGCCCCTATCACCAGCCAGGCCAATGGACCCCACTGTGCATGAATTTATGCACTGTGCCTCTAGTATGCATATAAGTTCTTTGGTTAATCTTTTTACACCCCTCACTCCTCTGCTTTCCCTCTGAGATTCATTAGTCTGTTGCATACCTCTATGTCTCTGGATCTATTTTGTTTGTCAGTTTATTTTGTTCATTAGATTCCACATATAAGTGCGATCATGTGATATTTTCCTTTCTCTGACTGGCTTATTTTGTTTAGTATAATAATCTCCATGTCCCTTCATGTTCTCTCAAAGGGCAATAAACCTTTTTTTTTTTTTTTTTTTTTTTTTTTTTACAGCTATGTAGTATTCCATTGTGTAAATGTACCACAGCTTTTTTATCCACACATATATTGGTGGGCACTTGGGCTTGTTCCAGATCTTAGCTATTGTAAATAACACTGCTATGAATGTAAAGGTACATATATTCTTTCTGATTAGTATTTCAGGCTTCTTCAGATATATTCCTAGAAGTGGGATCACTGGGTCAAATAGCAGTTTTATTTTTAATTTTTTGAGGAAATTTCACACTGTTTTTCACAGTGGCTGCACCAGTCTGCATTCCCACCAGCCAGCCTTGTACAAGGGTTTCTTTTTCTCCACATTCTCACCAGCCTTATATCTTCTTGAAGTGGGGTCCGTGCAGTCATGATATCTGGCAGGTAGAAGGACCAGTTCAAACAATCTTATGGCAAGCCTAGAAATAGCTGGCTTACTTTCTTGCTGACTCTTCATAAAGGCAGAGATTCAGGATGGTTCTTTATCTTCATATAAGAGCCTTAATCACAATCCCAGAGCATCAACATATTAAATACATATTAGTGCCTTATTATATATAAGTTAGGCAAAAGTAGGTTTACAGTATTCATATGGAAAATAATACAATAATCCTATATAATAAAAGGCTAATCCTCAAATAGACTGAACAGCAGAGCAACTGAACAATCAGTTGCTATGATGTGTGCTGACCACCAGGGGGCATGCACAGAAAATGGCAGATGCTAGCTAGAGTGGGATGGTGGGGCAGGTGAGCAGGGCACCAGACCAAGGTGGGGCGATGGTCACTGTGGTTACTGAAAATTCTTTGCTCTCGTGTGCCGTGGTTCTGCCTGGTGCTCACATCTGCTGCTGGCACCTGGCCCCAACCCCGATTGCCCCTAAGGAGGCAATCACCTCCCCCTACTCTTGAGGGGTGATCAGGGCAGCAGCCACCACTCGCACCCACTGATGGCGCCGGCCCCACTTGCACCCATTCCTGGTGCCAGCCTCAATCACTCCACGCCACCAGCAGGTGCAAGCAACAGCTGGTGCTGTAAGTGCATGGGAACAGCGGTGGAAGTGGGGCTGCTGGCAGACAGGGGACAGGAGGGCTGTGGCAGGAAAAGCTGGGTGGGGGCTTGGAGGATGGGCCAAGACTTGCCCCTGTGTCCACTGCAACCTCAGGGCCCACAGTTTCTTTCAAGGTGCACGAATTCATGTACTGGGCCCCTGGTAAATAATGATGCATTGATATACTGTGTTTTGCATATTCACAACTGTAAATCTACTTTTGCCCACACTGATATGCACTATAGATATTTTAGTGACTTTATTATACTGTTCAGTTCTAGTTAGAGTATGTGTGTGTGTAGGTGTGTAAACGGGAAGGAAAAAAAGAAGCTTGGCTTGTTCACAAAATTAATACATGAAAAATATATTTTTCACTACAAAGTAAGTACCATGCATTCAGGCAACTAAAATGATACAGCATTCATTCAACATTTGTTAAGAAGACTCTCTCAACACACCTCCAAGTCTTCGAATTTGCTCTTAAATATTTATAACTGGTAACAAATTGAGTCTCAAATAGCTGAACCCCAAGGAATTAATGCATTCAACAAATGTTTATTGAGCATTCTGAAGATGAAATCTAAATAAGAACTAGCCCCCATCTTCTAAGAGTTCAGCATACTGAAAATGGGCACATATATAAACAAATATTCAAAATGCAATGACAAAAGCAGACACACTATCAATGTCTGGCAGTGAAGAACTACTTTGTAGGGGACTGGGTCTAAACCAGGAGATGTATGCAAAATACTGTGCATGTACATGTGTTTGTGAGAAAACAGTTCATAGTGGTATCATTTTTTCTAACAAACCCATGCCCAGGCTCACAAGGGAAGAGTGTTCTACACAGAGCGAGATATGCTAAGATAAAGATTGGATATAACATAGCCTGGTCCAGTAAATAGATTGACATGGTTACTTCATTTGCTATGTGTAGGGTATTCTGTCATCCATTTACTATTACTGCTTTGGGAGAAAATTGTAAATATGTAAAGTTAATAAAACCCTGAGATGAGAACCAAGTAAATATCTATAATAATAAAAGCATAATATGCTCATTAGACTAGATGTCCTTCAGGATGAGCCGGGGCTGTGAAGGATGCTTGGATCCCGGGTTCTAGAGGGAAGCCATGCCGGCAGCCAGGGAAAGAAAGGCCTACTTTTTGCATGAATTTCATGCATTGGGCCTCTAGTATATATATAAAGCAATGTGGCTTATGGAATTTCTCTGATAGATTATGCAGAAAAGCAGCAAACACAATGGGAAGATTTGGAGAACCCGTCTTGATGTTCATACATACCAGTCTAATCCATTCATGGAGAAAAGCATGACACATTTGCTTGGGTCACAAATCAGCTGTCCTCGCTTAGGGTTTAGAGGTGCCCAATAGCTGCACAACCACAATTTTAAGTCATCTTATAGCTTGATCTTATTCCATCAAGTTTCCAGGCCTGATTAAGACATAATGATGGCACCTCCCTGTCCGGCCCTCCCAACCATTCCATTCTCACATTGCAGCAGGGCTTTCCAAGTGCTGCTCCAATTCTGATGTTGTTCCTGGCTCAAGGGTCTCATTTACTCATGTGGGAATTCACCGATCCACGTCAATACTATCTCCTATCTTGACATCTTTCCATATCTCTAATTCAAGACAGTTTCCCTTTCTAGTGGAGGGTACTGACCTCACTACCTACAAAGTCAAGCTAATTCATACATTTTGTAAAGTGACTTCTATTGGCTGGAGATCTTGTAGTTCATGGGTTTAATTAAAGGGAAACAAATCCATGATCCCCAAAATGTGTTCTTGCCCTTTTGTAATCCAACCTTTCCTACCCTGTGTCCTTCCCTGGGGAATCACTGATTTTTTTTTTTTTCCTGCCCCTATAATGTCGTTCATTTAAAAAAAAAAAAGACTTTTATGTGAATGACCGCTGGAAACTGAGGGCCTCAGTGCTACCACTGCAAATAATCGAATTCCACCAAAAATTATAGGAGCCTGAGCCTCAAATGAGATGGCAACTTCAGGCAACACCTTGAGTTTAGTCTATGAGATACTGAGAAGAGAACACAGATGTCTGGTCTACAGAAGCTGTGAAATAATGAATGTGTGTTGCTTTAGGCTGCTAACTCCTGGTAATTTGTTATGCAGCAACATAAGTCTAAAGCACTGCCACAAACAGGGACTCTATCCAGGCTCCCATTTCTTCATATTTTAAACTAATAAGAACATTTCCCCCACAGGGTCTAATGCCATTTCATGATAGCCTTCCTAAATTGCAGCTAAAAATGTTAACTGCACATTTCCTTTGGTCTACCGAGATTCTGTTCACAGGGATCCCTCTTGTGCATCTGATTATTCTGAAGCCTGACCGCATCTCTGCATGTTAGTCAAAGAAAGATGAACTGGAGAGCGGTTTCTTTTGAAGACTGGCACTGGGAGTAAAAGGATGGCGGCTGTTAGAACTTTCTCTGTCTTTGAATCCCCCCCCCCTCCCCTTTTGTTCCCTCACTTTAGATCAGAACAAAATTGAAAATATAATGCAAAGCCAAAGAGATACATAAGTTATATTTGACAGTTTTGATTAAAATTCTTAAACGTAAAGTCTAATCTCAATAAGTTGGAAAAGAGAAGGCAAATGAGAAAATGAAGGAATAAATATTACCTGGGTGCAACCACAGCTTCGCTGTAGATTTTCAGTCTGGTGTGTATTCCTTTGAAACTTTTCAAGATGTCTCTGGAATATTTTGTTTCCTTCCTATTTTGTTATTGATATGTGGCTCTGTGTAAAACTACTGTTGCTATTTTGACTAATTTTATGAATAAAATTGGAAATGTTTCTTAATTCCAAAAACAGAAAAAACAAAAGAATTAGTTGTGGGATGTAAGGATGAAAAGATAAAAGATGTCAGGCTTGTATCATTCCTCACTTCAGGTGAATTCTCTACTACATGCTTGCTTTGTCTGAGAAAGAGAGAGACCACAGATATCTGCTCTCAAGCTGGCTTGCAGGGTAAAGTTCTTAGATAGTGTTATTGGTATAAATACTGCTGCTATTTTCACACATGCCTTTTAATTTTCTTGATACTCTATCTTGGTTAAAAGAATAGATTTTAGCCCTGCACCATATGGCTCAGTTGGTTGGGCATTGTCCTGTGCAAGGAGGAGTGGCTGATCTGATTCCCCATTAGGGCACAAGCCTGGATTGTGGACTTAATTCCTAGTTGGTGTGTAGGAAGAGGCTAATCAATGTTTTGCTCTTCCATTTAAGCTTCTCTTGCCCTCTCACTCTCTAAAAACCAAATAAAAAATATTTTTTTTTTAAAAAAGAGCCCTCCATATGCTTCTGCGTAAGTCATCTAACTTCTAAAATAGAGATAAGTTTATCTCTAGAATAGAGATAAAACCAACACATGTAACTTTGAAGAATAAATGTATGACATGCTTGTAATGATGTCATGGTTATTATTATGGTTATTATGGAATATGGTTATTAATATTATTATATGTTAATAAAATATGTTACTGTATTAATAGTAGGAAGTTTAAGATGGACTTATTAAATATCTGCACATTAGTAAATTCATTTTAACAAATGCCAAATATTTATGAACTACTTACCTATTATATTCAAAATATAGTGCAAGTGAGGAATATAATTCTAGGCCAGACGGAGTATTATTTCTTGATTAGAGGTCCTTTTTATTTATTTATTTGTTCATTTATTTACTTTAAATTTATCTTTGTTGTTGAAAGTATTACAGATGTCCCCCTTTTTCCCCATTGACCCCTCTACCTCACTCTCACGCCCCTCCCCAGGCCTTCACCACACTATTGTCTGTGTTCATGGGTTATGAATAAGTGCATAAATGATTAATCTCTACACCTCTAAACTCTACTTTCCCTTAGAGATTCATCCATCTGTTCTATGCTTCTATGTGTCCAGATCTATTTTTGTTCATCAATTTATGTTGTTCATTATATTCCACATTTGAATGAGATCATGTGATACTTTTCTTTCTCTGACTGGCTTATTTTGTTTAACATAATACTCTCCAGGTACCTCCATGCTGTCTCAAAGGGTAAGAAATCCTTCTCACAGCTGCAAGTATTCTGTGGTATAAATGTACCATAGCTTTTTTTTTTTAAATCTACTCATCTGCTGATGAGCACTTGAGCTGTTCCCAGATCTTAGCTTTTGTAAATTGTGCTGCTATGAACATAGGGGTGCATATATCCTTTCTGATTGGTGTTTTGGGTTTCTTAGGATATATTCCTTGAAGTAGGACAACTGGGACAAATGGCAGTCTATTTTTAATTTTTTTGAGGAAATTCCATACAGTGGCTGCACCAGTCTGCATCTCTACCATCAGTATACTAGGATTCCCTTTCCTCCATATTCTCTTCAGCATTTGTTGTTTGTTGATTTGTTAATGATAGCACATTCTGACAGGTCTGAGGTGATACCTCATTGTCATTTTAATTTGTATCTTTCTGATTATTAGTGACTTTGAGCATGTTTTCACATGTCTCTTGGCCATCTGTATGTTCTTTTTACAGAAATATTTATTTAGGTTCTTTGTCCATTTCTTAATTGGATTTTTTATCTTCCTTTTGTTAAAGTATAAGAGTTCCTTATATATTTTGGAAATTAACCCTTTATAAGATGTATTATTGATAAATACTTTCTCCTTTTTTATTTTGTTAATTATTACTTTTGCTGGTCAGAACCTTTTTATTTTGATTAAGTTCCATTTGTGTATTTTCTTTCTAGTTTCCCTTTCCCCATGATATTTATTGACAAACACCTTGCTATGAGAGATGTTTGAGATTTTGCTGTCTATGTTTCTTTCCAAGATTTTTATGGTTTTACAACTTACATTCAGTTCTTGTGTATGGTATAATTTGGTGGTCTAGATTCATTTGCTTTTGCATGTACTTGTCCAGTTTTCCTAGCACTTATTGAAAAGACTGTTTGTATTCCATTGTATTCTCTTGCCTCCTTTGTCAACTATTAATTGAACATACGCTGAGTGGCCAGATTACTATGATCTCTGAATGCATAATAATCAGCTTATATCCTATATAATAAAAGGCTAATATGCAAATTGTCCCCTCTACCAGGAGTTCAACCAGCAGGCAGGCTGGTCCATGTCCCCTCCCCTTAGCCAGGCTAGCCAGACCTCACCCATGCACGAATTCATGCACTGATCCTCTGTGTGTGTAACACACACACACACACACACACACACACACACACAAAATGAATGGCAATATTATTATATGTTCAGAGATCATAATAATCTGGCCACTCAGTGTAATTGCTTGGGTTGATTTCTAGGTTCCCTGTTCTGTTCCATTGATCTATTGTGCCAATACCAGGCTATTTTGATTGCAATCAGCAAAAATGGGGAGATAAATAAACAACCCCCGAATTAAAGAAAAAATTGTCAGAAAAAGAACTAAATGGAATGGAGGCTAGCAACATGTCAGATAAAGAATTTAAAATAATGGTTATAAGGGTATTCAAACAACTTAGTGAGAACTACAAGCAACTTAATAAGAATTATAAGGCACTGAGTGAGAAATGCACTAACATGAAAATGAATAAGAATCAAGTGGAAGTGGAGGATGACATTACTGAAATAAAAAAAATCCTAGAAGGATTCGACAGTAAGTTAGAAGAAGCTGAGGAGTGAATCAGTGGATTAGAAGACAAGACACCCATTCAGAGCAACAATTGGAAAAACATTAAAAAGTAGAAGGAGAGTCTAAGGGAGTTTTGGGACAACATAAAGTGTAACAACTTTCTCATTATAGGAATACCAGGAGGAGAAGAATCCAACCAAAGATTAAAGAACCTGTTTGAAGAAATAATAGCAGAAAATGTCCCTAACCTGGTAAAGAAAAAAGTCACTCAAATCCAAGAAACATAGGGAGTCCCAGATACATCATAATTAAAATGGCAAACATTGAAGTCAAAGAAAGAATCTTAGAGGCTGCAAGAGAGAGACAGAAAATTACCTGCAAGGGAGCTCCCATTATACTGTCAGCTGATTTCTCAAAAATCAGTGGTGCTTTTTAAATAAAAATGTTTGGTGTACCTCTGTGTTAATTTGAACAACTTCTATTATAACACTACACTACACACACACACACACACACACACACACACAATCTGTTATAATTTCTTATGAAAGTCATATTTTATTGATTTGTTTATTCCTCATGAGCCCAATAACAATAGTTACTACTTGACTCTAAAGCATCGTCTTATGCAATTTTACATGCCATGCTACCTACAGGCCTTCTAAGTACAATTATTATTCCTAACTGTCCATGTGAATAGAAATATAGCAAAACAGACTTCAGAAAGGGAACAGATCTAGATAGATTATACATTATCCTATATCATAAAAACCTAATATGCAAATCAACTGAATGGCAGAATGAACAGTTGGCAGAGGCCAGGGCTGGTGAGTAGGTGGTCCCAGGCCAGCCAAGGCAGGTGCCAGGGGGCAGAGGGAGGGGACAGCGATATTGGGGGATGTCAGCAGTGGTGGTGGAGGGGCGATAAGGATTGGGGCTGGAGCTGCACCCTGGTGGTCAGTGCACTCCCACAGGGGGAGCACCACTCAGCCACAAGCCAGGCTGAAGGCTGGCGAGTGCAGCAGCAGTATTGGGAGCCTCTCCCACCTCCGTGGCAGCACTAAGGATGTCCTACTGTGGCTAAGCCATCAGTCGGAAATCCCCCGAGGGCTCCCAGACTGTGAGAGAGTGTAGACCAGTCTGAGAAACCACCCCACCCCCAAGTGCACAAATTTTTGTGCACCAGACCTCTAGTAATATATACGAAAAACTGATAATTGAAGACAAGATCATAAATATGAAACTTCAAGGGAAAAGAAAGCGGATCTCTCCTCCCTTACGTATAAGCAAATGTCTAAGACATATATCTCAGAGCCATGCTTGAAACACAGCCTGTCTTACCCAAGGATTGTGTACTTACCACTACTTTGTATTAAAATTGAGTCACTAGTCAGGTCTGGTTTTATTCATAGTGAAATTAATAAGATCCAGAGTTTGAACACTTCCATTTAATCTGCCATGTGAAAAATCTGATATGGTCTGAAGAATAGCTAGGACTCCTATGCATGCCCTTTTTAGGTCTAGTAATGCATGCCTAGAGGAAAATTTCCACTATAAACTTGACTGACTGCATCAAGGAGATTTCAATCTATTTTTAGATGCTCTGTTCTTTCTGTGTGGATTCAGTGAAAGGCCATTGTGGAAAGAAAAGACAAGAAGAGGGCTTTTCTAGAAAGAATGTCTAAAAGGAAGATTAATGAATAAATGCTTATTTTGGAGACACTCTTTTGGCTTCTATAATTTCCAATATTCTTTTTATAATTGTCCTCTTCATTTTGTGGTTTAGGGAAATGTTATAAAATCTTCAAGACTAAGAAACACACGCTGATCTTTCCTGTGGGCCAGTGATCTCTGCCAAGCAAATTTCTTCAGAAATTCCCTGCCACTTTGGAGTCTATAAGCATCATTTAAGTTCAGGCTGGCTACTCAGCTGCGAAGGAGGGAAGTTAGCTCCTCAGTGAATATGAACGTCACCAATGTCTGTAAAGCAGATGCATGGCAATGCTCTCTTTCTCACTGTTCCCAGCTACATCGACAACTGCTCACTCTGGCAGATACTGCTGGTGTTCTGACATTTATTCATTCTTTTACCATGGCGCCAACATTTTTAGCCAGGATTATGGCTGCCCAGAAAAAGACCTCCGTGGGGTATGGTCATAAGACCATGTTCTGGCTAAGGTGATGTGGGCACAAGGGAGGCAAACCTCCCAAGTCCTGCTTCTAAGAGAAAAAGAATGCACCTCCCCTCTTTGTAGTTCCCCCTTCCCAGTGGTTATCACATGCTTCTGATGAGCAGAGCTGAAAAGGGCATCTTGAAGCACAAAGTGTAATTGTCAGAGCCACCTGACCTGCTCTGGACTGCTTTTACCTGAGCGGCGAGGGGGAATAAAAATAAATTCTCTTGTTTAAACTATTGTTTTTTAGGAATTCTACTACAACTGTATCTAGACCTTAATTAGCTTAGAATTTGATACTAGAATTGGGGTTGTCATAATAGAATCCAATATATGTGTCACTGGCTTAGGCATTGAGAAGCAGGTGGAAGGAATATATATATATTATGAAGCTGGAAAATTAGTGGCTTGTTCTTGCTTGGAAGCACATTTATGAAAACTGATACCTCTGATGTCTTAGGCAAAACACATTAATGTGGCATGTGAGTCTAAAAAGTTGTAAAAAAAAAACAACAACAACAACTCAGAATGCTGGTGTATATTGGCTGTCCTTTGAGGCTTTTAGTAAAGACCTAAAGACAAGAGGAACTCATGCGAGAACTAGAACATTTGTGATCATAGATTGAAGTGCTCACATCAATTTAGGGAAGTTTTTCTCTGCATGTATCTTTCCACCTAACTAGACAAAGTGCTCAGTCATTTAGAATTGTGCATCATTGAAAAAGTGAATCATTTCTGTATTTAAAACTGAAGCATGTAAGAAGCTGGATGGAAGAATTCAGTGGTATAAACAATATAAAAATCTATTTCTCCTTGGTAAAATCTATTTCTTAAACATAAAAATATATTTCCCTTCTCTTTTAACCTCAAGGCTGCTTTGGTCAGGCAAAGTAATTTCCGTTAGTGTTACACTCATTACTTTGCACACCAGTGGAATAACTATAATGAAAAAATTAATTGAGTTTACTCTGGATCAGTTCACACAGTGTTGCCTAGGTATTATCAAGTTCAAAGCCATATATAGGCCTATTTCATTGTCTCTAAAAATTGAACTCATCGTTTTCATTTGAGAATCACTTAGAAAGTTCTCATCTACAGAGCTCTGTAGACACTAGTGGACTCATTAGTTAGATATTTAGAACCAAAAAAGTAATCCTCTGCTCCCGACCACACGGAAAACATCAACATGTTTTACAAATGAATGAGGACTTCCCATGAATTAAAAATACGTTTATTTGGGGATCTCTCGAGGGGTGCACAGCAGTGATGCTATTACAAGACTAGTCACTACTTGAGCTATTCATTTTCAAAAGGAAAAATCATTCAAAGCTTCCTAAGCAGGGTTGTGTAGCAGATATTAAATTGCTTTAACTTGCTAGGAGTACCTGTCTCAACAAGAACCAACATGACAATTAAGAAAGTCATTTTTTTTTATTGTGGTAAGAACAGTTAACCAATTTTGATGTGTACAATACGGAAATGTTAGCTATAAGCACAGTGCCACACAGCTGATCTCCAGAGCTTATTCATCCTGCACAACTGAAACCTCATACCCTTTCAATAACAACTCCCTATTTCCCCTCCTCCCAGCTCCTGGCAACCACCATTCTCCTCTCTGTTCCTATAAGTCTGACAATGTAGGTCCTTCATATAAGTGGATCATGCAGTATCTGTCCTTCTGGGACTGGCTCATTTCACATAGCATAATGCTCTCAAGTTGTTGTTGCCAGTGAAGGATTTCCTTTGTTAAGGCTGAATAACATTTCACTCACCGTAAATACCACATATTCTTCATCCATTCATCCACTAAGAAGCTTTTAGGTTGTTTCTTCCTCCTGGCTATTGTGACTAGCACAGCAATGGACCTAGGAGTGAAAATATCTCTTCAAGACCCCAATATAAGTTATTTTGGATAAATACCCAGAAGGGGGATTGTTGGATTATATGGCATTTCTCGTTCCTATTTTCTGAGGAATCACAAACACCAAAATGGATTAAAGATGTAAATGTAAGACCTGAAATTGGAAACTCCTGGAAAGAAATGAGAAAAGTAGCAAAGGTCTTGGCAATGATTTCCAGGATATGACACCAAAAGCACAGATAACAAAAACTAAAATAGACAAGTGTGACTGCACCAAGCTGAAAAATGTCTTCACAGTGAGGGAAACAGCAGAATGAAAAGGCAGCCCACAGAACGGGAGAAAGCAATTGCAACTATATATCTCTAAGGGGTTAATAATCAAAATATTTAAGGAACTCCTTCAACTCAATAGCAAAAACCAGCAAAGCAAACACAATCTGATTTAAAATAGGTAAAGGACTTGAATATAGTTCTCATAAGAAGACAAATGGCTGATAGGTATACAAAAGATAAAGCCACTCTCCAGGAGGGCAAAACACCCCATCAAAACAGGAGGCCGAGAAGAGGAGAACATAAAACTGAGAGAGAGTAATTTAGTCACTCTCTTTTCTTTGGGGGAAAATCAGGAAAGTTTGAAAAGGATTGGGGGAACGTTTTTGTCTCTACCTTTTGTGTTAAAACTTGGAAAAAAGAAAAAAGACAATAGAGGCTGCTGAGGAGGCAGTAATTAAGGTGTTTCTTCCAGAATCTTGCTAAGACTTGCAAAAAGTAGACTCGCATAAAGAAAAGGGATGGCTAAGATTTTGCAGGAAGCAGCTAATTAGAGATCTGATGCTCATGGCAAATAGGAGCAGAGGCAAAACTACTTTAGCAGAGGCATCTCTCTTAGTCACCCGGTAAGGAAAACGTGACTCCTCTGTGCTGAATTCAGACGAGAGTTATGGGCTCTGGAGTAGTTCTCCAGCTGTCAAAAAAGAAAGCCAAGGCTTTTTATTTTTGCACAGTGCTACTGTAGTGACAGGTAATTGGGAACAAAATATGTAATCCCCTTCCTTCCACCATCTTACATATGCAGGCTCAGAAAGGACATCAGCCAGCCAGACAGTGTCAGGGTGAGGGTAGTTTTTCAAAGCAACAAAAACACAGAGGGTCAGAGGTTCTGGCATAAAATACATTCAAGACAGAACAATTGCCAAGATCAAAATAAGAAAAGCCAAACTGGATGTCAGATTCAATGGTGGCGATCGCACCACCATTCAATTAAGCAGGCAAGATGGTTTGTCAGGGAGAAGGGAGGGGAGGCAATGGAAGAGGCAGAGGGAGAGCAGAGGGGTGCAGCTTTCCAGATTCCAGGCCAAGGCAGGCACATGCAAAGAATCAGGCTCAAGCAACAGTACAGGGAGCTACAAAAAAGCTGAACACCTGACAGTGAGAGCAGAAGGTAGAGAGGGGTAAAATGTATGCCACCTTGAGGAGTTTGGACTTCATCCTGGTGGCAAAAGAAAACATGGAAAGTATTTAGTAACACTGAAATATAAACAATAGGCTTCTGGGAGGTGAGACTGATGGCCAAGATGTCAATAGGGAACTCTAGCAGAGCCATAGGCAAGAGATGTTAGTGACCCGAAGTGGGATGGTGGCATGAGGATGGAGATAGGTGGATGTGTTCTGAGATACAGAGGTGGCATTGAGAAGATTCTATTCTTTTTACTCAGTGACTGGATGGAAGATCCTGGGAGCTCTTAAGATTTTAGGTTCCAGCACTTTTTCTGTGAATAGGGACACACACATCTTAGCTCCATGTTCTGGGGACCTGTCAGCCAGCCTACTGTGTAAAAACAAAGTCTATGACAACTCCTGGCTCTTTGAAGGAGATTGCTCTGTGCGTGGAAGGAACCTCAGAGGAAGTTCAGGATTTGCTATTCTGATTCGTGGCAATAACCCCGGAGAGATGAATAACCCCGGAGAGGAGCAATCACAAATATAGTCATTTTAAAGGCAGACCAGACCTTGGCCCAGCTGGAGTGGAGCCATGTGGAAAACTTTCCATTTAAAAGGAACTCCAAGGAACATCATTTTGTAATGTGGTAACTATTTTGATATTTCAAAGATTACACATCAGGTTAAGCTCCTAAAGAATAACAATGATAGGTAGTACAAAACTGGGTATATCAGAGTCTAAGAAGGGAAAAGCTGCTTGTCAGCCCCAGTATCAAAGTTTTAATGGGCCACACTAGATTTCATGAATAGCATGAGGAATCATCTTGGAAGGTGCCAGCTTACTAGAAGCACAGTTACTGTGGACAGTCAGAATGTCTGATCTAAGAAGAAAATTTTCCATTATTTTTTTACAGTAAAAATCCAAAGTCTTTTCTAATCCTCTATAATAAAAGGCTAATGTGCAAATTGATCCAATGGTGGAATGACCAGTCGCTATGATGCACACTGAACACCAGGGGGAAGATGCTCGATGCAGAAGCTGCCCCCTGGGGGTCAGTGAACTATCAATGTTACAGCGGGTGTGCTGCTCAGGCAGAAGCCCTGAGTTGGGCTCATGGCTAGTGAGCACAGCAGCAGTGGTAGGTGCTTCTCCCGCCTCTGCAGCAGTGTTAAGAAGAAAGACATCCCCAAGGGTTCACGGACTGCAAGAGGGCACAGGCCAGCACGAATTTCATGCACTGGATCTCTAGTCTTTAAATATATATAAAAGCCTAATCTGCAAATTGTCCCCTCTGGAATTCCCCTGGGAGACCGAGGAGATCTCTTGCTATGACATATGCTGACCACCAGGGGCCAGCTTGGGATAAAGGAAGGCCCCAGTTGGCAGTCAGGGAAGGGTAGCCCCAGCTGGCAGCTAGAAGGCCCTGAAAGCTGGCCAGGCCTAGGGACTCTAGCCATGCACAATTTCATGCAGCAGGCCTCCAATAACATTTATAAATTTAATATTTTATACTGTAAAATACCTATGTATTTTCCTCCACAACAAAACACATTTGATCTGATATTAAATATCACATTTAAAGATGTTCATTTTATACTTAAATATAAATATAACTGAGAATGTTGGAGTGGAATAACCTTACAGATTTTGGAAGGCACAACTTAAGTGGAAAAGAATAAGTTGGTTTTAGGAGCCATTTGGCACTGCTCACTAATATTAACAAGCCACATAAAAATTGAGAAGAAGCTAATCTTAATAGTATTGAAATATGAAAATTACTTTATGACATTTGATACATTTGAAAAAACTGAGGCTTGTTCCCTCTGAGTACTTTGGCATGTAAATCAATCTAGTCTTCTGTAAAATATTGGTTTTATCCCCTCCAGAATTTTATCCTTCCAAAATAGATTTTCCCCTTCTAATCTTTAAGATAAATACACAAAATTCATCTTTAAATAGTTTAATATATGTATTAAAATACAAATTATTTTTCAATTTAAATATACATTAAACTGTTTATAAGATACAACCTTCAGGATATATATATATATATATATATATATATATATATATATATATACATATACACACACACACACACACACATAAGATGTCAGAAACAAAGGCCAAGTAATATATATATATATCAAACAAAAATATTTAAATGAAATATAATATAATAACTATGTTTACATATTTTCATATGAGAAGTCATTATTTTACAAGTCGTAATCTCCAGGGGTCCTCAAACTTTTTAAAGTGGGGGCCAGATCACGGTCCCTCAGAGAGCTGGAGGGCCGGACTATATGAACTACTAATTCCTACTGTAACACCTCGGCTGCGCTCACTGCCCAAAAAACCTGGCGGGCCGGATCAGACTCCTCTGCGGGCCGCATGTGGCCCGCCGGCCGTAGTTTGAAGACGCCTGCTAGACTATCTATGTGAGTATAACCAATAAAAATGCTAAAGGAAGGATCCATAAACTTTCCCTGGAGAAAATGCTTACCTCTCTAAAGCCTTAAAATAATACTTAAAAACAAAAATACCACTCTACCACGTGGCTCAGTGGTTGAGCATTGACCTATGAACCAGGAAGCCATGGTTCACTTCCCAGTCAGGGCACATGCCCAGGTTGTAGGTGGGATCCCCAGTAGGGTGCATACAGGAGGTAGCTGGTCAATAATTCTCTCTTATCATTATTGTTTCTATCTCTCTGTCCCTCTCTCTTCCTCTCTGAAATCAATAAAAATATATTTTAAGAAAAGTAGTACCTCAATGCCAAAACGGGTTGGACTCAGTGGATAGAGCGTAGGCCTGCAGACTGAAGGGTCCCAGATTTGATTCTGGTCAAGGGCATGTACCTTGGTTTCGGGCACATCCCCACTAGGGGGTGTGGAGGAGGCAGCTGATCGATGTTTCTCTTTCATCAATGTTTCTAGCTCTCTATCCCTCTCCCTTCCTCTCTGTGAAAAATAAATAATATATATATATATATATTTAAAAGTGTACCTCCAGGAAAGACCCTGAGCACATAGTGAGGTGTAAAAGCGTCTGGACCTGAGCAGTGTGGAAGGCAATGAGCCCCTCCCCATGTTCTTGGTCACTTGGCTCAGCAGGCAGTGGGAAGCTTGCTGCCCTAAGCTAAATAAGGCTCAACTTTGTAATTACTGGTCCACAGAATCAGTCAGATGAAGAACCTTATAGGGAAAAACATCGAGTTTAGGCTTTTCATATTTAGAAGAAACTGTTCTATATCAGTACAGTGACATAAATTTGAAGGTTATAAAAATTACACTGCTTTTGAAAGAACAAATATTTACTATGATGCAAGAGCTTTGAAAAAATTCCTGAGGCAATGAATTCAGCAGGGGAAAAGAGGAAGAACACTGGTTGCCTAAATTGATTTTTCATTTGTCTAGATGCCTGAGTTAGAATGTTCCATCACTAAGGAAAGTTTGGGAGAAAAGGCAGGCCAAGATGTCAGAAACAAAGGCCAATTGGGAGAAAGCCGAGGATGGGCAGGAAGAACATTGGAAGAGACTAACTTGGCAAATGAGAGCAGCCAAGTAATTGACTGTCTGAATAGTTCCCTAAGGCCAGAGGTGGCACAAGCAATGCCAGGACCAAGAAATACAAATGTGACATAAGCAGCAGGTGTCTGCACATCAACAATTGAAAAGAAAAATTAAGCAAAGTTCTGAACTGGGCTAGGCAGTTGAGAAATAGATCCTAACCTTTCAGGAGAAATGGCTGAGGAAGCCTAGTGGGGGGACAAGAATCAGCCAAGGTTTTGGAAAGAACTTTTATGATGGAGAAAATTAGAGTTAGGAAATAAAAAATCAGAGTCAGGAAAATTGGAGTATAGCTTCAGTTTTATAAAATGAAAAATAGGGAAATTCTGACATGCATAAACATGCCTGGCTTAACTCATCTACCACAGCAATACAGGCAAATGAAGATAAAATTAGTACACAGTGTCACCATTCACTCTGATGTATCCAGAATCCCTCCTTCTCCATCCCACCCCCAAGCCCTGTAGATTCTACCTCTGAAATGCCTCTCAGATACATCTCCCATTTCCCTGCCTCATTAATAATGTAATTTACTACTCTTAAGAAATGAAGTCCTAACCCCAAATGTGGCCATATTTGGAAATATGGCTTATGAGGAGGTGATAAAGTTAAATGAGGTCCCAAGAGTAGGACTATAGAGCTGCTGCCCTTATAAGAACAGAGACGCTAAAGATCTCTCTCCCCTCCGTGTGAGGGCTTAGAGAGAAAGCGACCATCTGCAACCTAAGAAGAGAGCTTATTCGACAGTAACCCTGCTATCACCTTGATCGTGCCCTTCCAGTCTTCAGAACTGTGAGAAAATAAAGTTCTATTGTTTAAGTCACTCAGTCTATTGTATTTTGTTATGGCAGCCTGAGCAGACTAAGACAATAGGATAAAATCAAGATTTCCTCCATATAGAATTCAAGACTGCCCCTCCAAGCCAATTTTGACATCTTTCTTACCCTAAATGTATTGTCCTGCTTATTCCTCTAACTGGACATGTGCCCAACACTCGCCCCACTCTCACTTTTATTCACCTTTTATTATCACTATTCCAATGTCTCTCTCTCTCTGAGAGACAGATGGTTGTGATGGGTTGAATTGTGTTCCCCCAAAAGATATGTTCAAGTCCTATCTCTCTGGTGCCTGTGAACATGACCTTGTTTGGAAATGATGCAGTCATATTTAAATGAGATCATGCTGGGCTAGGGTGGGCCATAATCCAGGGACTGGTGACCTTATGAAAAGAAGGACAGCTGGTCAAAGACACACTGGAAGAATATAATGAGATGATGGAGGCACAAATTGGAAGTATGTTGCCACTAGGCAAGGAACACTGAGAATGGCTGGCAGCCACCAAAAGATAGGAGAGGGGCTGGAAACAGATTTTTCTTCTGCGTCTCCAAGACAAATCCAACCCTGCAGACACGTTTATTTCAGACTTCCAGCCTCCAAAACAGTGAAAGAATGAATTTTAGTTGTTTTAAGCCATCCAGTTCATAATACTCTCTCTCTCTAAAAATCAATAAAAGACATATCCTCATGTGAGGATTTAAATGAAAAACATAACTGAGTCAGACACACAACCATAAAGTCCAGGGGATCCAGTTCACTGTGGGTTGACAGTAGTTGCATTCTGAAATACCTGTGTCCAGGTCCTAAATAGATGTTTGTGTTACAACCACAAGCTGCAGAAAAATCGCTTGAAATGAGATTGATTTAATTTTTGGGAAGAGTTGGAGACCAAGCATGCCTGAAATCACTGTAAATTTCAGTTGTTTCTTAAGGACTTTTCATTCCTGACCAGTGATGATTTGTATTAAGGGGATTTTAATTCAGCTTCTCTTTGGGTGGTCTCCTTTGGATGGGGCTCCTCATGGTTGGTTCATCATGTTGGCACCACCTCCTCATTAAAGCAGAGTGTGTTACAGGGTCAGTGTTAACAGAATCTGCAACAGGATCATAGCTGGAGAGCACAAAACCACATGACCTGGTCAACATCTCTTTCCTCATACACAGCGTGCAAATGGTCTCTAATAAGCAAGACTGGTCCGAACCACGGTGTGACAGCCCTTGCATGTATTCTGTATGTAGTATTAGAATAATCCCCAGGTTTGGCTGTGACTCCTGATAAACCAGAAAGCTACTCAAAGCCTTAAAATGCGGGATATGTATGTAAATCACCGAGTACAAAAGTGAATTGTTAGAGGTCTCTTCCCGGTTTTGCTCCTCTTAGGGCAGAAGTCACGGCAGGCAGCCCACAGGCCAGATCCAGCCTGCTGCTATGTTTGTTTTCTGAGAAGCTTAAATAATGGCAATAGATATTTAAAAATTACAAAATGGCTTCTAAAAAGTAGTCTAGATTTTGTGCTTCCTGTGTAGGGAGAAAAGGAATCTAACTGCACGGGACCTGCAGGCCTCGTGAAGGAGAGCTCAGAAGAAACCTCTCCTTTTGTGCGGGTGGTGCTGCCTGCGCTCCGAGGCCCACACAGGCCCATTTCACTCACTGGCACTTTTGCTTGTGGCCTGTATATTTTTGTGTGTGTAACCATGGTCTAGGATCACTGCAGCCATCAGGAGCATCAGAAGCCTTGGTACGTAGTGTAGGGCACCTGAGGATCATGGGTGAAAGACAGGAGAATGCACTGAATTGGCCTGAGCCAGAACATGGAACATCAAGGTTCTCAGCTTCCCAAATGGCATGCTTCTCATGTCTCCTGCTTGTTTCAAGATGAGAGGCTGGGGTTCATCTCCATCTCTAGAGATGCCACTTAAGAAGCCTAGGCCAGTGCTGCTGCCATGCCCAGCTGGTTTTAAACTCACCTTTTCGCTGCTTGCTGATAATACATTCAGAAAGGCCAGATTTTCTCAACACATTTCACAATACAGTTCAGAACGCAAACATTCAGAAATGTTAGAAAATAAGTGTTTATTCACTGGCTGTAGACCCTGGAGTTTTATTTATTTGTTTGTTTTCTGAAGAGGTCCTAAATAATTCAACCCTAGGTAATTTGGGAAAATGTATTCCAGGGCCAATAGACAAGCAGTTTTCATTTTATTATAAAGGATTAGCACCTTTCAATTCAGCTGAAATTTCCTAGGAGATCCAAAGTGCTGAATGAGTTACATCTCATTTCCACAGCATCCAAACTAAATGGTCTCTAGTGTAAATAGTTCTCAAAGAGAAATTTAAGAATTGTCATCATTGCTATAAGAAAGCTCTGATTTTATAAGGCTAAACTTGTGTAAATAATGACTTCAGTAATATTTTTAAATCTCACTAGAAGATAAAAAATGCCCATTTCTCTCTTTTCAAATCCTTTCTCATATTTTCCCAGTTTAGGAAAAATACAGCTAGAACGACAGTCAAGCAAATAGAAAGTCTGAATAGTGAGCAATAGATGATGATGGAGAGAGAGGGGGAGAGAGAGTGAGAGAGAGAGAGAAAATAGGTTTAAAAAAAAAAAGGAGGGTAGATGAGGGAAGGAGAGAGATGTAATCAGAGAAAATGTGTTCTCTGTACCTTCTCAAATCCAGAATCAAGAAGAAACAAGAAGTACACGCCAACAAACTCCCTTGCTCCTATGTCTGGGTTATCACAGCTGGAACTGAATAATAGTTTTCTGTTTTCTGGCTTGCCAAGTTTTGGTGCAACTCTACCATTAGTAGTGCTAGACAGAGTGATTGCATGGATAAATTTAGAGCATTAAACACTCCAATTATCTCCCAAATTCCATAGTCCAAATGATTAGTGAGGAGCAGAATTGACTAATTTTAGTTTCACCTCTACTCTGTCCTGATTAAGTCTCAATCAGGGCCAATTAGATCAGTTATGTAAAGTCATCTGTGAAGGCATTCTAGCTTGGGATTGGTCCCTCATGGAGTGGATATATCAGGCCTGGCTTTCATGCAAAAGTTCAATTTACCCAGATAATTTTTGTTCAGTAATTCAGGAGAGTCATTCATTGATCAAGGATAAATACATGGTTGGATTCTGGTCTTTGGATCTCCAGATGGCTTATGCCTGAAACTAACAAAGCTTAAATGATAGGTTCTATTCTAATACAACTCCATGGAGAACACTGTGCAATCCACCTACTGATAACTCAGTGTGTGAGATCATGCATACACTCTGTGTGATTTCTCTGATGGTCCCATGGTAAGCCAATGCAGGGTTCTCCTGTAGGCCACGTGTGGTACCAGGGCTTTCCCACGCTAACCGAGCATAGGCAGCACCGCTCCCAGAGAGCCCAGGCACGGTGAGGGCTGGTGGCTGAAGATGGGACAGTGATTTATGTTGTGAATCAAAGACCAGAGAAGGTAGCCTTCAACCTCTAGAAGACAAGCTCCTGTGCAAGGAAGTTTTGTTGAGAGTTGAGCATCAGAAAGGAGAGGACAATTGGTAAGTAGAAAAATAAGCAGAAAGCCTTCAAATAATTCACAAACTATACACAGTCACAAACCTTTGTCCCACACCTTCGGGTGAACATGTTTAAAAGCTCAGAATTGTATCTATTTTAGAAAAGTATTGAAATGAATGTACTGTGTATTATATAGCCTCCCATTAGGGCCTGACTGGGACTCTGTAATCAAACACATCAGGGTTTATACAGCAAAAAATGTGACTATTTATACTAAGTGGAATAAGTAAACAACACAAATAACCTCTGTCAGTTTAGGTCTGGTTTTACCTTCAAATGAATTAAGAGAAATACTTTAAGTTTTCTGGGCATTGTGGATTTTAGAAATGGGCATGAATGATTGTGGGCCTGTATTCTTTCTTTCAACATAAATTACTAGTTTGGAATAAAGATGCTACAGACTATGTCTGGCACTTTTATTGCTGCTTCATTTCCAGGATTTGCTTCCAAACCTACTATCCCACCCTAGGAAAGCTCCTGATTATGCTATATATCAGTGCAACGGGTCCACAATTTTATTCATTTGGTAGACATGACTAATTGTGATGTCTACATCAATCTCTCTCTCTCTCTCTCTCTCTCTCTCTCTCTCTCTCTCTCTCTCTCTCTCTCTCTCTCCTCTTCTCCCTCCCTTCCTCCTCTTCCCTCTCCACCCCCACCTTCCCTCTGTCCCTCTCTCTCCCTCCCTTCTCTCTATGATTAATGAACATATGATCAGGATTAAAAATAATAATATTAAAAATAAAGTTAGTTTAGGAAGAGGTGTTCATGATTTATTAAACACCTATTATGGGCCCATGACACACTTAGAAACTGTACAGCGTAGTATCTCAACTCTTCTATTAAGAAATCTTCTGGAGCCTAAAACAATGGATTCCTAAATTCTAGACTTACTGTTAAAAACGAAAAATGAAACATTTGTCTTTATACCTTCTACTCAAATGATTTTGATGGCGAAATCTACTCTTAAATTATGAGTCTTCTAAGAAAACACCTTTGTGGAACAAGTTTATGTGAAATTAGTCTTGAGCAGCAAGTAATACTTGAGACATTGTCTGTTCTTGAATTATCAAGAGTTTTTGAATTTATTTGATTCTTTTTATTAAACAACTAGAGGTTCAATGCACAAAATTTGTGCACTCAGAAGGGGTGGAGGGGGACCCCTCAGCCTGCCTGTGCCCTACTGCAGACCAGAAGATCTTGGGGGATGTCTGACTGCCATGGAGGAAAGAGGGGCTCCCGCCACCACTGCTACACTTGCCATCTGTGAGCCCGGTTTCTGTCTGAGTGGCACACTGTGGGAGCACACTGACCTCTAGGGGGCAGCTCCTGCATTGAGCATCTGTGCCCTATTGGTCAGTGCATGTCATAGCGACCGGTCGTTCCATCGTTCAGCTGATTTGCATTTTAGCCTTTTATTATATAGGATAGGTTTTCTCCCCACCATTCATTTCTTTATGAGGAAAAATTTTGATTATAAAATACTAAAAATCCAAAGTTTTTTCACTATCCAAACAAATGAAAAACACAGCAATGTCACATAAGTTAAAAATTGGCTTAATTAGGTTGAAAAAAAATTACTACCTTTTGAGGCACAAGTTTAATTTGACACACTGAAACCAACAATCACTATTTAAGAATCTGCCTTAATTGCTTTATTTTTATTCCACTGCAGTGCTTCCAATGTTCCATTTTTGGTATTAAAGTAGTCATCCAAAGGATTTTAAATAGTCTTCCAGATTTGGAATTCCTCTCATTTAATAAAAGCAAGCCAGAGAATAGCTTAACTGGGAAATTTGAAAGATGGGACCATAACACAAGATCATGTCAAAACAGATAAAAACACACTAGTGTCATAACTTGGCAACACAAAAAGGATATGAAAGCCATGGCTCTGAACTTATGGAAAATCAATCCAATATTTTCAGTTTTGTGCCAATACCATGTCTGGTACAAAGCTTTGGCTGTGTTGGAGTATGATTTACACCTTCATAATCTTCTGTATCTTATGCCAGCAACCTGTAGAAAAAGCCAACCCATCGGTTTCAAGCAGACAATCTAGGTCTTTCATTTGACATGCACAAATTTGATAAATAGAAGTGTTGTTTTCATATTTCTTACAAGCCTCACTATCCCAGGGAATTAATAATAGTGCAAAGCTTTGAGCCAGTTGCCAAAGTGTGTATACGATTATAACAACATGATATGTTAGATGCTGCAGAGAAACAGGGCAAAAACTATGCATGCGAGGACAGAATCTTGTCACCACAGAAAATACTGAGGGCAGTGAAACTTTACCAACCATATGTAACTGATGCAGGAATGATGATATGTCAGTGGCACATATTATAGGGCAGTCCACTTATGACCATTCAAATGTTTGTTGGATACTTAGCTTTAGAGGAAAGTTTACCTCCCATGGGAAATAGGTCATAACAGAAAACTCACAGTCTCTAGAAAAAACTAAAAACCTAATGTTTGCTCTATCTCCAATACTTGAATACATATGGTCTTAAAATAGCACCATACTTTTAAGAGCTAATTCTGCTTGAATCAGATTATCCCTAGATCTTATATTGTATTTTGGGTATATTTTTGCAAATGTGAGAACATTATTTTAATTGTTCCCTGAAAAATTTTATCTGCTTTAGATATTCATTCAGTATATGCATTATTGCTAGTCATTGTAGCACAATGCTCCTCAGGCAATGATGAGTATAAGCTACTTTTATGTTCGTCTGATAGGCTTTATAAATATATTAATATAATACATTTAAGGTATTTAATAAAATATGGATTGAAATAATCCCTTGCTAAGTAAACTGATCAGTCCCATATCCCTGTGTCCTTCCTGAAGGACATGTTGTTAAAATATTGTATGTTCTATTCTTTCTAATTTTCAAAGGTTCATATTAAAAATAAGCAAGATTTTATTAAAAATACCACAATGATAGGAGATATAATTACCTTCTTCACACTACAAACAATATCTATAGTTCAATTCTTAGAGTGTCTAAGCATCAAATTATAATTATGATGTGGCAGATTATTAGGAGGGAAAAGCAATATAAATCCTAATTTTCTTTTTTTGTTTCAGTCTTTGAACAGACTAAGTCCTTCCTGGAATTAAAATCTGCTCAGAAGAATGTCAATGGTCACTTGACTCTTTGGGTGTTCTTTCATATTTTGAACTTAGTGATACTCTTTTATATGGACCAAAATTGCCAAGGTAATTTCTTACCAAAGTCATTTCTTTCTACCTGATCACTGCTGAAATTTGAACATGTTTAGGAAGTGAACAAAAAGAGTGAAATAAAGATTGGATTCCTAATTTTAGTTCAATAAGTACCTTGTGAGAATTAGCCAAATAATTCAAGTAAAAATGTTGTCTCATTTTTGTATAAGTCAGCAACTAAACAGTAAGAGTGGAAAAGAGAATTCAATCTTTCAGGTTTAATCCTGCTACAAATTCCAGTGCTGTATACCACCACTCTGCCTAATTATGGGGCAGGAGGAGAAATATTCCTCTTCGCACATTTCACTTCTTTTAGCCTCCTTTCTAACTACAGGCAGTCCTAGGGTTACATCGGATATATGTTCCTATAGTGACATAATGCGATTTTTGCTATAAGTTGGAGCACACCTACATAAGCACCTTTGTCATTCACATGGAGCACCTACACAGCAATAATGAAGTGAAACAGTAAAAAAAAAATTAAAGATAACAATTCCTGACCTTTATTTGTGGTAAATAAATAATTAAAAACATAAAGCACATATGTACATATGTCAAAATAACGAATTTTTAAAATAAATACTATAAGTGGGAGATGGCGAGGTAACCTTGAAACAACGTAAGTCGAGTCCGATGTAACCCAAGGACTACCTGTATTCCACTTTAGCATTTCTTGAAAGCATGGACTGCTTTTTGTGCACTCAACATGCTGTCTGAACTGCTTTTCCTTGAGCAGTATTGACATCCAGTGGAGACTCAGAATAATTACAGGTGTGTCAACATCCCCAAGGACATAGCACAGATGGATGTTTGTTTTTGAGATAGATACCACACAATGAAGCAACAAAAATAAGTTTTCTCTACACACATAATTGAAATGGAATGAAAGGGAGCAAATGCATAGGAGAAAACCTGTGACCTGAGGTGAGGGAAAGAGTTCTTGGCTATGGCACCTTGTTGAACATCAAAATTGAAAATGTTTTCTCCCCAAAAGGCACCATTAAGAAAATAGAAAGACAGCCTATAGAATGGATGGATGTATTTGAAAATCAAGCATTTGACAAAGGACCTGTGTCCAGAATATGCAAAGAACTCTCAAAACTCAATAATAGATAACTACTTTCACACATGATGAAAAAGATACAGTTTTACCATTCTGACCAACACTACAAAAGTAAAATGGACAAAATACAATATATGACAGGATGTTGAGTTACTGGACATCAGACAACAAAGGACAGTGACGTAGAGAGAAGGGAGACAAACCAGTGGACCCTATGATTTACCCAGCTTTCTGCCTTGGGACAGTTTCTGTGTGGAGGGAGGGGGAATCCGGGCAGAGCTCAGTGAACTCACTTAGGCGAGAAGCCAAGAGTCTGGGGAGGTGAAGGCAGATTTCACCAAAACAGGATCAGTAACAGGAACAGAGTCTATTTTATTCTTATTCTTCCTTGTATTTCCAGCTACTCACATGAGGACTGGCACATACTAAGTATTCAAAAGATACTGGATGGATGGATGGATGGATGGATGGATGGATGGGTGGGTGGGTAGATGGATGGATGAGTAAAATGAGTGCAAGGAAAATAGTCCCAAGTGAGAGCAAGTTTTGAAAGCAAGATTCATAAAGGAATGAAAGAAAAATCTAGTTGATGTTTATGAACTATAAAGGTCCTATTCCAATATCTCATTGGTTTGTGACTTCTTTTATATGTACGTCAGCTACCCATCACATATTGTGTACCAACTCTGTTTGTGTAATTTTTAAAGTTCAGTGTAAAATAGAACTTAGTGGGGCACTCTGGAACGAAAAGCATGCACTCACTTGGAAGGCTTGTTTCTGAAATCCAAGAGGTGACATGCTTCACTGCTCTGTTTGTGTTTCTTACAAGTCCCTGAGGTTGTCTCCACTGATTCAGGGCAGGGCTAGACTGAAATATTTTACCCCAGCACAGTACATTTCTGTTGAAAGATTCCTTGACTCTTATCTTAATAATTCTATCTTAATACATTAGCTTTTCTGAGTTTCCCTGAAAACCTATGCTTCATTTAAATGGTGTGTTTTTGAATGGCACCAAGACTAGAAATTTAATACAAAGCTTTTCAGTCATCTCTCAAAGAGATTATCATGTTAGGGCTTTGGAAAGCCCACAGTGATCTAATAATTCCATTCTACCTCCTCCTGGGCACATTTCCACATCACATAAGCTTGGGCAACTGACACTTCAGTTCACCATCTTATGCAAACAGTCACATACGTGAGTGAATGCTAGCTATCAAAAATGAATTCCTATCTGTTCAAAGAGTAGGTATGGGGAAAGTATATTTTTACAATATTATACACAGCAATTAGAACTTCTGTTTTGTATTCATATTTCTTTTGTGTCTCACAAAGATGTATATCTTTAAATAAAATTTGGGAGTTAATAGAAAATGGTGGAATGAATCAAAGCTCTTAAGAAGTCTTTTCCTTACAGTGCCTTTAGAATCATCCAAGAGAGAAGCACACTCAATAACTGCCAAAACAAATGGAAGTGAACATATTCTTATTTGTGATGAATAGGATCAAAGCAACCCTGGCAGCCAACTTGAGCTACAAATATTGTCTTAGGAAAGACTTCTGCCAGAAGCCCTATGCCCCCATCCTAGTCCTTTCCAGCATAAGCTTCAGCAACAGGTTGAGACAGGATTTCTTGTCTGCCCAACTCCCCCTTTTGTCTAAATTGCCCTATACATTTAGTAGCCTTCTAGAGAGTCTCAGAGATTTAACACTCAGCCCACTTCCCTCCAGTCCAATGCCACTTTGCTCTCCAGTCCAGTGTTTTATACCAGGTCTCTGACTATCTTCACCCTCAGGCTTTGTTTGGATTTTTTTCCTGATCACTCAATTCTGTCTTTCAGATCTTGCTTTTCTCCCCAATCTTTAATCCACAGATCAATCTTGACCTACTTCTTTGTTGTTCCTGGAGCCTCCTCCCAAATCCAGCATCCTGGGTATAGGAAATTATGAGTATTTGAACCACAATAAGAAAATACATCACAACAACAAAAACAAGAAGAGTTCAGAAAATGAACTCTCAAAGGAAATGAGTAAGAACTATATATTCTCAACAAGATCAAAAGAGGAATGGCAGGTATAGGCAACATTGGATTTTGGAACTACTTCAGATTGATTCAGAGGTAGAAAAGTGTAGGAATTCCTATGACAAATCATATCAGTGAAAAAACAGATGGAGTTCAGGAAAACATGCAGGACCCATAACAAGAAGCAATAATGTAAGAGAAGATGAATGATGTGGAACTAAAAGTTTTAAAAAAAGTTACTATTCATTTCTGAAGAAAAGCATAGGATGAAATGTCAGGGCATATACTCAGATGTATAATTGAAGAAAATTTTTCAGAAAAAAACTAAAATAGGATATTGAAAAGACTTTCTATTTTCTAATCAAAATCAATAATAGTGAAGTAACCAAAATCTGGTGAAATCTTTAAATTTCAAGAATTTTTTTTTTTTTAGCTTCCAAGTCTAAAAATAAGACTAAAGTAAAAGAAGCCCAAGTCAGGACATTCTCAGGCTCCTCTTCTGTTACACCCCAGGCCAGAGATAATGGGTGATGACTTCCTAGGGCTGGCAGGGATGTTTTATTGGGCAAGCTGTACTCTAGAGGGACTCTGCTCTGCACAGTTCAATTCTCTGTCTTCAGGAAGCAGTGAGGGCATTATCCCGAATTCCCAGGTCTTGAATGAGAAGACAAAATGACTGCCAATGAGGTTAATTTTAAGGATAAACAAATGAGAGAAATGGGACATGAATTTACTGAAGGAAGAAGGATGATGTTAATAAGTCAACACAATGAAATCTCATAACCAAAGGAGAACACCTCTGTGCACCTATAAATGAGAAAGTCAAATTCTCATGTGAAACCACTTGCAAATTAAAGAATAAAAAAAAGCCAAAATGGTTAAAATTCTCCAAGCTGAGGTGAAAAAAAAAATACTACATTTGATTAAATAACTTTAAATTTATTATTTTGATATTGCTGGAATTTATGGTATATCAGCTGTTTTATAAGCACTACTAAAATGTGGCTTTTACTTTCCATATCTTACCTTTACATTCATCATTAATCTTTCATTAATTCAGCAAGCATACATCAAATGTTCATTGATCCAGGCCTTACTCTAGGTTTCATGGCATGCTTGAGCTGTCAGTTCAAATTGGGTCAAGATCAAGCACATCCTTGCTTTCAAGAGTTAGTTAGGTGAAGCTTTTGGTATGGTGAGCAAAGATGGTCAAGTTTCTTGTGTCTATGTGATGTAGCTGTTGTTAACTGAATTTTTTTTTTTGAAATGTCTATTGAAATTAAAATCCATTGATAGAGAAGATGGGACTGGAGCCAACTACAATGTAGGAGGACACTTCTGCCGTGGGAAGGACCAGGGTTGAGTCAGCAAGCAGAAGGTAGAAGGCTTAGGTGAGCTACTCTAAGCTTAAGGGAGAAAGGCACTTTTAATTTATTTTTTTATTTAGTTTGTTTTTCCCATCACCATTTATCCCCCATACCTTCTTCTATCTCCTGCAGCTGCAATTACCACAATTGTTGTTCATGACAATAAGTTCTTTCTCTTTTTTTGCTCAATCCCTCCACTCCCCCTGCCCTTCTCTCCACAGCTGTCAGCCTGCTCTCCATCTCTGGGTACTTTTACTTTAGATTCTTTAACTAGGATTGGTGTTTCTTTGCTTTATCTTACCATTTGGATGACAAGATGAGTCTAGGGGAAAGAGGCCAAGGAGGCCACTTGCCTGTTTTGTATCGAGGCCACTTAGGGCTGAGTACATTTTTAAAAAACTTATCATGGTTTTGTATGACCCAATCCAATTAAGAGGGCCAGGAAATTTTTACATAATGATTGAGGTCAAAATTCTCAGTGTGGCATTTCCATAAAAGTATTCTCAAAGCAACAAGAAAAAGTTTGATGTTAAAAATCTGCTTTTTTTTTTAACTGATTAAAAAAAACACTTTTGGATATAATATCAATACATAAGCAAATTAATGTATCCAGCAGCACTCTTTATTTAATATTGATTAATTCAGCATTTCTCAACCAAAATTGACCACACTACCTCTTCATGTGAAATGCCTATTTATATGTGGGAAACTATGATTGCTTATGTAATACTGGTTGAGAGTAATACAGTGACTATTGCCAGGAGTTGTTCTCATGTCTTCATAAAGCACTAATAATAACTATAGTTAATACACATTGATTGCTTCCCATATGCCAGGCACCATTCTAAATGCTTTATTTGTGTTGTCATTTAATAATCATATCATCACTATGTGATAGGTCCTGTTACTATCCCCACTCAACAAATGAGGAAACTAAGGCACAGCCAGATTAAGTAATTTACCCAAGAGCACTCAGTTTGTATGAGACACAAACTAGGATTTGAAGTCAAGCAGGCTAACTTAAGAATCTGGGTTCTAAGCTCAGCACTGGATTGCCTCCTGCCCAATGATGAATGTCTTCCTTCCAGTTAATAAGTGTCAAACAGCCAGAAATGTAGGTGCTAGGTCCTGGCCATCTTTTCATTTCTTTCCAACTTTAAGACTCCACTCAGATTAGACACTGGAGAAAATAACAAATATAATATAGTTCTTATCCTTAGACTAGTGACAATGAGGAAAGGAAAAGAGACAAGTAAACTAATAAATGAAACCCACTGTGATCCATACAGCACGGAAGGTATATATCCATGGATTTCAGATTACTTCACAACCAGTTGGCAAGGGCACCAGACAATCAAAATAGAAGCTGATCTTTTCCCCTCCTTTGCTAAAGCATGGGGTGATCAGAGAGTCATGAGCTGGGGCCAAGATACCTATGGTGTTGGAGCACTGTGGGGCTCAAAGAAATGGCTGTCTTCTAGCTTGCACAGAATTATTTCAGTGTTTTAACAACTGATATAACCATATAGCAGCCACATTTTTCTATACTATCTCTCACTGCTGCTCTGAAATAATCTATTTTTCATTGCATCATGCTTTCCTAAGTCTTTCTGCTCCCTTCTTTTGCAATACTCCCAAAGTCTATTGCAACACATTCATTTTTAGAAATGAACTAATTGATTTCATATTCATCGCAGATGGAAGCTTTTGAAAGCCAGTGATAGAAACTCATGTCAAACTATCTAAAGCAAAATAAGAAAATTTATTGATGGAAGTATCCAAACCACAGAGATGTGAATCCAAATTCATGAATGACTGGACCCTGGGGCTAGATATTTTCAGAAGTGACACAATTGTCTCAGAGTGTTTGCTTCTTTCTTTCCCACAACAGACAGACTTTTTCCATGTGCCAGCGTGCTAGCAGACCACTCAGGGTCACGACTTTACAATGTGAAACCAATTAAAACATTTCTAATAAGCCTAATAAAAATTCTAATAACTTATAATTTTCTAATAATTAGGAAAATATTGGGAAAGAACTCTGGACAGAACTAAGACACATATTCAGTGTAAATACATGTTTAGAGTGGGAGAAAAGCCTAAGTCCCAAAGAAAGAAAACTTATCAGAAAAATGTGGGTAAATTTTAAATTATCAATTGTATAGTATAAGAAGTGTCATACTATAATTTTATGCCACAATGTGGGTACTTGACAAGCTTATCTCATAGTAAAGAACCTCAAGTCCTTATGTGCCAGGAAATTTTGTAAGAATATGTAAAAAGGTATTTCCCATATCATATGAAGTGTTCTAGAAGATTTTATTGATATAGAGATACTTGAAGAATGAGTAGACATTTGTACGGGAAGCAGCACGTAATAATCTAGGGAGAGGAAACAGTGTATGAAAATTCAAGGTGGGATAAAATGGAACAGCAACATTTACCAGGTGCTTGGTTTATTCCTTCTTCATCATTCCACACAGGACTTGTGGTGACTAGGATAAAAGCAGAACATTGTCACATTCATCAAGCGAAGTAATAAAAAAGGAGAAACAAAGCAGTCAAGCTAGGCTAATGCTTAGAAAGCAACCTGAAGGTCTCAGGGCTTTAATGAAATACAAATTTGTCTTAGGTCATGGTCCAATTAGGTAGGAAGGGAAACAAGAAAGGAATCTCTGCTCCAGGCAGTCATCCAGAGACCCAGGATTCTTTCAGCCTATGGCCCCATTGTTGTCTAGAACATTGGTTGGCAAACTGCAGCTCGTGAGCCACATGTGACTCTTTGGCCCCTTGAGTGTGGCTCAGCATTAGAACCACTTCTTCAAAATAGACTCGCCTAGGCCGAAATCCAACTTCTACTCATGGGCCATGAAGTTTCAATCACACTGTATGTGCATGCCTGCACGTGGTATTTTGTGGAAGAGCCACATTTAAGGGGCCAAAGAGCCACATGTGGCTTGCGAGCCATGGCTTGTCTAGAACAGAAGTTCTTAAGCTCTCGTGTGCATCAGAATCACCTGGAGAGCTTGTTAATGTGTAGATTGCTGGGCCCCACCTACTTAGTAGGTCTGGGTGGTACTAAGCACATGCATTTTGAAGAACTTCTCAAGTGATCTGCAGCAACTGGTCTAGGGACCCCATTTTGAGACCACTGCTCAAGGGCCTGTAGGGATTCAGCTTGTGGATGGAAAAGAAGACCAGGGTTAGAGAAGACAAATGGCTGCTCTGAAATATCTTAATTCAGATGGCAAACATCACTTCTGTTCACATTCTATTGTCAAGAACTATTCACCTCAGCCAACCTAGAGACAGGAACTTTGGAAAATGAAGTCTAGCAATATGCCAGAGAAACGAGGAAAGCATGAATTTTGTGAACGTTAACAGTTAGCATTACAGAGCATAACTAAACTAAAAGCTTCAAATAAAACATGAAAAGGCCCTTCAATTTGAAAGGTGATGATTTGATTATTGAATTATGACAGATTTAAAAAATAATGGGTTTGTAGATTTTGAATCAGAGAACATTCTGATATTGTTATTCAGCTCTCTTAGTTTTGCATTAAAAATATAAAGATTTAGAATTCTTCTGGATATGTTTATTAGATACTTTGTTCACACACTCACCCCCAAATTTAATTTGCCTTGCATCTTAGTTTACTTTCTCTTTAGATTGAAGTAGGTTGTATAAGAATCCTTCCTGGAAGTAAGTAGACTGTACATACATAAAAAAATAAGCACATATGCTTAAATAAAAAGTGTTTTCTATGGCAGGGGTGGAGGGGATTGCGTCATCGAGGTAGTAAGCTTCATTTCAGTGTGGGGTTCACAATTCAGATCATGTTTTGCTAAAATCATTCTTGCCTTCTGCTAACATAATGACAATCTGAGAGATTAAAAGAACTCCCTGCTGCCACTGCATATGCTGTGCTCTTCATCCGGTGCCCAATCCATCCTGCGGTGGAAGCCAGGAGGACGCTGCCTCACAAATTGCAGGTTGCCTTCCCCTGTAGTTAATTCTTCCAGCTGCCTGTGCCTGCGGAACTTTCTTTCCAAAACTACAGAACAATAATTATTTTCTATTTTTAATCACGTGTCCACTCTCCAGGGAAGAAAGGAGTCTTGATGGTTTCCACACCGATGGAGATTCCTCATCGTCACCCTAGCCCTGCCATGGCTTTGACTGGTGCTGCTGTCAGTCACGTGAGAGGCTTGCACTTCACTCATTTTAATTTCAGTTTTACTGGGATTGCAATTTTTGAAAATAGCTCTAATTAATTCAGTGTCCTTTGCAGAGAGACTTAGTCAGAGGTCACAAATCACATGGGCTTGTAAAATTTTATGAATATGCAATAAAAATCCTGGGAAACTTTGGTCAAATTTCAGGCTCCCTGGATATATTTAAATTTTATGAGCAATTTAGCATCATATTAGATTAGTATAAACTGATTACAAGGAAGTGTATTTTGAGGTTTAGTGTTTACTCACAAACCAAGCTAATACTGGAGCGGTCATTTTCATAATGGGCTCATGAATGAGCAAAATCAAAGGATAGGGTGGAATCTGCTACTTATGTGCAACCAGGCTCATGGTTTCCTTTCCTTTCCATTCCCAGTACCTGGTGCTCATCCTTTGAGGAGCAGCCTTGTATAATGAAAAGAGCCAATGACTTTGCCATCAAGACACCAGGTTCAAGCACTGTCTCAGCAACCCACAGGCCTTGCATTGCTAATTTAATCTTTCTAAATTTTAATTTTATCATCTAAAAAAATGAGAGTTACACTGTTAAAAATGGAATCATCTCTGCTGCATAAAAAAGTGTTGGAAAAATATGTTTTATAAACTGTACATCTGGGTGGTTGTTACCACTGACTCAGCACCGAGCCTAAGACAAGCATTAAAAAGTAGATGAATAGTTTCCATTTTATCTTGTTTTTTCCAGAAGCTGCTCTAATGCAAAAGAATGAAACTAGATCACCAACTTACACCATACACAAAAATAAACTCAAAATGGATACAGGACTTAAACATCAGACGGGAAACCATAAAAATATGAGAAGCATCCACAGGCAGCAAAATCTCAGACATATGCCAAAAGAACTTCACTGATACTGTCCCTAGGGCAATGGAAGCTAAAGAGAAAATTAAAAAATGGGACTACATCAAAATAAAAAGCTTTTTTACAGCAAAAGAAACCATCAACAAAACAACAAAAAAGCCCACTGTGTGGGAGAACATATTTGCAATGTTACCATTGATTAAGGTTTAATCTCCAACATCTACAAACAGCTTATACAACTAAATAAAAGGAAAATGAGTTGATCCAATTAAAAAATGGGCAATGGACCTATTATTTTCAAAAGAAGACAGAAGGAAGGCCAAAAGGCACATGAAAACATGCTCAAAGTCACTAATTATCTGAAAGATGCAAATCAAAACAACAATGCGGTACCATCTCACACCTGTCAGAATGGCCAACATCAACAACTCAACAAACGACAAGTGTTGGCGAGGTTGTGGAGAAAAAGGAACCCTCGTGCACTGCTGGTGGGAATGCAGACTGGTGCAACCACTGTGGAGAACAGTGTGGAGTTTCCTCAAAAAACTGAAAATGGAACTCCCATTTGACCCAGTAATCCCACTCCTAGGAATATATCCCAGAAACTAGAAACACCAATCAGAAAGGATATATGCACCCCTATGTTCATAGCAGCACAATCTACAATAGCTAGAATTTGGAAACAGCCTAGGTGCCCATCAACAGATGATTGGATCAAAAAACTATGGTACATCTACACAATGGAATACTATGCTGCCATAAAAAAGAAGGAATTCTCATCATTTGCAGCAACCTGGATGGAATTGGAGAACATCATGCTGAGTGAAATAAGCCAGTCAATGAAAGAGAAACACCACATGACCTCACTCATTTATGGATAATAAAAAACATTATAAACTGATGAACCAAAACACAGATATAAAGACAGTAAAGCAACAAGCAGACTGTCAAATTACAGCAGGTAGGGTAGGGAGATCTGAGGAAGATAATAGATCAACTGAAGGACTTGTATACATGCATATAAGTACAACCAATGGACACAAAACTCTGGGGAGGGAGGGTATGTATGAGGGGGGGGGCAATGTTAAATTATGTACACAGATAATAAATGAATAAAAAAAATGGGGGGGGGGGAGTAGATGAAGTGTGCTCCCCTGCTTCCTTTGGCCAATCATCTCTTAATGGCAATGCCTGCCCAGCCTCACCAATCTAGTTGCTTCTGTATTTCACTCAGTCAATGCCCTAATTGAGACTTTGTCCCAAACCCTGCTATCTTGTGGAGACAGACTTCTAACACAGATGCTTACAGCTGGGGCCTTTTTTACCCCCACAGAATCTCCTTAAGACTTGCAATAGTTTTCAAAATCTTGGAATCATTCTGTGTGCATGGAGATTTGTGTCATTTCTCCACCCGCGTGAAGGCCAGTCCTGGATAATAAACATAGTTCTATCAGATGTGCAGGTAGTATCTCAACCTTGCAGCAGAGTGCAGAATGAAATTTGGTATAAAGTCATCTAGCTTTCTTGCTAGTTTATTCGACTTTGAACTTAGGAACTCAACTAACTTTCCTGAGTCCAGTTTACTTATCTATTGTATAAACTAGAGTCCCGGTGCATGGATTTATGCACTGATGGGGTCCCTTAGCCTGGCCAGTGCCCTCTTGCAATCTGTCCTGTGGAGATTGGGCCAAAACTGGCAGTCCAGCATCCCCTGAGGGATGAGGAGAAGCCTGTACCTGGGCTGGGTGCTGCACCACTCCTGCTTAATCTGACTCCACTGTGCCTGTCACTGCCACCACTTGATAGTGCTGCTGTGGAGACGGAAGAGGCTTGTGCTGCTGCACTCTCTAGCAGTGAGCCTGGCCCATGGATCAGCTGAGCAGCACTCCCACTGTGGAAGCACATTGACCATCAGTGAGGGCAGCTCCTGTGTTGAGCATCTGCCCCCTGGTGGTCAGTGTGCATCATAGCTACCGAATGACCAGGAGACCAGTCATTTGGTTGTTTGGTGCTCAATATATTGAAGTTATAATTATCCAAGTGGAACATGGACTAGCACAAATTTGCTGCTGGACAACATGATTTAGAAAATACTAGGTGTAGTAGAGGAGCATAAAATTCAGAATGAAATAATTTAGATTGTAGTCTCAATTGCATCTTATCACTATATGATCTTTGGTAAGATTATTTCCTCGAATGAACAAAAATACTTATCCTTCAATCACCATCCTTAGATAGAAAATCTTTTTGTCTATGGATGGAAAATAGGTAACAGGGGAGCAGGAATGAAAGTAGAGAGACCAGTTGGCAAGCTAAGGTGAGAGTCAAGGCAAGAGATAATGATGGCTTGGACTATGGTGATATGGTGAAGATGGAGAGAAACTAACAGATTTGGGTTATATTTTGGAGGTAAAGTCACAAGACTGCTAATGAATTAGAGCTGGTAGGTGGGGGTAGAGAAGACTCAGGATGACTTTATGGTATGGGGTAGATGGTTGCATCATTTCTCAGGAGATGGAAGACTAATTGAGGAGCCAATTTGGGAGGAAAAACCTGTTTTGGATTTGTAATGTTTGAAGTGCCTTATTACACATCCAAATGAGTATGCCAAATTGGCAATAGACTTCAAGACTAAAGCTCAATAGAGATGTTGAGAGCTAAAGATAAAATCAGGTGTTATCAGCACATAGATGGTAATTCAGAATCATGGATCTTTCCCAGAATTCATGCATCCAAATAAATGGGATTTCCTTCTAGAACTTTAGAGAGTGATGTTTCCTTCCCTTAGGAAACTTCACAGTATACTTTTTTTCTGGTGATTTTGCCCATTTTTATAATACTCAGGGCCTCAAATAGAGTATCTAATAAAGAGGGAATATGCTAATTGACACTCATGCCATCCAAAAATGGCAGCTCCCACATCCAATAAGGAGGGGATTGATCTCAATAAAAGCAAATGAAGAGATGTCAGTGTCTGATGTAAAGAACCCAGGTTTTGGTGTCAGGAAAAACTGGGTTCAAATCATGGCTCAGTCACATAAATTTTCCCATGAGGGTCATTTTTCTCTAGTGGAAAAGTGGAGATTTTTCAATGATTTTGGCAATTTTATGTAGATTCAACAGGATATATGTAAGTACCTAGTAAGAGCAGTAACATAGCAAGGGTTCAATACATTTGAACTATTTAAAAACTTTTCTTTTTATGAAATGAAACAAGTCACCATAAAATTAGCAGAATGGAAGATTGCTTGCCTAAAGTTACCAGACTAGAAATTGCCTGTTCATTACAGAGATCATAGCAAGATTTACTCCTTCTGTGGGAAGAAAATATAGAAAAGCCACAGGATACTTCTGCCCACTGTGACACCCTTCCCTCTCCCCCCCCCCCCCCCCCCCCCGCCCAGCTCCACAAAGCAGCGACATAACAGAGTAGGCAATGGCTAAATAATTCTCTAAGGCTCTAGGCAATTAATAAAAAAGCCTGCTCTCATCAAAACTCATTGTGATCAGTTTTTCTCTACATTTCCAAAGGTCAGTAGTACAATTTCATTAGTTTTCTATTTTATAATCTCAAAATTCATGTAAAAGTTACCAAAATATTACTCCATCAATAAAATACAACAGTATGGTGATCACCAGAGGGGAAGAAGAGTGTGGGGAGGTAGGAGAGGGCAAATGGGGCATAAATGGTGATGGAAGGAGACTTGAGTTGGAGTGGTAAACACACAATACAGTACACAGATGATGTATTATAGAATTGAACACTTGAAACCTATATAATTTTATTAACAAATGTCACTCCAATAAATTCACTTTTAAAAGGTAGAAAAAAACTAAAATAAAATAAAAAGGACTTCACAATTGGCTGCCTCTGGGGTTAATCAGCCTAATGACATATTGTGTGTGGTCTACATGGCATTTATAAATCTAGCCAACATTAAAAACTGAGAGAAGTCCTATGTTTAAAAAAATTTTTTAAAGAAAAAACGTTTGTAGCTTCTCTCTAAAAATTTCTATATGACAAGAATTAGCTAGATTCCCCCCCTCTTTATTTATTTATTTATTTTATTTTATTTATTTATTTATTTATTTATTTATTTATTTATTTTTTGCTCTTCTTATCACTCCCTGTTATTCCTCTGATGAAACCAGGATTGGTGGCCTTTTATTGTCACACTTGAATCTTTATGTTTCTTATAGTAAAAGAACAATCATATGAATCTGCATTTTTTGAAAATGGTTTTCTTGTTTTCATTTATGTCAACTATCTGAGTTTTATAAGCATTTAAGTCTGTCTCTCTTGTACTACACATCATTATTTATTTAACATTTCTGGACAAGTAATAAAGTATTGTTTCTTGGTGGAACATGGTCTTAAAAAGAAAGCTAATTGCTAGTGCTGAAAATGAAAAAAAAAAAAAAAAGTAAATGGTTCTTGGCCAAGAATTACATAAGTATTTAAAATGGAATGTTTAAGCTCTGAAAAAGTCACACTGCATTCTTCAGTTATGTTTTAGTATGCATTGTACTAAAAAAGTAGATCTAATAATTTTTGAAGATTTGAGGGGTCTTTACATTTTTAGGAATGGCTCTAAATTTGTTAAAATGTCTTTGGTTACAGATCTTGGTCCTTATATCTGGATTTTTAAATTCGACATTTGGTCACATTAGAAACAAGGCTTATCGGTAAAGTTTACCAGAGTCTAGTATATGATCTATTACATCATATCCAGGAAAACATTTATCAGTATAAATCATGATCACAGCATTTTCCCTCTTATCGACCCAGGCCCATTGTTACATTGTGTTCTCGCTCTGGTTGCCTGCTCAAAGCACTTTATTAATATCAATATATCAAATGTGAGTGAAGTAAGCCATAAAGCATCACATGAAATCATGAAACTTTCTTAGAACAAAGACACAGACAATTTTTCCTATGGGAAATGGCCTGTGAAAATGCTTCCCAAAGTAAGGAAACTATAATTTTCATCATACCTCCCAATTTACAAAAATGACATCATCGATTAACAGCTCTCTTTAGTAAACTATTGTTGAAATATGCTGTGGGAAACTATCCCATGTCACAGTAGCAGCAGAAAGATTATTGGGGTAAAAAATAGTGCTTTTAGCTTCTAGAATTATAGACCATTCAATTAACTATAAAAAGGTGAAAATCCTTAACATGGCATCTTAGGTCCTTTGTACCATGATGTCCTCTTACCTCCCTAAGCAAGTCATTCCTCCCGAATGCCACCTATGTCATCACGACCCCAATCACCATTGCCACACATGCAACACCACACACATAACCGGTCACAAAAACATAATAAAAATCCCACCTCGCCTGTACTCAAGCTTAAGGGAAACACCTTGAAAGTTCTCAAGCTTAACACTTTGGAAGTAACCAAAGATGCATCCAAGGAATGTCTCTTCCCATTTAGGGAAATTCCTTTGACGTATTGGAGACTCCCTGTCAAGAATTGACTTTGAGTTTTCTAAATTCTTAAAGGAAACCAACTGCTGAGAATTCTATGGACAAGGCTAACTGCGTAAACTTTCCTTTGTATCGTTGATGTTCTCTGCTACTAGCCTATATTGCCTTATAGGTTCTCTGCCTGCTATGAAAGTGGGAAGAATTGTACAGCTTATTTGGAAAATGTATCTTTCCCTACAGAATGCAAACTAAAAAAATATGCATTCATCCACACCCTTACACTTCCTATGAACTATCCCAAACACACCTCAAGAAACAATATCGTGGACAACTTTATCATTTCATGCCCAGTATCCAGGCCTGGCATCATAATTTGCCAGGCCCTGTGCAACATGAAAATGGGAGACCCATTGGTCAGAAAGCAGGAAAAAAGTACAAAACACCAATTTTTTCTTTAAAAATAAGTTAATATTTATAAAACATTATAAAAGTAATAGTGATATGAGTATGAGCATAAAATTATAAATTCTCCCAAAACCATTTGATGTTATAACTTTATAACATAAAAATAGTAGTCTATATTATATGCCAATTGATTGTATACATTTTTTGCCTTGGATTGCTGAAAATTATTTATGAGATTATTCAAATTATACTTTTAACAACTTCATTGTTTTTCCCTCAACAGTTTATTGAAGGCAAAAGATACAGTGAATATAAGGATTGGAAAGGAAGATATAAAGTTGTCATTAATCATAGATGACATGATTGTATATCTGAAATCTCCCCAAATCTATAGATACATTATTATTATTTTTGTATTGTCTCAAGTTTTACATATGTTTCCTTTTTTCCCTGATTGAACTCCCTCAGCAACTTCATTTTTAATCGATATAATTGAATGTGATAGCCATTACCCTTGGCAAATATAATATCACAAATAACTTGATAAATTTTAAGTTTGCAAGGATCTTTCTGCTCATGCAACTGCTACTAAAGCTGCTAAGAATACTTTATAGACTATGACAACATTGGAATAAATTTCAGATAAATCGTTTCAAAATATAAATTTTAGTACACTTAGAGCTAATGATGCTTGTGGGTATAATGTTCCAGAAAGACTTAATTCTCCTCACAAATCAATTTCAAGTAAGTGTAAATTTAGTTGTAAATGTAAATGTATACAATAGCAATTTTATGTTTCCTTTGGCATTTCTTATGGAGTTTGTATAAGAAACCAAATGTGGCTTTGTGATTTGTATATAGTTCAAAGTGCCTCTTTCTGCATTCTATCACTGCATTTTCAATTACAAGGAATTTTCAAAATCATCTTCCTTATAGTAATTGGTTTATCCAAAGTTTTATATGAAAATTGTGTTGTTTTACCACAACTGTGATGTGATGATCTTTAAATTGGTCCTTTGATCTTTAAATTGGCTTCTAAGTCTATGGACACAGTACTAGTATTTGCTTTGCAGTGTTGCAGTTTTCAAAACCAGAGGTTCTAAAATCTTTTAAGTCTGGCAACTCCCTGATATGCTTCATTGGGCTAGCCATGTGTACACTTTTATGTAATTGTCACTGAATAACTTATTGCCTGTCCCAGCGCTCAGGCCTGAAAGCTAATATTCACGCAGCCGCCACAGGATGGATGGAGACTGGCCCTGGGAATGACAGGCAAGCCGGCCTCCCACCAGGTCCCAGGGCTGCCCCCATGTGGAGCCCTCCTCTCTCCAGGGAGCCAGGGTGCTGCAGCCACCCAGCTGATGCACTGGAGGACACCATCAATGTGGACCCAGACCCCACCCTCAGCTCCCCGCTGGAGGCCCCGGTGTCCTGGGGTGTCCTGGGGTGTCCTGAGGTGCTGCCCCAGTGCGTGCGCATTCAGGAACCTGGCCAACCGCTCCATGGACACGCTGGCCTGGAAGCTCTTATGAGTTCACCACTGCTCCGTGCAAAGCCTCCACTCCTGCTGCGCATGCTCCACTGTCCCTTTGGCCTTATCTACAAAACCCTAGCTCAAAGATAGAAAACTCATTTGAAAAGTTCCAAGACGTTGCCATCAGCGCATTGAACCAAATGCAGGGCTCCTTCGGAGAGCTGGGCCCTGCAGAAATGCGCCGGTCTGTACCCAGGAAGTCACCCTGCTAGCGCCATATGAGTGATATATATTGAATATATATTTAAAAGTTCTTTGTGCCTCAGGCCATCAGCAGTTCCCAAACCATATTCTGCAGAAGAGGTGTTCTGTGAAGAGGGGGTGTGAGGGGGCAGGGACATGCTGCATTCCATGTCCCCACTGTCCCCACGCTGGGGATTCCGGGTGCACATTAGCGAATTACAGGCTCTGGAAATCCTGAATTAAAGACACTTAGTTTCATTTAATCAATTCTTTCTGAAACGTGTCTGGCAGAAGAATCCCATTTATATAAAACACTTCGGAATATCTTTGGAAATGTTAGTAGTCCATAAATAAAATGTGAAAAAAATGACGAGCTAGGCTATAGTTCAGACTCCATTCAAAAAAACTCTAAATGCTTTTTCTTTTTCACCCTCTAACTCAAAATAGGCATTCTATTTCCTTTGCTATCTTCATAAGGACAAAAGTGAACTAAGTCTAACAAGGCTTACCATTTGTAAAAGTATAAGAAAGCCTGGCCGATTTAGCTCAGTGTATATAATGTCGGCCTGCGGACTGAAGGGACCAAGGTTCGATTCCGGTCAGGGGCTTGTACCTTGGTTGCAGGCACATCCCCAGTAGAAGGTGTGCAGGAGGCAGCTGATTGATGTTTCTCTCTCATCAATGTTTCTAATTCTCTATCCCTCTCCCTTCCTCTCTGTAAAAAATCAACAAAATATATATTTTTAAAAGTATAAGAAAGTGTATTTTGCTTGGCAATCATACAATTTTTTTGTTTTGTTTTTTGTTTTAACAGTTTTTATTTTTCAATAACAGCTGACATTCAAAAGTATATTTATTTCAGATATACAGCACAGTGGTTAGACATATATAAAATTTATGCAGTGTAACTTATTGTTTTCAAGTTAACATTTGGGCATTGAAAGTAATATCTGATGGTGAGAAGAATAACATTATCATTCTAAGGTAAGTATAAATTATCACATACTTTCTGGAAAGTGATTGGGAAGTGTGTAAGGAGTCAAATATCATACTTCTTTTTAAAAAAATAAAATAAAAACGGAAGTCTTTATTATAGTCTGTGAGACACATGGTCTAGCTACCAACTACATTTCTAGCCTCAGTTCACAATGAGCTCCTGTGTGTTCTCTGTACTCTAGCAACACCTGCTGTTTTGCAAAGTCTTACAATTTCAGGGCTTCCTCCTGAACATAGTTTTTTTAAGTTTATTTTATTGATATGGTCTTATATAATTGTCCTTATCCTCCCATTCCCATCCCAAACCCCTTCCTAGATATGCCCCCCCCCAACCCCCGTTGTCCATGGCCACTGGCTAGGCCCATATGTATGCACACAAGTCCTTTGGTTGATCTCTTCCCCTTACCCCTACCCTCCCTTACTTTCCCTCTGAGGTTTAAGAGTCTGATCGCTGGTTCTCTTTCTCTGGGTCTGTTTATGTTGTTCATTATTTCCTCTAGATGTGTGAGATCATGTGATCCAAGAAATACCCTTGTAAGAACCTAAACTGCAACAAGCACTAATGGTTATGCTGGGAGGCAAATGAATCAGTCTGTAGTGAGTTCCTTTCTGGGCCAACAGCTTTTTTGAGTCCCAATTTCAATGCCAGATAGTTCCTTATGTGTACATGCCAGCCATGGTATTTCAGATCTGGTTGGTGGACAAATGGTGGTAATGCAGGTCCGCCCAACTCTGGTTTTGTCCTGGGCATCCTTCAGCAACCCGCAGCTGCTGTCTGCTGGTATGCTGAGGCGTCGTCAGCATCTTCCATCATACAATTATACAATTTTAATTAATTTAAAAGAATGTTTCATCCTCAAAGTCATATATAAGTTATTGCCTCTCTAGAGTAAAAATTGTATAATATCAGGTTACTCTTCCAAGTAAAGAGTGTCATTTTTAATCACACACAAATGATTTGAGTTCAACACAGTTATACAAAGCAGCTAAAACTGCATTCATAAGTGGCAGGTTCATTGAACCTATTCTTGAGGTCCAGAAAACATTCAAGTTCACAGACAATTTCACTGGAAATTTTTAAAAATGTAAGTCAGATTGAATCACTGCTCCTTCTTAAAATATTTATCCTCGGAAAAACGCCAACCTTTTTAGGATGGCCTGCAAGTCTCTGAATATTTTAAAAACACTTAATTTCCCTGACTCATTTTGTACAACTTCTTTCTTCATTTACCATAACCAGCCATGTTGCATTTCATTAATTCATTCCACAAATATTCATTCAGGTACCATAAAAATATGCCAAAGGGATAAGGGCCATGCCCTCAATAGAACAAATGAACATGGAATCTGTAATATAATGTCAGGCAGAAATAAATGTTATAAAGAAAAAGAAAACAGGCGAGAGTTTGCAGAGGCAGAGAGGGTACTGTTTCAGTTAGGTTGCTGGGACAGGCCTCTCTGAGAAAGAGACTTGAACAGAAACATAAGAGATGGGAAGAAGCAAGCCATGCACAGAACAGGGGAAGAACATGAAAGGAGGAGCTTGGGACAGGAATTGTACCTTGTGAAGAACAAGATGACTTGCCCTAACTGGTTTGGCTCAGTGGATAGAGCATCGGCCTGTGGACTGAAAGGTCCCAGGTTCGATTCCGGTCAAGGTCATGTACCTTGGTTGCGTGCACATCCCCAGTAGGGGGTGTGCAGGAGGCAGCTGATCAATGTTTCTAACTCTCTATCCCTCTCCCTTCTTCTCTGTAAAAAATCAATAATATATATATATATTTGAATATATATATATATATATATATATATATATATATATGTATTTTTTTTAAATGACTGACTGCTGGGGAGGGGACAGATGAAGGAAGGAGATCGAGTCATAACGTGGTGACAAATGCAGACAGAAGCCAGGTAAGGTAGGATAGCAGGAGAGCGTTGGAATGCAAATGTCATAGGAAGCCCTTGCAGGCTACTGAGCAGGGAGTCTCAGGATCTGACCCATGCTTTAAAACTACACGTTGGTTACTGTTTGCAGAACAGACTGAGACAATGCAAAAGCAGATACAGAGAGAAAAGACAGGAAGTGTTTGCATTGTCCCAAGTGGAAGAGGATAGGGGTTAGGCAGAGACAGTTATGGCAGACCTGCTGCAAAAGAGCTGTACTAAGGGATATTTTCAATGTACATCCAAAAGGATTTGAATGTGGATGTGAGGACAAAAGGAAGAGCTGAATTTTCAAGGTGTGGAGGTCTGAGCAACTAAGTACATGGTAATGTTGAGATGGCAGACACTGGCGAAAGAGCAAGTTTGTGGAGAAAATCAAGAGCCCTGTTTCATACTTGGTGAGTTGGAGCTGTCTATCAGACATCCAGGTGGAGATGTCAAATTGATAACTGGATGGATGAAAATGGATTTCATGAGAAAGTGGGGAACTAGAGTCATAAAGAAGATAATTACCTGTTAGCACCTCAAATGCCTCTTGCTCTGCCTCTAGTCCTGTGGGCAGCCTGTTCCCTCTCTTTGGACCTCTTCCTTTCATGAGTTTCCATCAATATTTCTGGGTTAATTGTCACTTTCCCGTGGAGAAAGTCTTCCTGGATTCCCCAGACCAGATTAAGCCTTTCTGTTTACGATCTCCGAACACCTTATAACTTTCCATCATAGTGGATCATACTTAATGGCAAATAAATATCATATTTGTGAGACTAATAATAGTCATGCCTGAGTCTCAGTTTTATTAAAGTAGAGATATCTATCTTCACTTTTAAATTACCAGTACCTAGGGCAGTGTGTTACATAGCAGGTACTCAATAAATATTTGTGGAATTAATTGATTAATTGGTTGCAGACAGACCTATTTTTTCATTACCCCTCTACCTTCTCTTGTTTCTTCAACATATGAAGACATAGTAGTTATTGCCAAATGAACCTGGAAGTTACTCTCAAATACGGTATACATTTATTTTTAAATTCTATGAAGGTATAACTCATTGGGAGGAGAGAAGCCAGATGTACAGAACTGCATTTAGGGCCAATTTTTTTATTGACTGATAGGATTGTTTTTGAGAAAACAAAAGTATTCATTGATGCCAAGAAATAATCAGAGAAACAGATTATTATGCTGTGTCTTTTGCATCATAAAAGTAAATTATGAAATTGGACCAAAAACCATACAAAAACCTTCTGACCAATGAAGCTTAGATTTGTGTCCTTATGTTTTTACATCACAGTAAATTTCAGCTAGAAAGCTCAAAGACCTATCAAGTACAGTATAATTTACTATCATGCCTTAGCTCATGGTGGAGGACAAGTGTTCAACGATAGAACTAAGCAATTTTAAAGTTAAGTTGGCTCTTTATAAATCTGGTCTCAAATCTATTTTTTTTTCTAGCACTGAGTTAGAAATGAAAAAAACAAAAAAAACAAAAAACAAAAAAACCCCTAACCTTATCCACCCAATTTAAATGCAAGCTTATTTTAGGAGAGAGCGTCTGAATAATCAACTTCCCACCATTCTATTTTAATTTTCCTATCTTGTACCTGAATAAGCCTTTCATGTCCTTGGTATTTCAAATAAAGCTTTGAGGAAATGTCAAACTATCTTACAAAGTCATAGGTCATAATAAAGTTTGAGTTTATGTCTCTCCTGTAGTGTTTGTTTACTTATAATAAACTAGAGGCCCAGTACATGAAAATTCATGCACTCCGAGCAGGGGGGAGTCCCTCAGCCTGGCCTACACCCTCTCACAATCTGGGACCCCTTGGGTAGGATCCCTAGGCCTGGCTTGAAATCAGGGCCTATCAGGGCTTTCCTTCCCAGGGCTGTAGGCAGCTGGCCCCACCCTTGCCACTGCCACTGCTTGCTATCTGTGAGATGCTGCTCCCCCTCCCCTGCCACTGGTGGTCTCCCTCTGCAGGTGATAGGCTGGGTTTCAGTGGCTTGACTGGCCTGGGCCTTCCTCTTTCTTTTCTGTGGGGTGGGGCTGGCCCTGCGAGGGGCCATCTGCCTACCTGATCTCCCCTAACCACTGGTCTGCCTAGCTGATATCCCCTAACCACTGGTCTGCCTACCTGATCTCCCCTAACCACTGGTCTGCCTAGCTGATATCCCCTAATCACTGGTCTGCCTACCTGATCACCCCTAACTGATGGTCTACCTACCTGATCACCCCTAACCATTTTGCCTGCCTGCCTGATTGCCCCTAACTGTTTGCTTGGGCTGAGGGCCAGTCTGACAAGGGGCTGCCTGCCTACCTGATCACCCCTCACTGCTAGTTTGCCTACCTGATCCCCCTAACCCCTCTCCCTGCCTGCCTAGTTATCCCTTACTATAATACTTGCTTGGGGGCGGGGCCAGCACAGACTTCCCGTTTATTAGCCTCTGGTCATTACTGGTCGTTATGACCAAGGGTTTTTATATATTAGGATAGTTAAAACATCCTGATAGAAGGCTAGCAGACATTTGTCTCTGGAGAGGACATCACCACAAGGACTTAACTTGGAAACCCCAAACTTCTGGTTTCCTTCTTTCTAGTTTAGAACTGATACTGTTTCCAGTATTGGTCACCTAAAGTGACCGAAAGATGGATAATTTAAGGTGATGTAGTTGTCATTAAATGATCACATTGTTGCTACCTACCACATTATCCCCTCTGCATCCCTACCTTTTGCTGGTGGAAGTGGGCTTTGTAGGGTGCTGTGGAATGAAGAATTGCCTGAGGCCCCCACAGGAGGATGAGGTACCCTGGAAAGGTTTATTGATGTAACATTAAGGGAGTTCCCCTCCAAGGTCTCACCCCCTCTGTCCCGCCATGGGAAAAGTCCCATGTTGTCTTCAGCAGAGCTAGAATTAAGGTCACTGCCTGGCGTCTTCACTCCATAACAAAAGCCAGTCCAGTCCAGCATCTGACTAGCACGGCTTGTGTTTCCAAGTGCAGTCCATTCTGTGCAGGGTTCCCGTGACTACGGGCCAGGCAACTGCTTGGGCCACAGGGCAGACGAGTGTGGGTCATGGAGCAAGCAAGAAGTAGGAGTGCAAGAGGAACAAGAGAGTAAAAACCCTTTGCCTCAGGGTTATAACTAAGACCTTACCCAGTGAAGCCTTCAGGATTTCCAGCACTTGCAGTGGCCCTGCCTCTCTAGCCCACGATCTTCGTTCCCAGGTTAGACTGGCAAACAAGCACCTTCTCTACATCACCCCGACTTTACTGGGCATGCACTCCTCTTTCCCTTGTCTGGACCCTTCCCCAGTGGTTCCCTGTGGAGCATAAAGGGGCAGCTCTCTGCTGAAGCTGCCCAGATGGCCTCGCTTATAATGCCTGGCCTTCCCTTTGCTTCTTTCTTATTATGACGGTAACAACATAGAATCAAAGTGAATGAAACGATAGCAGCAAAGTTACTACCCTGACACTGGATAACCAGGAAACAGAATTACATGGTTTCAAATGTAATGCTTGCTAATAATCATGTTCATGAAAACAGATAGCTTGCTAGTATGTGTTGCTTATATCATCTTCAATACATGGCAGGCATAAATGAATGATTTAGAGCTAGAATGAAACTGAGTCCAGAGCCTACAAATGCCATGTTCATTACTATATTTCCAAGGTGTCCCATGACACCAGGCATTCAGTACCTGTTCAACAAATAGCCACTGTTCACACAAAGAAAAAGTGGAGAGAATAAAAATGATGTGTGGAAACAATTATATGCCTCATACTTTTAATATATAATATATATTGTATATTGATTTCAGAAAGGAAGGGAGAGGGAAAGAGAGATAGAATCATCAATGATGAGAGAGAATTATTGATTAGCTGCCTCCTGCACATCCCCTAATGGGGATCAAGCCCACAACCCAGGCATGTGCCCTTGACTGGAATCGAACCTGGGACCCTTCAGTCCGCAGGCTGATGCTCTATCCACTAAGCCAAACCAGTAGCTTTTTAAATCATGTAACTTGGATTCTAATCTAAGTGTTTATTTATTTGTTATGAGAATTAAGAAAGTTACATAGTCTCACTGAGCTTCTAGAAATGATGCCCAACTTCTCTTTCAGATCCAACATTCTATTTTATTAGATGTCACTTTCTGCAAATCTCTTATTCTATTTGATGAGGCTAAAATATTACAAAAGAAATGACAGTTCCTTGTGTCAAGTGATATTGTCACAGGAAGAAAAACAAAACAGTAATTTCCCTGTTCTCTTCTTCCTGTTCTAAGCCCTGAAGTGACAATGTTAACATTTTGGTGTAAATTCTTCCATACACACCTGTATTTATGCAAGTACTTCTTCCTGGATCATTGCCTCTTCAGCTCAAAGCTAAAACACACATACACTTCTCCATCTTTCTTCTCCTGGTTTTATTCCTACTATTCCTTCAGACTTCACCTCAACCATCACCTCCTCTGTGCAGCCCACTGATACCTCCCTGACTAAGCAAATTGCTCCTTCTATTGGGAGCTAATAGCTGTTCATCAAAACCTATTGCATATAAGTCTAACCAATGGACACAGACAACAGGGGTGAGGGCATGAGTAAGAGAGTGGGGGGCAATGGGGTGATAAGGACACATATGTAATACCTTAATCAATGAAGAAAAAGAAACTTATTTTCTCCTTCAAGTGTGCTGTTATGGCATTGATAGGAAATTCACTGCTTAGCAATCCTCTGCAGTTAGGTATGCCCATGGGACCAAGCTTTTTCATACGCAAGTGGAAGCATTATGTAGTGTGTGTGCCCCAGCCCTCATCTCTACCTCTCAAACCCAACCATCTTTTGAGGATCACAAGTTTTCTTCATAGATTACCACCAACTGTCTGGGCCACCTTCAAAGCACTGTTGCTTTCAGGTGCCCACATTCATACCCTCCTATCCTAATAACCCTGATTTTCTTTTGGAAAAATATATTCCTTCCTCACTATAAATCTTGTGACTTGAATGTCTGACTCCACCTTTGGGACTCCAGGGAAACAGTAAATGAGCCATCCATGCTTTCAAGTACATGGTTATTAATAAGTCTACTCCACCTGTCCAGCAACAATAATTAGCTCATGGTTAGGCACTTAACCAAAGTTGACCCAACAAGAGGAAGCCCCAAGAGTTTCAATTATGTGCTTCTATTGAATGATCCTACAGATATGTCTTCTGCCATACAAATGATACTAACTCCATTCATTTGCTGGAATTCTTGGGAAGAGGATTTCTTTTTCTATTTCTGTTCCTTGGTGGTATAGCATAAATATAGAGCTGCCGCTGCTTATCTTTGCCACAACAAAGATAGGTCCTGTCTTAAGATTATACCAACTCAGAGGTGATAGTGCCAGAATAGTGAAGAAAGACAGATTCTTGATAGCTCTTTTGAGCACCTGACCAGCCTAAATGTAGGAACACTCTTCACTTTGCAGTTGAGAGAGCCAGTAAATTCCCATTTATATTTTAAGCCTGTTTGAGTAGATTTTCTGTCCCTTGGGTATTGGGAATCCTGAGTGATATATTCCGCCCACCAATAAGCTCAGAGCTCTGATTTTACCCTGTTGAGGGGAGATATTATATTCTATCTTATTTAACCCCCTTCCCCGAAGTTTTCAGTTCTATGAGGGTAAGGATGCCTTATTTTTCTTTGGTATCTCCAAATGCCTTCACACAATACCTAGTACTTAATAAATTCTGAAAGGCTGGATGGACAAAACAGGTTCTATGGCACCCAGGAGACTGACTGAAGAAGGTGAAGACATGGTTCCTTTTCTGAAAGGAGTTTATAAATTACTATTAATTATTCCCAGATGGAGGTGTATTCTTCCTCATTCATCAACTCCAGCTATGAATTTGAGGAGCTATTAATTATGTGTTTCTATTGGATGATCCTACAGATATGTCTTCTGCCATACAAATGATACTAACTCCATTCATCCTTAGATTTTTTCCATCACTTATCTTTTGGGGGCTGGTTTGCTTGTTTAGCTGAATCCTTTCCAAATATCCTTCCAATCACATGATACTAATCCATCAATATCAGAGAAGGGCTTTGCGGGGGAAGGGAGCGCTAGCGGGAAGGGAGGAGAGAAGCTGGGGAAAGTGAAACCACACGAAATGGGCACAGCACCAAAAACATTTTTGAAGTCTCTGGTGAAACTTTTTCTGGCATCACTGCATAACAATAGCACATCATGTTCATTAACTTGAACAAACAAAACTGAACTGAGATGAAAAACCGGTACAGATGTGACGTGACTTTCCTCTCCTGGGCTAGGATGCTGTGTGGAGCCACTTCGCTTCACAAGGCAGGACATATTCTTTCCGTCTGTCCCAGGATAAACAGAACATGGCAACCAATGTGCAGCTCTCAACTCCCTGGTTTGTTCTCCTCCTGCTCCTCCCATCAGGCTCCTTTCTGACGACTGACATGATCCTGGTGTTGTCTGCACCGCTCCCCCCATCCCTTACTTCCTTTGCTGCTGACCTTCGCGATGCTCCCTCTACCTGGAACCACGTCCTGCTCCTTTAGTGCCAAAGCACCCTCTCCCCGCGTCTCTCCTACGGAGCGCTTCCTTTAGCTGAGCCTTCCAAGGCTGATCTCATCACAAACCGTGTTCGCACACCGTGAGCCTCTTTCCTGTTATCTCATGAATCGTGAGCATCTGAATTCCATTTCCATTTCCTTGGGGGACAGTCGTGTCTGGTGTGTGTTCCACACAGCCCTGCATCGATGGATGGCACGCAATAAATACATTGTGATGATAATAGTACTATGAACATACACTGGAGAAGTATTTCACATGAAAAATGGATGATTGTTGGACCTAGCCCTTGGCTCAGGGACTGAACTCACCTGGTCAGGATAGGCTTTGGTCTGAAGCTCTCTCTCATGTACATTGTGGCTTTCCAACTATCAGGGTAGCACATGGCTCCTCAGGGTCCCAGGAACTAAAGGATGAACACAGCAACAAAACAGCTGCGAGGATCCTTAGAGACACGATTTTCCTCCTAAGGACTCTGATATCCAGAGAGATGACATTACTCTTAATCTTATCCAACTTAATCCTTACGACAACTGGAGGCATTAATGTTTTATCCTCACCTTAAAGATAAAAACAAAACTGAAGCACAGAGAAGATAAGTAATTCTTCTAAAATTTCATAGCCAGTAGGTGGTAGGCCAATTATTGAAGCTGGGTGTTTTAAAGTTAGAGGCCATGCTGAAACCGGTTTGGCTCAGTGGATAGAGCATCGGTCTGTGGACTGAAAAGTCCCAGGTTCGATTCCGGTCAAGGGCATGTACATTGGTTGCTTGCACATCCCCAGTAGGGGGTATGCAGGAGGCAGCTGGTCGATATTTCTCTCTCATCGATGTTTCTAGCTCTCTATCCCTCTTCCTTCCTCTCTGTGGAAAATCAATAAAATATATTTTAAAAAAATAAAAATAAATTTAAAAAAATTTCTATGATATATTATTTACTTCAGGAGCATGATAAAGTGCAGCAATGTAGAAATGTAAAGCATTAGCCCTAACCGGTTTGGCTCAGTGGATAGAGCGTCAGTCTGTAGACTGAAAGGTCCCAGGTTCGATTCCAGTCAAGGCCATGTACCCAGTTGGGGGTGTGCAGGAGGCAGCTGATCGATGTTTCTCTCACATCAATGTTTCTGACTCTCTATCCCTCTCCCTTCCGCTCTGTAAAAAAAATCAGTAAAATATATTTTAAAAGAAGAAATGTAAAGCATTATTTTTAAAAATTCTGGAAGTACCAGGTAACATTGTTATGAGGAATAATACATAGTATCATAAATAAAAATAATTCAGAATAGTATTAATAGAAATCAATTCTTCCATCACTTTGTACAAGACCATCTTACCAGTGATGCACAGTAAGACAAACATGATCCATGGAATGGCATCTTATGCACTTAGAGCTTGCTCTTCTTTCATTACCTACATTAAGAGAGAGAAAGAGAGAGAGAGAGAGAGAGAGAGAGAGATCTAAATACTGTGTGATTCACCCGCCTCGCCCTGTAATTGGAGACCCAGATCAGCTGTTTCTCCACCAGCCTTCATGGCTGCATTCCACCCACCCCTAGTGAAAGCCACTCACCACCCTGTATGTGATTTCTGGTGTTAGAGATTCATATTTTTCATATGCATGGCCTCTACATATAAGCCAATTCTTTCATCTGGTGCCCATCAAAAGAAACTGTAACCTGCTCCTACCCGAGGAGAAAACTTGGCTCTTGATTGGATTACTGAGAGATGTTGTTATTCTTCAATGTGGCACCTTCCTAGGGGAAGCCTTGAGGTATTTCAACTATGCACAATGGTTTCATTATTCACCCAAGCTGGACTATCACCCCAGATTAAACGGAGGGATAAACCAAGTGCCATAACTGAGTGTGTGTGGTGCTGGTGGCGATGGGGGTTATTCTAACTGCTGAGGGGGGACCTAAAACATTTTTGAGTAGGAAGGTTCATTTAGGAAGAATACCCCTTGAATGAGTGACTGAATGGTATCAAATAAGCCCCAACTTCTCTTTATACTCTGCATTCATCACCAACCTTTGGCAAGAAGAGCCAGACATCCAGCAGTATTCCCCATTATGTGCGCACACTATCCGAGACAGAAATACAGCTGTGAAGGCGAAGTGCCTGCCTTCATGAGGCTGAGATTCCAAGGGAAAGAGACTGAAATTAGATGCAGCAAATAAGTAAGTTCATTTCAACTTCTGGTAAATGATAAGAAAATAATATATTATATTTTATCAGTTTTAAAATGCATATTTTCACATGTCACCATTTCTAAGATCTGGAAGGATCTTATAATCTGCTAGGAAGTCTGAGTTCAATTGGCAGCATTTTTTCCTTCGTGGTTTGTAAAATAATATGACATTTTATGACTGATGACAACTTAGATCAGATGAAAATAATACAAAATTCGGTAGACAGTAGGGCTTTTGCATATTCGTTTTTAATAGCAATGATCATGTGACAAATTAATAACTTGACAATTCCCAACAGTAAAGGACTAAGGCGAATCAAATGATCTTAACCATGAAAAAGCACATAATGGGTCAGAGGAAAGAAAAACTCATTTCAAATTTTTATAAGCCATTCTACTTTCTTTTTTGTTAGTTTTATTAATCTCCACCTGAGGATATTTCTCCTCTGATTTTGGGAAAGAGTGGAAGGGACAGGGACAACACACACAGAGAGAAACATCAATGTGAGAGAGATACATCCATTGGTTGCCTCACAAGCCCACAACCCAGGCACATGCCCTTGACCGGAACTGAACCTGCAGCAACCCTTCAGTCAGCAGGCCAATGCTCTACCCACTGAGCAAAATGGGCCAAGGCAAAATTTGTATTTTCTTTTAGCCTCATTTCCTTTAGTTGTTGGCATGCTTCCTTGTAGCTTGCACTGAATTTCCCCTTATTTATTTTTTCTTTGAAATGCCTACACCATCTCTTCCGCAGATATAAAAACAGCTGCTCTAGCCAGAAGATGGCCTTTCCTTACATTTTTGCTTTTCATTTTTAAGAAGTTCCCTTTCATCTTTGTTTACTTAAAACAAAAAAAATATCTCCACCTCCACTTTTCTTCTTTTTCCCGACTCCTATTTGGTGAAGGTTGCTTCTTCCAGACTTTCCTGCATACATGCATTGTAATATTGACAAAATATCATTTTCTTAGTAGCATTTATCAGAAGTTGAAATACAGACTCTCCCCTCCTCATAGACTTGCGTACAAATCTTACCTGTCTGTCAGCTCAATCTGCTTCTAATTCCCTCCGCTGTGTGATCTCCCTCCCTGCTACCTGTGTTTGCTGAGGTCGGACCCCGACCCCGAGTGGCTGGGTGTACTCCCTTACAGTTTCAGGTTTCCCTTTATGACTTAACGTTACAACATGTCAGCACAGGCCCGGCCTTCGCATTCTCCTTCAACGTTTAAGTCACATTTTATTTTTGACAACTGAAGTTACGGTTGAGGGAACCTTTTCTCTTTCTGCTAATGTTTCCACGTGGGGACCTGTACTCCCAGGTGTCAATGGTTTTGAAGTTACTTGCCTCGCCTTCCTTTTCGCCCACTCTGCCCTCCTCACGTAGGGAGAAGAAGTGATTTATCTGACTAGTAAATCTGGGAGAGAGAACTGAGCACGCTCAGCCTGCCCTTCGACCCTTCCTCGGGGTCTCCCTACAGAGAGGGTACCTCTAGTCAGTTCCTGGGACCGCCTCTGGTCCCTGAGCGGGGCAGGGGTTTCTGTTGCACTTGTGACCCAGTGGTTAGGTAGGTCCAACTGGGCATGGGGGTTCTGTAGAGGTGCCACCTCAGGTTGTCTTTGCCAGCCCAGCTTCACCAACGCAGCAGGCGTGCCGATGCTCCTCTGACACCCGAGCTTGATTTTTCAAGTAAGATTAGAAAAAGAGCAGATAAGACAGGGTTGGTTTTTTTGATCCCCTAACACTTCCTCTCATAATGCCAACATATATAAGATCACAAATGACATAATCAAAAGGGATTTTAAAAAGCCAAGAGGTGTCCAAACATGAAATTAGCTGTCATTTCTGGAGATATCCAACCTTGGAACAGGGCTGGGGGGGTTGGGAGGAGAGGTAAGATGAAATTGATTGTGTTTGTGCCTCTATTACAAGCAACTTTTATATCTATTTTTTCCCTTTAATCCTTACAACTGCCCTGGGGGTTAGACGTGACTAGACTGTTTTTACAGTTGACAAAACTGGCACAGAGATCCCCCAGATGATAAAAGAAACAAGGTTGTAATTAGTCAGGTCAGGCTGCCTTAACAAAATACCAGAATGAGTGGCTTAAATAACAGGGTTTATTTTCTCTCACTTTGGAGGCTGGAAGGCAAGATCAAGGTTCCAGCTATCCATTCTGGGGAGACCTCTCTTTCTAGCTTACAGATGGCTGCCACTTGTTACCAGGAATCCAACTCACAACTTTTTTTTTTTTTTTTTTTTTTTTTTCTGTGTGTGTATGAGAAAATGCTCCAACCAACTGAGCCACCCAGCCAGGGCAAGTTTCATTCACTTTTAAACAGGATAACAGTGGCATGGTGCCTCTATGCTTCAGAAACAATATTGTCTGAAAACTTCCGAGCATCTAGAAGATCTGAAATTAATATTTTTTTCAGATTTATGGTGGAATGTCTCTTCTCTAATTCTGTAGTTACCTTAAAGCTTACTTTATTAAGTGCCTAACCCAAATTTAAAATTATCTGAACAGATCTCCTTGCTGATAGCATTATAGACAGGAGACATGATTAAAATGATAAGTTTCAAGTAAATAATTTTGCATTTCTCCTTTTACATTTTTTCTTATAGTAAGAGTTCATTTTCAAGTATAGTTAGTAATGGTCTTTTTGATCCATCTTGTTTTTATAGCCACTATATGTAGAGATTGCAATTCATGCCACAGAAAGCATGAGGCTAGATTAGAAGTCATGATAATGCTTCCACAAGCCACATATGAATACCAAGCTTATCATGTAGTAATCCCTTATGAAAAGTTATGAAAAAAATATCAAAAAAAAGTTATGTCTATTGAGCACTTAAAGAAATCAACATATAATGCCATGACATTTTACTTCATTGTTTATTAAACTTAAAAGTGATGGTACTTCCATTCCAACACAAGAGACTAAAATACACCACAACAGACTTACACATATCATTTGTAAATCATTTCAACCCTAGTTCAATCACATAAATGTCCCACTGATCTCTTCTATAGGATGCTCCTTGTTAATTTGGACCTCACTCCTCATTTCTTGATTTATTTTCTTTCTAAAATAAATCCCAGAACAATGATGCTGGATCATGTGCCTTGATCTTAAATTGATGATCATCATAGGTCAAAAGTCCAGAGAAGAAAGAAAGGCTACAGTTGCTGATGAAATCACTTGAGTTGATGAAATCCATAAAGAGCAGCTGTTCTATCAATCAAATCAACCAAAATTTCCTTAAAAGTCACCCCAAAGTTTTTACCCTATACTATTGGGGGTTGCCCAAGTTTTATGCTTTCGTGCGTGTTTAAAAAAGCTTTTGGTGTGAACTTAGGTAAGATGTCAGAGAAACAACCTTAATAAGGTATTGATTACCTGGGTGAAATTGATTATTTCATCAGGAAATTCTTGAGAGAAAGGAAAATCTTTTCCTTCATTACTTGTTTATATGTCCTCCTATTTGCCTTTTATTATCAAGTTAAAATATCTTTCTTTTATTGACCTTCCCACAAACCAGTAAAAACTGCTCTGCCTCACCAGAAAGTAAAAGACACAGAGAGTGAAGCCAGATGCACAGATTGAAGCTCTCTTTGGTCTTATCTCTATAGAATGTGCTTTCCTAAATGATTCAAAACCACATAAAACCATCTCCCAAGCACAATGTGCTTAGTATCTGAGGATGATGCTCCTTTCACAGCTGAGGAGGTGTTGGACAGATCTTCAACAGTAACTTGTCCAATCCAAAATTGATAAAAGTTGGACAATTTGTAAATTTATTTTGGAAGTATGGCCAAGTGGCCCACTACAGTTTCAGTCTACTTAACTCTCAATTTTAGTTCTTTTTAACCACTGAATTTAATGTAGTCTCCTTAAAAAATAAAATGGCATAAAATTCTTGTTTTCCTTGAGAAAGAGTAATATTATGGCCTTGAAACCCCCCTAATTTTAGAAATATAAAATCATTTGGTCTACAGTTATCTAGAAGAGCCCAGAGATGGATCATATGATGTTTCCTGCTCATTTTTGCCCCCTAGAAATGATTTAAACTTGTGGATATTTGCACCTGGAAATGCTTTTCCCGTTAATCAGCCTGAAAAGACTATGAAGTTGGTATTACCAATTTACTGGCTGACTCTGAACTAAAGTGGCATTTCACACATAATGTAATAGTCTTCCCCTATTCAAAACCTTAAAGCAAGGCTTGGAAACAGGCCAGCACATCTGCTATATATCCCTGGATATATCATCACCATCTAAATAGAGATACATATTGAAACTTGAACATTTTTATAATAATTTTTTTTCTTCATTTCTTCTTTAGAGATTTTATATTTTTCCCCTTGTCATTTTATTCCAGATTGCCAGACTGGAGCATTCACACAATTTAACTTATAAAAAATACATCTAAATAAAATGTCAGGATAAACATCTACTTATTTCCATTTTGTGTCAAGCACTATGAAACGTTAATAATTTTTTGTAGGAAGTGTTATTTTTTTTAATGCCACATCAGAATGAAAGTATGCACTAAAGTCTAAGTAGATCCTTCTGGTTTTCTTCACACAACAGATTTTCTTTATGCTTATGTGAATTCCAGGACTATCTCCTTTTCCTGGTGCTCAGCAGAATAGTATGCATGCTGGCCACTAAAATTTTGAAGAGGATCTTTAAGCAAAGTGTTTAGATTCTCTTCTACAACACAATAAAAAAAAATTAAAAAAAAAAAAGACAGCTCATTAGAAAATGGCCAAAAGACTTGTACTGGCATTTCACAAAAGAGGATTTCCAAATGGCCTATAACGATAAACATATGAAAAAAAAATGCCTACATTGGCCAAAAGGGGAAAAAAGTGAATTAAAATTATAACGAAGTATCAGTGCACCCTCACTAGTCTAAGACAGACAACACAAGTTTTACAATGATGTGGAACAACCAGAACCCTCACATTGCTGGTGAGAAGGCAAATAGATAAAAGCACTTTATTAAAACTGTTTGGCAGTTTTCTAAAGCTGAATGCATTTCCTACCTATACATGTGCCTAACTGAAAGCCTACATACATTCACCAAAAGACAGGTACAGGAATGTGGTTAGTAGTACTATTTGTAGTAATACCAAACTGGAAACCATCTGAATGTTTTTCAATAGTAGAATGGATGGGTAAACTGTGGTATAGTTCTATCATTAGAATTCTATCTGTAATGGAACAAACAGTCCTCCTCTATATGACATGATAGGAATGAACCTCACAAAGAATAAGCACTATGTGATCCCATTTATATGAAGTACAAAGGTTGGAAAAATAATCTAAGACACTGTAAGTCTAGTAACCACTATTAGACTTATCGTGCCTTAGACTCTCTTGGCAATATTTTAAGGAGGATAGTGATTGAAGAGGAATACAAGAAAGTGGGTGAGTGTTGGGTTGCATGATATACTGTTTTATGGTCTAGCTGCTGCTTCAATAAACTATATAGTTATATGTGGATTTTTGTATATCATACTTCAAAAGATATTTAAGTTCTTTTTCTATCAAGTCTTTTTCTAGGAATTTAACCTGAGAAAAATCAGATTACAATAAAGTTCAAATATATACTTACGAGGATTTTCATTGTGACACTAATTTAAATTTAAAAATTGAACCCCCACACACATGTTCATTAGTAGAAATTTTGTTTAGAGTTGTGATACATTAAAAAACAAAACACGATTAGCTATCTAAAAATATTGTTGAGATAACTAATTATTATTCCTAAAATATTTGAAATACTAATAAATGAAGAGTTAGGTGGTATAAGAGTGTGTTTGATGTGTCCTACTTCTGAGAGCCAGGGCCCCTGCCGTGTGTTCCATGAGCTCTGTTGCCATTTGTAGTCTGTGTGTGAGGAAGGTAACTTCTGCAGCTATGAAATGCACAACCTGCTAATGGTGCGTGACCACCCTTCCGGCATCCATCAAAACCTTTCCATTTATCTCTTAGCGGTGGGATTATAGACATTTTTATTTTTCTCTTTGTAAATTTTCTGTAATGAAAATGTGTCAGTTCTTTTTAAAAGGAAAAGAAAGCTAACATAGTACAAATCCCAGAACACTTACTTCAATTATTTTATAAGAAAGCTAAAAACTGCAATTTCATTCTCAATTATATTCATTGGTGTTTATCAAAAAGAGTAGAAGAAAGTTTATTTTTCTACCCCCTTGAACCTCTGATCAAAGGCAACCTACAATCATGCAATTGGTGTAAGAATATAAAGTAGAAACACAGGAAAATGAACAATGGACATAAAAACAACACTTAACAAATGCACTTTTTTAAACCTCTCCTTCGGTTGAAACCCTCCACGTTCTTCAATGCTGGGTTTAATTTCTAAGCTTTTTTACAAAGAACTTCTGAACCATACTAGTCAAAATAAGCTGCCCTTCTCCAAATGCTCATCTCATTTTTAATCAGCAAAATTTGTGCATTCTTAGAAAAGTCTACCTAAGTTATCTTCCCAAATAAAAAGTAAGCATTTTGAGAGCAGGAAATGCAAAGTACATTTTTACTTAGTAGCCTCCCCCTCCCCCACTGCACCTGGCATAGTTCTTTGTATTACAAATAAAATATTTATTGGTGTTCAATAAGTAGATAGTGCATTGCTGAGTCACAGTGACACCTTCTATTAATGCTAAATGATTACAAAATCCATAAGACAGAAAAGGTGTGAAAGGATCATCAGTATCTGCTCTCACCACTTCTATGAAGGTGAATGCTTACACATAGCAGGACCAAGACAGAGGTCATTCACTTAACTAAACCATTTAAGAGAGAATCCAGTTCTTCCCATGGCCAAGGAGGGCCCTGAGGTGCTCTGGGACTGACTGTGGGCAGCTCATACAGCCCCAAAGTCTTACTGCCAACCTGCAGCTGTCGGGAAAGAGAGTGGCCTCAGGTGGAGAGTGTTCATCCATAGCAACGGGCTCTTAGCTCTTCTTTCTGATCTGAGCCATTCTAGCCAGATTCATCTTCGAGGGGCGTCCTAACTAGACCAAACCTAAACTGTCAAGTAGAACATGTCTTAAGAAATTAAAGTCGGGGTGATGTTGCTGGCTTTAAAATATCTGAACATTATGTTTAGCAGAGGAAGGAAACACGACTGAAACCAGAGAGTAGGGTCCCCTAGGTGTCTTGCAGGGGAGGAATTTCATGTAAACAAACAAGATCAGGTGTTCACTGGTGAGAACAGTAGCCCTCAGAATGCAAACATCACATCAAGTTCCAGTGCTGGGACTAGGGGGAGAAGGGGTGAGAGGGAGGTAAGAAGGAGTGAGATACAACATGAGGCCTGGTCACCAGACCAAAAAGTTTCTGAGCCTCAAATACTGCATCTTTCACTACCTTTTCTTCCTTACCCAGGCTTCAGCTCATCTGCTCCATTTCTTTCAAGCTCCCTATATGTCTTCACAACCCAATGCTAGGAACGTGCATGCGTCTTATGAACCCAACCACTGTGGGAAATTTAAGGGTACAGAGAGAAAAGATTTTCTAATTTCCATGGTTTAAGGTCATAATCCCTGAAACTTTCCCATGTTAGAAAGGGGGGGGGGGGGGGGAAAAGAAGAATTTCGACATTATTGTGATTGTATTTCCTCCCTGAAAAAGCTGATAAACAAGAGGATTTCATGTGGTTTTTCCTTTCTTTATGGCTGTTTCATTGATCAAAGTTGAGCTCCTATTCCACTAAAAATAAAGCCAGCTGTTTTAAAAATCTTTATCGTTTGCAGCTCTGCAAGCGACCCACAGTGAACCAGTTAGTGAGTGCAGATGGAGAGCTGGAAGAGATGGGGTGTGGGTTTATAAAAGAGTCTCCTGGACTTCAACTAGCCTCAGGCTACAATAAAATGTTAATGAAAATGCATTAGGAGAAACAGTCAGGGACAACAATAATTAACTACATAAAACACTATTGAGTTATTTAAAACAATGTCCCCGCCTCCTCTGGATCATTACACCTGCACAAGGAGAGCAGATCAGATGGAAAAGATCTCATGGCATCGCCCGAAGGTCAAGATTCTAGGCAAACCACAGAGGACAAAATGTCAGAGGCCAGGGCTGGAACACCTGCCTGAAATCAGACTGGAGGTAGTTATAGGAAACATATTCCACCGGACCCTGTCTTCAAGTCCATGTTCAAATGCATCCTGAGCCAGAAGTGTTTTGTGGATGGTTAGAACAATACACTCTCTGCCGAAGATGTGGTGGAGAGCGTTTGCTTGCTAGTACACTTAAACCAAAATAATAGGAGCCAGTTCGCAGTTATTGTTTCTTTTCCCAGAAATATGCATTTCTTCGTTTATGATGCTGTTCCCCGCCATCCCGAATGCAGTCTAATTGGACGTGTTTTGAGAAACTCATTTTTGCAAGAGTCTCATTTGAAGTTAAGGAATGAGATAAAATATTTTTGTAGTGCAGATGAAAAACGAAAAACGTAAGCTGCTCTTCCAAAGGCTCTCGTGCCCTGGCCTGTCACGTTCACGGGCCTTCAGTTCCACAAAATTCTTCACTCAGCCGAACGACATTTGCTTCCCTAACCACAGGAGAAGGAATCCCACAGACAAAAAACTGTCCCCAGAGATGCAGCAAACTGTGCAGCAATGTGGCAGCATACACAATAAAAAAAACAAAAACAGGTTAAGTTTAGTGATGGATGAACATCAAAAGATTTCTCGCTCTGTTTCAATTTAGATATTTAGATATTTATTCAAAGCATGTCGAAATGATATGAACCTTCCTGAGCTTTCAAAATAGAGATTTAAAATTTTTAATTTTTCCTTATAGCATTCTCTCTCTCTCTCTCTCTCTCTCTCTCTCTCTCTCTCTCTCTCTCATAAAATTTGCATATTATGCTTGTATTATTATAGATATAATGTACCTAAAATGCCAGGTTTTACATTATAGAGGCTAGGTGTCCCTAACTGGAGAAACTGTCCTCTGGGCCTATCTGACTCTCAGTCAGTGGTGCAGCAGCGGTGCAGACCACAGTGCCAGAGTTCTTCCTCAGTCACACCACGGATGAGGTCTTTAAAAAGTTTTTTTAATTTTTAAATTACAGTTGACACACAATATTATATTAGTTTCATGTGTATAGCTTAGTGCTTGTACATTTATATACCTTTCAAAGTGAAAGGATGAGGCCTCTGGGTTGGAGATGAACAGGAGTCTGGCATCAAGCTAAGAACAGCACAAGAAATGGACCCCATGGGTAAGCACATTAAGGTTGGATAGACCTAGCTCTAGAACAAAGTTCCCAGAAAAAAACACACCACACTTAAGTGAGTCAGTGAGCCCTGGAAGAATGAGACAAGAGAAAGCTGAATTTTTTATATTGTCAGGAAACTGTGACAGCAAAGCCAAAAGTTCTTTGGCCAACACCGTATTTTAGTAGATCCCAATGGCCAAAGCGAGAACAATTTGAGCAGTAAAATAAATAATGATGCAATTGGATAATAAGCCAATGAAGAACATAAACATCTAAAAGTCCGTACTGATATATTAATAACTAAATAATTGATTAAACAAATGGAGATAAATCTTCCTTACAGAAGAAACCAAAGCAATAATTGTTGAAGGCACAATCCATGGATGAATGCTAAAATTAGTGAGAGAAGCTTTTGGGAGAAACAGGATATTTAGATGGCCTCAATGTATCTGCCCCGAAATGTATATTAATTACTGTGGTGGATTTAACACATGTCCATAGTTCTTTGATACTCTTTCCTCCAGATAGGAGCTTAATTTCCATGCCCTCAAAAGGAGGCTAAGTAGTTGTGGGGATATAAAGAATAGCATCGGGAGCATAGTCAATAACATTGTAATAACTCTGTACGATGCCACGTGGGTACTGGAAATATTGAGGGGAACACTTTGTAAAGTATATGATTATCTAACCACTATGCTGTTCATCTGACACTAATACAAAAAAATAATACTAAATATAAACTGTAATTGAAAAATAAAATAAAATAATAAAATAAAGAATACAATTTAGTGACTTACTTTCAAAGAGTAGAGTATGGAAAGGGGAAAAATAGGAATGTTACAGTAAAGAAACCTGGCAAACATTATTTAACAAAGTGATTGGGTTAATGTCACCAGTGGTATGCCATGGTGCTATTGGGTATCCGTGATGTGAGAAGGGCACTTCACCTGTGTGATATTCTTTCCCAAAATACCCAAGTCTAACCATGAGAAAACACCAGTCAGACCCAAACTCAGGGACATTTACAGAATACTCTTCAAAAATATGAAGGTCATCAAAACCAAGGGAATGCTGAGAAACTGTCACTAATTAAAAGAGACTAAGTATTAAGTACAATGTAGGATTTTGTATAGGGTCCTAGACCAGAAAAAGTATGTGAGTGGAAAAACTGGTGATATCCGAATAAATTATGCAATTAAGTTTATTGTCTTATACTATTGTTAGTCTTTTATTTTGATAAAAGTATCATGGTATCTTTTCACCTTGTTTTATCAAAGGAGGAGACACTGAGATTCTGCTTCCCAGCAATTGTCGACAGTTTGGCTCAAAAAAACTCCCAAAATTCTTTGCAGGTTTGAATGTTTCTTATGTTAACACCAAGATGCCCTGCAATAGGTGAATGGATAAACAAACCATGGTACATCCATTCTGTGGAATGTTATACAAAGAAAAGAAATGAATAATCAAGCCAAAATAAACAAACATGGTGAAACTTGAAGTGAATATTACAAAGTGAAAGAAGCATATTTAAAAAGCTACATCTTGTATGAGTTCAACTAAATGACATTTTAGAAAAGGCAAAACTATAGACAGTGAAAGGATCAATGGTTGGAGAAGGGGTAAATAGGTGAAGTACAGAATTTTTAGAGCAATGAAACTATTCTGTATGATACCATAATGTTGGACACCTGTCAAAACCCATAGAATGAGCACCACAGAAATGAGCTCTTACATAAACTGTGAACTTTAATAAAAAATAATGTATCAATATTGGTTCACCAATTATGACAGGAATGCAAGACAAGGGGTTGGAAGAATGAGGAGATTTGAGGGAACTCTCAATACTTTCTCAATTTTTCTGTAAGCTGAAAGCCAGCATAAGCAATAAAGTCTATAAATTAAACAGGAAAAGGGTATCATGGTGACATGAGATATTAATATTAGAGGATGCTGAGTGAAGGGCATATGGGAACTTTCTCTACTATCTACAGCTTTTCTGTAAATCTAGAATTATTTCAAAATGAAATGTGTGTATATGTGTGTGTAATAACCCCTCCAAAAAAGGTAAGTCCTGGCTGGGTGGCTTGGTTGGTTGGAGATTCATCACATACACCAAAAGGTTGTGGGTCCAACTCCAGGTCAAGTTGCTGGTTCTATCAATATCCCCAATGCGGACTCACACATGAGGCAACAACTGATTGATGTTTCTCTCACACTGATGTTTTTCTCTCTCCATCCTCTCTCTAAAATCAATAAAAATGTATCTTTGGGTGAGGATAAAAAAAAAGGTATTTATCTTCAGAAGCCAGGATAAAAAATTAAAATTATTGATGTAGAAGAATATAAGTTAAACAGTCTCAGCTCTAGCCTTGAAGAGTTGAATTGAGAAAACTCAAATAGATTCTCAGGTCTTTGGTTCCTGGTTGCTAAATAGTTGATCACAATCTTGAGCAAAGCCTGAGACAGCTTTATCTTGAGCAAAGCCTACGACAGCTTAGGCTATCAGCCTTCTGAATCTTTACATGCATACAAATTTGAGTAAAGATGTCAATATCCAATTGTCCTAAGACTAGAATATTCTGCCCTAGCTGGTTTGGCTCAATGGATAGAGCGTCAGCCTGCGGACTGACAGGTCCCAAATTCGATTCCGGCCATGGGCACATGCCTGGGTTGCAGGCTCAGTCCTCAGTAGGGGATGTGCAGGAGGCAGCCAATCAATGATTCACTCACATCATTGATGTTTCTATCTCTCTCTCCTTCTTCCTTCTTCTCTAAAATCAATAAAATATATTTTTAAAAAATACAAATAGAATGTTCTATTGCCCAGCTCAATTATCACTCAAAAAAAAGGAAAAATGAAAAATATCACATGATTTAGAAATAGAAACATTGGGTTAAAATTCTCTCAACCTCTTAGCTAAGTCATTCAGCCTTACTGAGCACAATTACCTCCTCTGCAAAATATAGGCAATAATAATAATTAATGCCTGTCTTATTCACTTCTAAAAGTTTGAAGAACCTTAAAAGAGATTATGTAAGTCAAAGGACTCGGCAAAATACACCAAACATAGTTCTACAGGGCCGTCTGCATTCTCTAAAAAGCAGAAATTACAAATTGCATACTTTAATAATGTATTTTAGTAAAAATTTTCTATAATAAAACCAGTTGATTAACTGGAAAGCCTTCCTTCTCCCTGAGAGCTTTCTATGGTGGATTTCAAGTAGATCAGAAAAATATACATTTATAACTAAATTCACTTCATTTCCTGAGATTTTTTCATCCCAATATATAACAGGCAAAATGAAAAGGACTCTTCATTTCTTCACCTGTAAAAGGTATGTATTGATAGACAATCTCCCCAAATCTTTCCAGTTCAAACGTTCTTAGGACACTTACATTCTTCCAAAGATGCAGCCATTTAAGACAATGCTTTACAAGATTAAAGTTGGGGCATCAGAAAAGAAATCTATGTCATCTGTAAACTTAGTACAGTTTTAACATGTCACACAAACACAAATAATTCTTATAGTGGACATCCTAACTATGAACACATCCTGAGGAGATCCCAAGCCCAGTAATCATCTCTCTAATTGTAAATTGCAGTTTCCTACTTAGATTCTTTGAGATCTATCATCTGCAGTGGTCAACCACTGACCGCCAATAACCCAATCAACCAATGAACCATAATAAAGACGTCATTGTGTTTGTTCCTGTCTCAGATATTACATCTGAACTCAGGATATACATTCAAGAATTCCATTCATGTAATTGAATTTGTGTGTGTGGTGTGTGTGTGTGTGTGTGTGTGTGTGTGTGTGTGTGTGTTCCTAGTCCTCTGAATTAAGGTGAAAATAAACTTCATTAATTGTTTTCAGGCATATAAATTTGTCTGACTCTAAATAGGCAAATCAAAGCAATCAACTCATTTTTTCCAACTTTGACCACTTCATAAGAAAGGAACTTATAAATCTAGTCCAAATAAATCTGTTACATATCAGTCCAGAATAATTACCCAAGCCCAGCTCAAACCCAGTTCAATTAACCACTTCTTTTATCTCTGTAATGTTTACATAAATCTTATCATAATCATCACTCAAGGTTTGGCTTGAAGATTGCCAAAAGAAGAATATTCTTTTAAAGGTAAAATCTTCATGCTTTTTACCTTTACCAGCCCTATAATGCTAAAAAGAACCTTCAGTACATGCTACATGCTTCCTGTTTTGTGAATGAAGAAACATTTAACATATGAAAGAGTTTTCCTATTCTCCTCTCCTGAAAATAACAGTCAGAGCTACCACTACATTTTGGCATGATACAAATCAAAGTACTTGGTGTGGCATCGCCAATCCATCCACACTAGTAAGTGTTTTAACTCATGCAAATAGACAAGTTTGAGTGGGCACATTCCTAATCTAAGCCAGATGGACTTCAGGGTCGAGGTTTTTCAGATTTTGGAGCGGTAATAAGGCTCATACTGAGTCCCATGTAGCATCCCCAAGGAAGTCTGATGAAACACTCTATTCGACAAGTGATTAAGACTTCAGGGAAGCGTAGGAATATCACACTCAGTGGGATAAATAAAGATTTTTTTTAATAGCTCCACATCCATTCAGGAAAAGTTTTGTTCTCAAATGAATTATGAAAAAAAAATTTACTTTCAAGAATTTCTTGGATTTGGGAGTTGAGATTAATGGCTTGTGGACTTGAAACATCACTGGTGGCAAAAATGACAAACTAAAGCTGTCCTACTTCAGGCACATCATGAGAAAGTCAGGGTATTTTGGACAAGACAATTATGTTGGGGAAAATAAAAGTCAGCAGAACAAGAGGAAGACCAAATACAAAATGGACTGACTTCATAAAAGAAGGCATAGACACAGTCTACAGGAGCTGAGCAGGGATGTTGAGGACAAGACAGAGTGGACAACATTCATTCACAAATACGCTAGGAGTTGGAGCTGACTCAACAATGCGTAATACACACAGTGGAACTAGTATGTGAGTGAGAAGGGAAGAACAAAGAAAACTCCTGTCATTTTAATGCTGTTCTTTCTAGAAAAGAAACTATTTCTCCATTTCCAATAGTTAAAAACATCCTTTGAGGGTTGACCCTCTCTAATTGAGACCTCAGCATGCCACCTTCAAAGGGATCCCTGTGAGCAGATAGCATGTCTCTGTCCTTCCAATGTAGACTCTACTATAATTTATTGCTCCCAAACTCCAACCAGTTTTTTTTTTTTTTTAATAAAGTTCACAGTTTCAGAAGACAGTTTTTCTTAAGTCTGAAATAGAAACCCACCTGGCTCCATTTATCCCCTTTTCATATTAAGGGCAACGTAACCCAAAACCTTTATCTTCAACTTTTAAACAGACCATTTGGAAAATTTATTGTATTCTTAAAGAGAGTTGTCTTTTTCATTCACCATACCCACTACAAAAACCAGCTCAGTACCTGTCGGCCATCTGGTCTCTGTGTATGTAGCAGGCCAAAATTTCCAGATTTCCTCCTTGGAGTTTGTTCTGTAGAAGACGAATCCGATTAGGTAAAAAAATAATGCTGGAAGAGTTATAAGCCATTATTCTGAGCGCAAATGACATTTTCTTTAATAAGTGTTCCTTTGAACTTCAGATCTGCCTGGATGCTGGGGCTTGTTTGCAATAGCCATGTAGCCAACATGACGACATCTTTGGCTGGGACCCAGATATTTTTAATCAGCAACGTTGTAGTATATGAAACAGATTCAAATGGCCCTTCTTTTTCTATGTCAGAAATTTCCAGGAACCTAATAGTGATTCTAGCACAAACAAAGTTAAACCAATAGGATCATTGTGTAGTTATAGCCAGCATCTATCAGTAATTTGAAATCAAACAGGGACTTGTAACAATAAATAGGGAAAAGTTTACTTTTTGAGAATATATAGGATTATATGACAGTGACACCATAGGATGGTGAGACCTCAGGGATCTGAGTAAATCATATAAGTTGTGTATTAACAATTGTCCTTTTCTTGAGCTCCCTCTTTCTCAACTCTACCTGCACATTAGAATAACCTGAGAAGCATTTTCAAAAATACCAAATATCCCGGTCCATAGCAGAACTTAAATCAGAAACTCTAGGTATGGGTTTCAGACATATTTATTAGTTTTTAAAATATATATTTTTTATTTTGTTAGAGAGAGAGGAAGTGGGGAGAGGAGAGAGAGAGAAAAAAAAGAAAGAGAGAGAGAGGGAGAGAGAAAGAGAGAGAGAGATGAGAGAGAGAGATGAGAGAAAAACATTGATTGGTTGCTTCCCCACATACCCTGAATGAAGATTGAACCCTCAACTTGGGTGTGTGCCCTGACCCGGAATAGAACCAGTGACTTTTCAGTGCACAAATGATGCTCAACCAACTGAGCCACTCCAGCCAGGGCCAGACATATTAATTTAAAAGGCTCTGTAGGTGGTTCAAATGTGCGAACAGGTTTGATAACAGCTGCTTTGAGTCATCCATTCATTTAATTATTTAAAAAATATAGATAGTGAATGCCAACTATGTCCAGAGGCTATTCTAAGCACTGAGAATGCAGGGAAAAAAATGTCAAGAGTGGCTGGAGGATAGTCATCACAAGTTACAGGTGACGTGTGACCTAGTGCAGGATCCAGGCCATGCAGAGACTGGAAGGACTTGGATTTTGTTTTAAGTGAAATGGAAGGCCATCATGGGGAGGAGAGTAAGCAGACAAGTGACATGATTTGATTCATATGTTTAAAAGAACATCTTGGCTTCCCCTTGGAAAATGTCATAAAAATTAAATCAAGTTCATGGGCAGAACACACTGCAAGTTTGGGAAACAAGACAATGGAAACTGTTGGACACTTGCTGTTATTACTGCCTTTGTCTCAGACAACAGAATGGTATGCCTGCTGTTTTAAAGTCATCATGCCTCTGGGCCACGTTTGGATGAATTACTCTGGCACCATCCCACTGGGTGACCCCCCAATGTGAGGAGGAGACCGCATACGACGTTCTCTGCTACTAGACAGAACTCACTTTGAGAGCACAGCACACACTCCTCATCTTGATTGTGCATGACTGACTATCTACCAGCTTGAACATTCACTTAGTAACAGGAGGATAAAAAGAATCCAAGCAATGACCTTTCGCGGTTGAGACACATGTGCACCATGTAGAAATATGAACTGTCAAACAGGAGCTCATGTCCACACCCAGGAGAAAGTTGTGATCTCTAATTAAGGCTTTGAGCTCTCCATCCTGTTTGGGTAATCCTATATAATAAAGAGGAAATATGCAAATTGACCCCCACATCCTCACAAGATGGCTGCCTACAACCAGGCAAGCAGGGGGATTAGTGAGGGACGACCAAATGACTGAACAGGCAGACTGTGTGGGGCAACCAAGCTGGCAGGGGATTAGTGAGAGATGACCAAATGACTAAAAATCAGGCTACATGGAGTGACCATGCCAGCAGGGGATGCAGTAAGAGACAACCAGGTCAGCAGGGAAGGGGAGGAGTTAGGGGTGGCCAGGCTGGCAGGGGTGCAGTTGGGAGCAGTTAGGATGGAAGGGGGACAGTTAGAGGCAATCAGGCTGGCAGGGGGGACAGTTAGGGGCAACCAGGCAGGTAGACAGTCAGACATTCTCCAAGGGGTCCTGGATTGGATTTTGTTTTAAGTGGGTGCATGATGCAGGCTTGGCTGAGGGCAACCCCCGCCCTCTCCCCGTTGTATGAATTTTGTGCACTGGGCCTCTAGTAACTACTATAAGGCCCTATGTCTTTCTTCTAAATTATAATGAATGCATTTTGTCCACAGTGTTAGTTTGTGTGTGAGTCATAACACAAACAGGATCAGCCATGGTTGATGAACTATGAAGCAAGCCCATTTTTGTGTTGTGCTCCTAACAAGATCACAACTGGGAGTCAATAACACCATCTTGGGGTCAGGAAAAAGGCAGAGATAACAAAACTTCTGAAGCACAATCTACTCTGCTAAGGTATTTTATTTACCATTGCACTATCTCTTCTTTAGTTGAGATTACTCTGGTGTGTACTGCCTATTCTGAGTGATGAAAGATACTAAAAGACTCCTGTAGAGATGGGGTTTGGACCTAAACTGGCAGTCAGACATCTCCCAAGGGGTCCCAAATTGGAGAGGATGCACAAAGGCAAGTAGTACAGCATTTAGGCTTAGTTTTAATCATTTAGAGCCACCATTTAGTCAGCAACTGTAAAACAGGCAGAGGTTTTTGCAAGCTAATGTCATTGAAATATATGTACAAGAATAATTTTATTACAATGAATCAGTAACACAAAAGCCGGTAAACCCCATTTTCCATTGATACCATTGTTTTTATGTCTTTGTCAGCAATTGTTGCTGACACAATCTCTTTGGGGGAAGGCAATTCACTTTTTTAAAGCAGAATATAAAGAAAGTGAAAATTATTGGAGATGATGCTAATTCTTTAGCAAAATTCTATTAAAGTTAGCATACCTATTTTAGAAAATCCATGCGTTATCATTTACTGACAGATAATAACAACATTGGTTAGTAATTTACTTATACTTAAAGTAAGAGTTACAGTTAATAATATAAATTAATCAATTATTTGACAACGATTTACTGGACTTATGCTAGACACAAGGGTATAAAACAAATCAGATAAAGTGTTTGTGCTTATCTGGAGCTCACCGAGCTGGGTGCCACCTTGCTGTCTCCTCGCTCTGCTTCACGGCACTTGTCATTAGCCAATTTATGTGTTTGTTTATTGTCATGATCCTCTGCTAGGCTCATGGAGGAATCTGACTAATTTTATGCTGTGTTACCATCTCCAAATCAGTGCCTGGCTTTCCATATATATCTGCTGAATAAAAACATGATTGAATAAAGTAAAAATCATATAACTTCTAAGAGACAGAATCCAAACTGAAATCCAGATCCATCTGTCCACAGAACTCACATTCTTCAATTATACTCTTCCACAATGTTCATTAATTTTTTAGTCATGATGCCCCTAATTTAGGAACAGCCTACATGTTCTACAGTAGGGTGCCCATTTGTTAGAGTGATATAACCAATAAAATACTGTTTTCAAATTACCTTAAATGATGTTGGAAATGGTTGATATCATAGATTTAGAAGGAAAAAAGCCAGGATACTGTATATACTGCATGAGAGAAAAAAAAAAAAAAAAAACACTGAACGATAGATATAAAAATAAAGACTAGAGAAAAATGCATGAAAAGGTTTAGAATAGTTCATTCTGGTTGATAGGATTGTGGTAACTTTTGGGTTTCTTTTTACTTTTATCCACATTTAAATGTTCTATTAAGAACATGTAACCACTTATGTAACCATAAGAAGACACTTTTTCAACATCTGAGTAGAATTTTCAGTGGAATATAAAAACAAAAAGGACTTGCTGGGTAGGGAGAGTTTCAACAACAAAGAAATGAAAGAAGGGGACATTTTGCAAAATGCATTTTGAAGCTAGATTATAGGAAAGTCTTTCATGCTGACTGAGGTCATACTTCATTTCAAAGTAATAGGGAGCCATTGAGGGTACCTGAGTTGTATGAAAGTGCTACTGACTGTCAAAACCTAAATAATTTTAAGAAAAGTGGAACCATGAGACACTAATTAACCACTATGTTAATTATTCTTCCTTGCAGACATGTCTATTGTTTTAGCATTCCATAATTACATCCTAAAGATTCACACAAAAACACATTTACCTGCAAAAACTGCTTTGCTAACGAATTTTGCCGCTGCTGATGTGACAGCGTCCCATTGCCAACACCTTGCTGAAGAACACTCTGGTCCTCTTCAATACACCACAAACCACAGATTTTTTTTAAAAAAAAATAGGAGTTCACTTAGGCCTAGTTTTCTCTATTTCTCTCTTGTGGAATAAATTTATGATAGGGAATTGGTATACAACATAAGAATATGCTTATTGTTCCCTGGAGTATAATTTGTGGAATTTTTGTTTCATTAGATTTTACTTTAGTACTGGACATTTTTCATTTTACTTTTTTTTTTTTTTTTTTGTATTTTTCACTTTCATTATGAAATTTTTGGTTTTCTAACACTATATCTAGAAACCAAACAGCCAGTACATCGCAGGGGGCAAATGCCACCTTTAATACTGATTCTTACAAAATTATCAGACTGAGTAATTAAACTTTTACCTTTCTTTTGTGGAGATAAACAGCCATAGGAATTTTAAAAATGAAGCATGTAACAATTCTTTTTTCTAAGCAAGGGTGAAGAAGCCTCAGGAATATAAGTTTTTTCACTCTGGAAAAGAAGAGATTAAATATGTGCTGACCCATGTAAAAACTGTATTTCTAAATTAGGTGTTTTTTCCCTATCTAGTTTACATGTGAGCTTTTTGTGAAACCTACTCTATTAGGCTTCTTTTGGCTTCAAGTGAAAGAAATCCAACTCAAACTGACTGAAGAAAAAAAAGTTTCTTATAACTAAGGAATCAGAAGGAGTTTTGACTTACATCCTACATGCTTAGCAACTTAAGAAGAAGAAGAAACTCACCTTTTCCCTAACAATTCCATCAGGAATCCTGGATTTATCTTTTACAGGATTGGCTTGGGTGTTCTGCCCAGCTCCGGCCCCATCACTGAGACTGGGGCATGTCATGCTCCCATTAGTTAGAGAGAACCCTCTTGCAGCAGCTCTAGGCAGAGAAAATAACAGGAGAAAGAACAAAGGCTTATGTGGAATTTCTGGGGAATTGCAAGGCATCACATTAAAAAAAAATTTTTTGCAAAGGAGAAAAATGTCAAGAGATGAAGTGGCAGAGTTAGGAAAAGACTAGATAATAAAGGACCTACCATGTCATGCTCAGGAGTTCAGAGTTGATTCTGAAATTGAGGGCAGCAGGGAGAAGTATGAATCATTCTGAAAGCCAGGTGGAAGATGGATTGGAAGGAGAAAGTCTCCGTGATGGTTAATCTATGTTAGAACACCTACTTTTAAAGTGTAAGCCAATTGGTGCAGCCACCATGGGAAACAGTATGGAGGTCCCTCAAAATATTAAAAATAGATCCAGCAATTCCACTTCTGGGAATGTATCCAAAGGAAATGAAAATGCTAACTCAAAAAGATCCCTAGACCCAATGTTCATAACAGCATTATTTACAATAGTCAAGACATGGAAGCAATCTAAGAGTCCATGGACGGATAAGTGAATAAAGAAATTATGTTTATATCACATTGTATATCATATAAGGGAATATTGTTATACCATAAAAATGAGGAAATTCTATAATTTATGACACATTAATGGACCTTGAAGGTATTATAACTAAATGAAATAAGCCAGACAAAGACAAATACCGAAAGATCTCATTTACATGGAATATAAAAAAGCCCCCACAAAACTCATAGAAAAAGAGATCAGGTTTGTGATTGCTGGAGGCACAGAGTAGGGAGAATTGGAAGAAGGTGATCAAAATGTACAAACTTTCTGTTATAATACAAATAAATACAGAGATGTAATGTATAACAGGATTACTATAGTCAACACTGCTGGGTGATACGAAAGAAATTCATAAAGGGAGTAGATCCTAAGTGTTCTCATCTCAGAAATAAATTTTATTTTTATTGTATTTATATGAGATGATAGATATTAACTAAACCTATTATGGTCCTAATTTCCCATTCTATGTAAATCAAACCATGTTGCTATACACCTTAAACTTTTTGGGTGATGTATGTCACCAATTTATCAATAAAACAGGAAAAATATTAGCAGTACAAAAGAAAGATATTTCTGACTTCACAATTATGTCCAAGATGATCCCCACAGTCCTAAATTTCCTTTGTGAGTCAGAGCATAATGTTCCAATTCTTAAAAATATTAGCTTTCCTTTTCATCTGACACCACCCATTGATAAAATTACTGTGGGAATAATGGAATTATTCTTATTTCCTGAGCTTTTTATCCTCCTTTAAAGGGTCAAGTTCCTAGAAGATGGTAATAAATGAACCATGGTAGAGCAGCTTGTGGAAATTTCTTCTTGACCTGTAACTTAGCTTTATAAATAATTCTAAATAGTCACAAAATGACTACCCTTAAAAGGTAATTGCTCATTGAGGTGGCAAATGAATTTTTTCTGTGCAATTCAGCAAGAATATAATATCCGAGAAAAACTTTAACTTAAAAGTGGACTTTCTAGGTATCATTGTTAGTGTACTTGGCTAATTCTATAGCTTCATATTTTAGAAAGAATACATTTTGTATACTTTAAAGGAAGAATAAAATAAAAACTTTAGTGTTCCAGGATTTTTAAAAATGTTATTATTCTCTATGAGGGAATGTGAGAGGCAGGAAGAGGAAGGAGGCAGGGTGAGAGAAGACACAATTAATGTAAATCAAGGAAACAAACTATGAGGATGAAAGGCACAATTGCTGCAGCCCCAAGGTGCAGGGTACAAAGGGAAAGAATAAAAGACACAATACACTATAGTTACAGAGGGCTTTATTTACTTATTTTTTTTTCTCAATGGGATCATCTTCCTGGTGTCTCTCTTTCATTCATATATTCCAAGATATTTATTGAATTTATTGGACACCAGTAATTAGTTGCATATCATACCACATGTTTTAAATCCTAGGATAAATAAAATACAAAGCATGATCTCACAGTCCTGAAAATCTCATTAGTCAGGGACAAAGACATGTAAAGAAATAAATTTTTTTATTATCATAAATTAGATGAGGTAAATGTTGATGTAGGTCAATATAGTGCACTTTAGTCAATACCTTCAAAAATGAGCAAGAGATGAGAAAAGAGCCTGTGAAGAATTCATAAAGGAAACTTCTTTGGAATTGAATTTAAAACAGAAAACCAGAGGGTAAGTGTTTGATCTGATTTTGATAATGCTCTGGAAATGTTATGGGTCTTGGCCAGTTGGGACACATGAGTGAAGATGATGCCGTGGGCCATTTGAGTGGGAGATTGAAACGGAAACTCCCACACCAAACCATCATCCTCAATATACTCTAAGTAGAAAGGTAGAAAGACAAAAAGATGGGCTAATCCAAATTTACCCACCCAGAGTTATGACCGATAAGGTGGTTATCTCCTTTAGGAGTCAAAAGTCTCCCTTGAGAATTTGGGACTAAATTTACAAAGGAATGTTAAAATTTGAAATTTATACTACCAAAATTATTTGGAAAAACCTAGGCCTGACAATCAGTATGACATGTTTTCTGAGAATTGATGCTATCCCTGAAAAGCTCCTGCAACCCAAAGCACAAAGAGATGCTTGAGGAAAATTAAACTCCTCTAAAAGTTAGGTCACGGTAATTTTTTAAAAGTATAAAACAATGATGAAAGAGTTGAGAAAATATCAGCAGACAGAGGCTCAAGAAATTGAGAGAACAAAACAATCTGAAAGAGAATGAAAAATATATTTAAAATAATTAAAGACACAGTCCCTAGGTTCTGATTGAACTATCCCTTTGCTTTCTGGCCTTCTGCTTTCTATTTCTCATAAGTTAATTGTAATTACAAGACTCTGTTCCCATAACGGGAAAGCCACCCTATCAATCTCTTTGCTCTAATATATATTTTGCTTGAGCTATTGAGTTCCACCCTTAATTGAATCTTTACCCCAAAATATTAACAGATTCAGGGGTTTTAATGATGAGTATAAAACCAAAAGTACTCTTAGCTTGATCCTGACCAGCTAGACTGAGGGTTAGTCAACTTTTATCCTTCAAAGCTTTTAAAATCTTATTTTCACTATCAATACTTGGGTCTATGAAGCAACTGCCTTTTCTAACCTTATAGGTCTCTGGATTTCTAGATTCTTTGTTTTGTTTTATTATTGCTTATAAATCCTTGTTTTAATGGCCTGACAAATGCAGACAAGAGCAACCAACACACACTAATAATGTTTTCCATCTCCCTTAGAGCTACAAGTTTATTGGGTTCATCATCTATGTTGCAAATTATTGTGAAAACCAAATATTTTGCCATTGTCTTAAATAGATCCCCTTCCAGTATGTTTCCTAGTCCATAAATATGGACCCCACACCAATGCTTTAATTTTACTGTATTTTTACTACTGTGCCACTCCACTCCTAGAACTAATAACTGAATCATTCAGATAGGCTCAGTTTTTCCTCTCCACATCTCAGTGATTTAGACCGTGGGTCAGAAAACTTCCTATCAGGTGCCTGAGAGTTATTCTTTTCAACTTTGCAGCCTATATGTATGGTCTTTGCTGCAATTACTTAACTCTGCTGTTGTAACTTGGAAGTAACTATAAACAATATGTAAGCAAATAGGCATGACTGTCTGCCAATAATACTTTATTTTATTATTTTTTCCAATAATATTTTATTTTAAAAAACAGGAAAGGGGTCACATTTAGCCGTCAAGCTAAAGCTTGTGATTCCCTGACTTAATATAAGTTCTTTATTTCAATTTTTTGAGGTATAGTTTTCCTACAGTTAAGTGCACAAATCTTAAGATAGAACTCAATGCATTTTACACATGCATATACATGAGTAACCATTTTGTGGACTAATATGTGCAACCTGATGCATAGATGCATTAGAAGATAATGGAAATCTTGAATCTTAGGGTGTTTGAGTACAACCTATGTCTAATCATTGGCTGATGAGTAAGGTATGTAAACATAGAGGCAACCCCTAGGAAATCAGACTTAAAAATAAAGACAGACTATGAGGTGAGACAAAAAAAACAAAAAACAAAAAACTGGGCAGAGACATTAGTGGCCACATATCACTAGGAAAAGAGATTTGATAAATTTAGCCTCAGCAATTACTTTAGTTGACAAAAAAATAAAAAAATAAAAAAATAAAAAAAATAGCGGCAGTAGTAACAACTTTCAGAATCCAGCATTGATAAATATATATTAAAATGTCAACTTTTCAACAAAAAACTTTTAAGACAAAATGTTACTTTCATTCAGGAAAACAAGAGGTCAACCAACTCTGTCTCTGAGTATCCCCAGGTGTCAGATTTAGCAAAGACTTCAAAAAATTATTTTAAAAATGATCAAAGAGTAAAGGAAACAATGCTTAAATAATTAAATTGAAGCATGACAATAATAAATCAACTGACAGGGATTCTAAATAAAGACATGAAAATTAATTTAAAAAAACAAAGAAATTCTATAATTGAGGAATACTGGAATCATCAGTAGAGGGGCTCAACAGACTTGAGATGACAAAAAATAGGCAATACCTTCAAAAATGTGAAGAGAGATCAATAGAAATTATTAACAGAAGGACAGAGAGAAATAAAGATTGAAGAAAACTGAACAGAGTCATAAAGATCTATTGGACATTTAGCATACTGATGTGTGCATAATGGGAGTCCATTATGATAGAAAAGAAAAACTGTAAAAAAAAAAAAAAAAGGTTAAACATTTCTTAATTTTGATGAAAAACATTTATCTACACACCCAAGATTTTTTTCAGAACCGTCAAACGGTTTTCCAAAATGATTGTGCCCATGTACACTCCCCATCAATATAAGAACATTTGGTTGCTTCACATCCTCACCAATGCTTATTAATGTATCTTCTGAATTTCAGCAAACTGATATCTTATTGTGACTTCAATTTGCATTTTTTCATAATTATTAATGCATATATTGTAGTTATTGCCCATTTTGATAGTCTCTCTTGTGGATTGTCTCTTCAAGTTTTTATTTTTAAATTAGATTATTTATTTTTTTAATAAGTTGAAGGTCTTGCTTATACAGTATATACTATATGCTTTGAATCAAAGTCCAATTAAATATAATCCCCACTCAGGATTGGAGGACTTGACAATACCTGTCTAGGGAAATTTCTGAATTGTTAAAGACCAGTTTGTTTCTTTTATTATGTCCTTTTTATAATTATATTATTTTTGTCCTATCATTATATGCATTTCAGATATTTTCCCCAGTTTGGCTTACCTTTTGGCCTTTTAAATAATGCTTTCTTATAAAAATAAAAAAAAGAAGTTGTATATTATCAAAATATATTTTATCAATCACTCCTTTTAAGGTTAATGGCTTTTGGGACTGTGTAAGAAATCTTTGCCTATAATGATATCCTGTTGTCTTCTAGAAATTTATTTCAGATTTATGTCTATGATCCACTTTGAATTAATTTTATATACAGTTTGACTAGTGGTTAAAATTTATTTTTTACAGCATAGAAATATAGTTGCTCCAATGTCATTCGTTGCAAACATTGCATGTATAAATTATTAGGTTATTGTCTTTCATCTCCAAACCCACTTGGCTATATATATTGCTTTGTGAGGCTGGGGTTGGATCTTTGCAAACCATATTTCTGCTTTGCTAGCTACCCTGTTTCCCTGAAAATAAGACAGTGTCTTATATTAATTTTTGCTTCCAAAGATGTGCTAGGTCTTATTTTCAGGGGATGTCTTATTTTTCCATGAAGAAGAATACAATACACATTTATTGTTAAATGAAAATAAAGGAAATTTATTACCTGTATACAGTATGGTAGTACGGTAGTTGTCAACACAAACCAGACAAACTGTGAATCCTACAGTATCAAGAATTTACTCATTTATTCAATGACAATCATGTCATCATCTTCTGGAACATCATCATAACAATCCAATTCCTGAATTTCCTGGTGAATTTCTTGAGACTCCATTTCTTTCAGAATCAGTGGACCAAATCTCTCATGTTTAGCCTAGGGGGGGCCTTATACTTGGGGGGATGCCTTATATTTCACTCAGAAGGAAACCTGTAAGTAGGTCTTATTTTAGGAGGATGTCTTATTTTCGGGGAAACATGGTACAATAGTTTGCTATTGGTAGACCAGTAGGGGGTCTATAGAGAGGGCTTTAACCCAAGTAAAATGAAGGGACTTATTCCTGTTGGTTTCTAGGTTGGTTGTCATTGTTTATTATTATTATTACTAGAAGCCCAGTGCATGAATTCATGCACAGGCGGGGTGCCTCCCCACTGTTGGTGATCGGGGCCCATCAGGGCAGTCCAAGGGGGAAGGACCATGGGAGTTTTGCTGGCCAGGGAAGAGGAACCACAGGAGGTTGGCCACTAGCCCCAAGGAGGGAGCCGGCCCTCAGACCCCCTGGCATCCGCTGCCACCCACCCCTGGCTCCCCATCCCAGCCTGGGGCATAAAGGCCCAGGTGAAGCTGGGAGAGGAGGTGACGGTCACCAGACTGGGTGCTACGGGCAGCACCCTGACACGGCACGGGGTTCCCTCCCTCCCCTCCTTTTCTTTCCCTCACTGCCGCAGCACCGTCACCACAGCAGGCAGGTAGCCCCTGGGGAAGGGAGAGGACAGGAGCAAGACAAACCCTTGTGCTGAGGGCTGACTTTCAATAGATTGCAGCGAGGGAACTGCTGTATTACATACAAAATCCCAACCCAGAAGCAGGTCGTTTATGAATGGTTTAGGACCAGGGGCCCATGTGGGGTGGGCCCAGCTGGCCAGGGGGAAGGGTCATAAGAGATTGGCTGGCCAGCTGGTGAGGGGCTACAGAAGGCTGGCTGTGGGAGTGCACTGACCACCAGGGGTCAGCCCCTGTGTTCAGTGTCTGGTCCCTGGTGGTGAGTGCCCATCATAACAACTGGCCAACTGGTTGTTTCGGTCATTCTGGTTGTTAGGTCATAATGGTCTCTTAAGCTTTTACATACATATACTAAAGGCCCAGTGCATGTAATTCATGTACCCTCTCCAATTCAGGACCCCTCAGGTGAGATCTGACAGTGGGACACCCTTCTTGCAATCTGGGACCACTGGCTCCTAACCGCTTACGTGCCTGTCAGCCTGATCTCCCCTGCCAGCCTGATCACCCCTAACTGTCTCTGCCTAAGCCTCACCACCATGGCTTTGTCTGAAAGGATGTCCGGAAGGTCGTCTAGAAGATGTTTGGTCTAATTAGCATATTACCCTTTTATTAGTATAGATTGATTTCAGAGAGGGAGGGAGATAGAAGCATCAATGACAAGAGAAAATCATTGATTGGCTGCCTCCTGCATGCTCCACACTGGGGATCAAGCCCACAAATTTAGGCCCTTCAGTCCTCGGGTGGAGGCTCTGTCCACTGAGCAACACCAGCCAGGGCTATACTTTCCCTTTCTGCTGTGATGTGCTCTGTCTGCTGGAGCTGAAACACTGAAGCTGTCTCCCTGGGGCAGAGTGGGGTGCATTGGGCTGGAGCAGGTGGAGAGGGGCTAGAGAGGGGCCTCACTTAAGAGCCTCACTGTTTCAGGGCTGTGCTGTGTTGCAGTTGAGTGGCCACATTGTTGGGCTGTGCCACAGTCAATTGGAGTTTACACAACTGAGCTGTCTGCACAGATAGCTTCCTCCACACACACACACACACACACACACACACCCAAGCTGGGGCTTCCTCTTAGGGTTGAAGTGATACCAACCAAGGTATGGGCCCAATCGGCCACCTTAGAAAGAGAAGTGGGGAATCTTGATTTTAAAGCTCGAATTTCTTAAGTTGGCAACTAATGTGAACTTCAGATGTTAGGGCCAAACCAGAGAGGCGGTCAGGCCTGGTGTCCAGGCCACTGGGTGGGACTGGGCTCCTCTGCAATGGCTTGGTGGCAGGGCCAACCCAGACCCTCCACCTCCTGGTCATGGCCTCCACCTGGGGTGCAGGCCACAGCCCCCACCAACATCCAAGCTGCCATCCCAGGGCACCCATGAGGGACCGAACCATCACCTAGCACAGGGTGGGGAGCACTGCTGTTGGACGGAGCCATCGCCATGTGAGTGAGAGAGCTCCCAGCAGGAGCATCCCTCCCGGTGGAGCTGTCCCTTGCCTTGGAGCTGCCTCTCCAAACCGCACTGAGAGCTGCGGAGAGAGCCAGGTGCAGGAGACGGTGCTGCACTGCTGCCGAGGAGGGACTGGAGGGGGGAACTGCCATATGGGTGTCTCTACCCAGAGCCTGCTTCACCTGGATCCCAAGCTGATGGCCTGAGAGGTGGGGCCATTTGCCTGGGGCTTGGGGCTGGGCACTGGGGCGGGACCCACACTTTTGCGGATGGTTTGCTGGACCTGCTAGGGCTTGGCGTGGAGTTGTGTGTTGTCACCTTGTATTGGGCAGGGGAATATTGAGCAGAGCTCAGCCCAGCTGTAAGGGGACCCTAGGCATCTGGGCAGGTGAAGGGAGTGGGGGCGCGCTTGGATAATTCCAATGTCACCCTACTTGGTTTTATTTTATTTATTTATTTATTTATTTATTTATTTATTTATTTAATCATTAGGAGAGAATTTTATTTTAAAAGTGTCATCTTAGACTGCAAGGATGTCCGTTAAACAACACAATTAAATATGCCAAAGGAGAAGCCATGTTGCCAAAATGCCCACTTAACTCACCCAAACATCTCAAGCCCACCCACACCATGGTTCTCAGCTCATTTGGGAGGAGATGTACCTCGAGCAGAATACTGTGGGAAAAGAATCTTTACCCCACTTGGTTTTAAATGCAAGCCCGGCTTGGAGCGCGGACTGGCCTTGTGTCTGCTCACGTTCAGGTGCCTGGTGCTATGTAAGTCCCCAAGGTGCGCCTGGTGTTCGGCTGTCCCTCTGGTCGCTTGGTCATCGGTTTTTATTTTTTCACTACATTCCTTCCATGTGCAGTGATCACATTTCATCGGGAACGGGGCGGGTTCCAGTGACCAGGAGGAAGCATGGGGAGAGCAGTCACCGCTGGTCGCCCCTGGTGCTACTGGCAGTATGCTTTCTTCCTTGTGGAGCATCTGTAGAGGGAGAGGAAGGAGCCTGAGCCCCAGTTCCAGGAGGCTGGCAGCACTGGTCCATTGGTGCCTGGCCTGTCCTCTTGAGATTGACCCTGCAGGACTACTAAGGGAGCCAGTCCCCAGTTCTGCCCCATCTCCACCACTGATTGACTAGAGCACATGTGTCAAACACAAGGCCTGCGGGCCAAATCCGTCCAGCCAGGCCTTGCAATGTGGCCCGCACCGTGCTGTCATCACTGCACTCCGCTGCGTTTCCATCACAATGACAGTTTATGACTGTTCAGTAAACCATTCGGCCCTCGATTTAGGCTGGATTTTAGATTTTGGCCCCTTCTCTGATTGAGTTCAACACCCCTAGACTAGAGTCTGGGGGCCTGGAGGAGAGGCCAAGAGGTCTGTCTTCCAGCCGCTCGCCAGTAACCACTTGCTAGTCACTGCTGCCACCGATTGATCAGCTTCCACTCCCTCAGCTCCCTAGCCTGGTATTGGGTCGTCCCTCTAGTCATTCTGGATGTGACAGACCCTGGGATTTTATATATTAGGATACTAGAGGCCTGATGCACGAAATTTGTGCAAGGGGTTTAGCCCTTGCAGCCCCAGCTGCCTTGGCTGGCTCCCACAGCCCTGGCCAGCCCTCATAGCCCCTCACAGCCTCAACTGGCCCTCACAGCTCCAGCTACTTTGTCCGGAAGGTCATCCGGAAGGATGTCCAGATGGCTGTTCTGCTGTTCAGTCTAATTCGCATATTAGCTCTTTATTATATAGGATAGATTATTATTATTTTTATCCTGAGGGCTCCTGTGGCTGGTTTTCTGTGTTGGCACCCAACAATATTTCGTCCCTTGGTGGCAGAAGAATGTTTGTCATTGCAGCAATAATACCCTCTCTTCAGAGCCGGGGATGGATCCCCAGACCTGCTCCTCCAAAGCTCATAATCACAAGCACAGCTGAGCACCACCCCTCCTCAGAGCTGAGAGTCAGCCCCAAAAGCCCTTGCTCTTAACTCTCCAAGTTTTCTCTTTGATCCTGCAGCCAGGAGGGGTGGTAGCTGCTTTCTGCTTTCTGCAGTTGTTACACTTAGACTATTTACCCTGTTAGCAGTTAATAACATTTCACTCTGGGAACAGTGCTTTATATTAAATTCTCTTTGTTCAAATTACTGGTGTGGTTTCTAGTTCCTGACAGAACCTCGACTGATGTACCATCTGTTCACTCACGGCACTGGGTTGGAATGTCACCGTAAATCAGGTGACTTCATATAAACGGGTATGTTCTTGGCCTCTATTCTGTGTCATGGGTTTATTTGTCTATTCGTGTGCCAGTACCATACTGTCTGAATTACTGTGTTTTTATAGTAAATCTTAATATCTAGTAGTGCAAGTCACACAGCTTTGTTTTTGTTTTGTTTGTTTGTTTTTCAAGCATGTCTGGGCTCTTCTAGATAGTCCATTGCCACCAGAAATTTAAAACCAACCTATCAATTTCCATTAAAAAAAAGTTAACATTTTGATTCATATTGCTTTAAATCTGAAGAAGGGACATTTTACAATGTTGATTTTTTTTTTAAAGAATGTAGTTTTTTGTTTGTTTTGTTTTTAATGATTTTACTGATTTTTTTACAGAGAGGAAGAGAGGGAATAAGAGCTAGAAACATCGATCAGTTGCACACTCCCCACTGGGGATGTGTCTGCAACCAAGGTACATGCCCTTAACCAGAATCGAACCTGGGACCTTTCAGTCCGCAGGCTCACACTCTATCCCCTAAGCAAAAGCGGTTTCAGCACAATGTTGATTTTTTTTTAAAGTGAGGGATGTATTACAACTTAATTTCTCACAAAACAGTTTTGCAGCTTTCACCACTGTTTTTACTCACCTTTCACTAGGTTTAATTCTGAGTATTTGATGTTCTTGATATTGTTATAAAAGATGTACTTTTTCATTTCATTTTCCACTTGTTTGTTGCCAGTACAGAGAAAAATAATTTTTATTGATATTGTAAACTTATTTATTAGTTCTAATAGTTTATTAGTTCTTTTTGTTTTGTTTTGATTAGTTGTGATTCCCAAAGAATTTTTCCTTAAGTTATGTTGTCAAAATAATCAGCATAAAGTTGACCATGATATCTCTTATTCTTTTAAAGCATACTCGTGTCTTCTTTTTCATTCTAGTGATGTTAGTCTCTCTTTTATCTTAATCAAAACTGCTGTTTGCCCATTTTATTAACCCTATCAAAGAATCAGCTTCTCGCTGTGTTGATTTTTCTTATTAAGCATTTGGTTTTTATTGTTGATTTTTCCTATATCCTTACTATTTCTTTCTAATTTTTAAATTTAATTTGCCCTCTTTTTATAGCTTCTTGAAAATGGAAGACACTGCACAACATTGCTTTGGCTGTACCCTAACAATTTTATATGCCATTTTTATTTTCATTCAGTTTGAAACACTTTCTAATTTTATGTTGATTTTTAAAACATTTGAGTCACTTAGAATGTGTTATTTAATTTCCATACTTTGCTGAATTTTCTAGGACATTTGTTGATATTGATTTCTAGTTAAATTTTATTGTGGTGAGAGAACTGACACTATGATTTTAATCTTTAAAATGTATTAATACTTATTATGTATCACAACATATGGTGTATTTTGGCGAATGTTCCATGTGTGCTTGAAAATAATGTGTATTCTGAAGTTGTTGGGTGTGATATTCTATAAATGTCAATTAAAAGAAGATGAGTAATATTGTTGTTTCCTAAAAGCTTTTTTTTTGTTGCTTCTGTTAATTACTGAGAAATATTTGTTAAATTATGCATTCTGATTGTGGGTTTGTGGAATTTTTTTTTAAGTTCTGCTATGTTTTTCACTGTCATTAAGTCTTGTTGGTGAATTTTATTGAAAGACAAACAAATTAATATATAGAGATAGAGAGATGGGAAGACTAATTACATAAAGATGGCAAGTTTTTCCAAAATAATCTAAAAATTTAATTTAAACCACTCAAAATCCCAACAATTTTCTTATATTGTAATTGTCAATTTCATCCTATAAATCATATAGAATTATAACCTCAAAATAGATAAAATTTTAATGAAAGCATTTTTAAAGGGATGATTCATATTTTAATGTACTTATATTGTAATTGCAAATACACAGAAATTAAATGAGAATGATACTCTAACAGGATAATTAAGAAAATTAAATGAATGGAAAATAAAGTTTAAAAATTCTCCTCTCTCTCTCTCTCTCTCTCTCTCTCTCTCTCTCTCTCTATATATATATATATATATATATATATATATACACACACACACACACACACACACACACACACACATATATATATATATATATATATATATATATATACAAAACACATATATGTTTATATACATATATAAACTTGGCATGTAATAGATAGGATTACAATTTAGTAGAGAAAGTATGGTTTAATTATTAAATGATGCTGTTGAAATTAACTACACATTTGTTAGGGGAATATGTATACCTCTATTTCTATACACAAAAAATAAATTACAGATGGATTAAAAAACTAACTGCAATTTCTGTTTGGGCAAATTACAGACTAGATACTTTGATTTAAAGTATTACATTTCTAAATATATAAATATAAATGCTAAAAAGTCTTTTGAAATGCTTTATGAAGCTGGCAATAAAAAAAGAAAATGCACAGAGAGACCAAAAATGATGGAATGCCAGAATCCTGTGATGCAATGTGTACCACAAGCTTTTATTCTAGGAATTTTGGCTAAACCCTGGAGACCCTCAGCATCCATTCTGGTGGCTGCATGGAGAAATGACAGAAGGGCCATGGGTCTAGCTAATGTGAGAAATCTAACAGAAAACTCCTCATGTAGCTGGTTTCCCAATGAGCTCTGCCTTCTGTGTCAAAATGAAGAGGAAGCAAACCTGCTATGTGGTTTACCCATGAGAAATTTTCCACTGATTGAAAGTAAAACACAAAAATACCTCCCGAGGATTTGTAACAAGTTAACACCCACAGTGGTTTATGGCCTGAATTCATGCTACCCATGTAGCCTGAAAAACCTCAAACCGCTTGGGTTGGTGGCATCTCCAGGCAACAAGCAGAAGCAAATACAAATCATCTTGGAGAAACTCAACTGCACATGAAGCCATAAAGAGCTCAAATAAGTAAAAATAAATTCCAAGGGAAAGAATCATCCAACAGTCAAAATGCACAATCAATATCGGTGGCGGTACAATTAACAAAACAGTTATTTTAAAAATCAGTTTGACTGCGTGGAGGTCAAACTGTGACCCAGGGGATCCATTCCCAGGAGATTCCTTAGGGAGACTTCCGGTACTGTACAAGGAGACGTGAATGTGTCTGTGAATGTTGAGTACAGCCGGTTAGTAACTCAAAAGAAGTGAGACAGTAATCTGGGGTCATCCTATGCAGTACCTTACTGTAGAATAAACTCTCCTCAATAAGTCTCAGCATATCATTGTTGAACTTTTGTAAGTCAATTCACAAAATGATGCAGGCAAGTTGGCACCGTTCATCTAAATTTTTAAAACTCAAATGACATGGTTATGTACATATATATTAAAAGCCTAAAAATATATGGAAGAATTTTAAACATTAACCTCAGGATGGATTTTACTTCTGGGGAGGGGAAGAGGAAAGAAGTTGTGAAAGGCAGAGGAAACTAAGACTTCAGCTGTGTCTGTGATAGTTACATCTTTTCTTTTTTGTACGAGATAGATATAAATCAAATAATGTGTTTTAGTCCTAGGAGGATGTTTTATTCTTTTCTTGTCTGTATGTTTTAATGATAAAATCTGAAACAAAACAAAAAGAATAGAAAATCAAAAACTAACTCATGTTAAAAAACAACAACATTATCAATATTGTCTGGTTTAATTTTACTCAATAGTATATAATTAATGACAAATAATCCTTTTTAAAACATATAAAGAAGCTTTATAAAAATGTATCTTTGTTGTTGAAAGTATTATGGATATTCCTCATTTTTCCCCCCATTGACTCCCTCCACTCTGGTCCCACTGCCCTCTCCCCAGGCCTTCATCACGTTATTGTCCATGTCCATGGGTTGTGCAAATATGCATATAAGAAAATAAGTCTCTGTAAAAAATCTTAATTGAATGTGATTTATAGCAGAAAACTTGAAATCTACTCTCCAACAAATATGTCATTTATTACCATATCTTATTCAACTTTGTTTCAATCTTATAATCTAGTGTTATTCTTTAAAAAATATTTTCCCCAAGACTGTTATTATTAAAATGTTCAAAACTCACAGAAAAGTTGAAATAGTACAGAAAGTATAAGTATTTTCTCCCTTCACATGAAAATTAATAATTCCAAAATATCACTTTATATTAATACAACTAAAATATTATTAAATATGAATGTATTTACTATTCAAATTTCCCTAATTGTTCCAAAAAGGTTTAATAGTTACTTTATTTAAATTAGGACTGAGAGTCCATGCAGCATATGTAGTTGTTATTTTTTTAGTCTTTTTAAATCATAACCTCCACTCTTTTTTCTTTATGACCTTTATGATCATGTCTAGGCCAATTCTATAGTAGAAAGTTCCTACAAAGAAATGTTTACAAGATGCTTCCATCTTTACTTTTGCCTCAAGGACATAAGAGAATTTAATTCTTAATGGCATCTTCCTTTCAATATTAGCTCAAGGAATTATTGGGAGTATATCTATACCATATCCCAAAAGAAGAGGTTCCAGGAGAGAACTATGCACCTCATTTTCATAAATTGTTTCTCAAGTAATGAGAAACCAGTATTGAAGAGCTGTGTCCACACTGGAGAATGGAAATCAATCCTGTGCTTCTGAATGTATCCTACAGCTGAGGCTCACATGAGCCAGCTCGGCCTCCTCGCTGGTGACCACACGTGCTCCAAACGCAAAGCTATGCTCTGGAAGTAACAAGCCCTTCACTATGTTGTTTAAATGTGCTTATCGTGTGCTTTTCTGTTCTGAATCTTTTTGTAAAATATATGTTTATGTATAGATTAATATACATATGTATGTGTGTGTCTTTCACTAACTTGATGACAGGCACACACAAAAAGTAGTTGACCATACTAAATGTCAATGTCAAGTCTATCTAAACCTGAAGCCAACTCCAAACATTTCCCTCTCCAGATGAAAAAAAAAGAGGTGGTTATATGCTGCTACACTGACAAATGTTAAAACTTGATTTTAGCCCTGGCTGGTGTGGCTCAGTTGGTTGGAGGTCATTCTGTGCATCCAAGAGTCATGGGTTCAATTCTCAGTTGGGGTACATACCCAGGTGGCAGATTTGATCCACAGTCAGGGTGCATATGGGAGGCAAGCATTTGATCAATGTTTAATTGATAGATGTTTCTCTTTGGAATCAATGTTTCTCTCTCCCTCTCTGCTCTCTCTCTAGAATCAATAAAAACATGTCCTAGGGTGAGGATTAGAAAACACACACACACACACACACACACACACACACACACCCCAAAAAAAAAACACCAAAAAAACCCAGCGGATTTTAAAAATATAGCAGAAGGAGGATGGAGGATGGTGAAAAAGGTGAAGCAGAATATATCAATAACATTGTGATAAGTTTACATGGTGACAGATGCTTACTAGAATTAGTGGGGTGATTGATTACATTATAAAGTATAAAGTGTCGAATTGACATATTGTACACTTGAAACTAATATAAATAATACAATACTGTAGACCAAATATACTTCAATAAAAAATTCTTACAAAATTAAAAAAATAAAATGTAGCTGTAAAAATTATTAAATAAAATTAATAAGTAACATGTACTTTTTTTTTTTAATCCTCACCTGAGGATATTTTTCCATTAATATTTTTTGGAAAGTGTGGAAGGGAGAGGGGAGAGACAGAGAGAAACATTAATTTGATAAAGACACATCCATTGGTTGCCTTCCACATGAGCCCCAACCAGGGCCAAGGATTAAGCCCACAGCTGAGGCATGTGCCCTTGACTGGAATCAAACCCAGGACTCATCAGTCCAAAGGCCAATGCTCTATTCACTGAGAAAAACTGGCCAGGGCAAATATATTTTTTTATAAATAAAACTTTATATGTGTATACAAGTAAAACTATACGATTAAAATTAACCATCTATTACTATACTAGTGTGGCTAAATGTTCTAAACATAATGTACAGTGAAATAAACCAGACAAACAGTAGTAAATACTGATATGATTCATTCATACAAAGTCTAGAGAAAAGGGGGGAAATCTAAGCTGTTAGAAGTCAGAATTATAATTTTTAGGAAAGAGGGCAGTGAATGGAAGTGGTAATGGAGAGAGTGGAGAAATGTTCTATTTCCTGATCTCAGCATTAAGGTGTTCAGTTTTTTAAGTCTTTGATCTGTATACTTTTGTATTTGTTAGTGTTTTTTCTGCACAATAAGTTACTGAAAACTTAGACTCTAGAGGCTGGAAGCAACAATAAATAGTTCTTATATTTTGCAATTTCTCTGGGCCAGGAGGAGAGGATTAGCTGGGTCATTCTGGCTCAGGGGCTCAGGAGGCTGCAGGCAAGCTGCTGGACAGGACGCGGTCTTCTGAAGACTTCCGTGCTGATTCACTCCGAGGCTGTTGGCAGAGGCCTCCCTTCTCACCACATAGATCTCTTCGCAGAGCTAGTGCAGCGCCCTCCCAACCTGGTGTCTGGCTTCCTCCAGAGCAAGTGCTTTGAGGGCAAGGAGGGAGCCATCATGCTTTTTTTACCTAATTTCAGAAATCACACTGAAGTCCCTCTCATCACTTTCTAGCCAACAGAAATGAGTCACTAATTTAGACCCACCCTCTAAGGGGGTAGAATTGGATTTTACCTTTGGAGGAGGAAGTTGTAAAGAATCTGTGCACACATTTTAGAAATTTCACACTGGCAGATCAGTTTTCTGAATACATATCATACTTCAAGTAGAAATTAAAAATATACAATTTAAAACTATTCTCTAAAATAGGGGTGTCGAACTCAATCAGAGAAGGGGCCAAAATCTAAAATCCAGCCTAAATCGCGGGCCGAATGGTTTACTGAACAGTCATAAACTGTCATTTTGATGGAAACGCAGCGGAGTGCAGTGATGACAGCGCGGTGCCGGCCACATTGCAAGGCCTGGCGGGACGGATTTGGCCCGCGGGCCTTGTGTTTGACACATGTGCTCTAAAATATGCCTTGTTAGGGATGGTTCATCCCAATATTTGGTATGTCTTCCATATTCAGGAAGCTCGGGTAATTTAACTTTTTAAGTCTCTTGGTGTATTCTCCACACCCTTTTCCCAACAACACCCAGTCCTACAGCCCTCCCCTACCCAGGGAAGTCAGTGATTCATCTGATGGTAATTGGGGATAAATAAACTGGGCCTACTTGGCTTAATTTCCCCTTGGGAAGCCAGCACGTCTCTTGGATAACTCACTCCATAGCAGGATTTTATAGTTTGGGGAGTATCTCAAACCCAACATGTGGTGTTTGTGCTTTGAACACTGGAAAATAACATTGGAAATAGAATTTGTCAACCATGTCAAGAGGATTCTCCAGGGGCTTTCGGACTACGTAGTTGTTGGACTATGGACTTGGATGTGTGGGTAGAGAATGCCCTTGGTGATTCGGAAACTCTTATTTATACCATGCCCAAGGGTTTTCACTTTTGAGTGTCTAGAGTATACCTGTTGCAGCTTGACCTTGACAGCTGATTATTCCTTTCATGGCCATTTTGTCCACAGGCCAGAGACTGTTGTAGAGGCAGGACTGTGCACCTGGGCAGCTCCACACAAATCTTTGGGGCATACAGGCCGCAGCAGAGCAAGGAGCAGGGAGGACCTGGGCTGGGCTGAGGAGGTACAGTTCACATTTCAGGAAAGGTGTGTGTGCTAGACCTTTGCCAGCCAATGGTCCAGGCTTTAAAACCATCCCCACTCCCTCCACCCACACACCCAGGTCTCTTACCCCTTAGGCACACCTGAGGCAAAAATTCAAGTCTAAAGAAAGTATCATCATTCCATACCAGACAGTGGAAGGCAGAACATGGTTTTACTGCTTTCAGTGCAAAACTGCTGAGTCCAGCCTGGGCTAGGGAACACTGGGAGATAACATCCATGGGTTGAAATTGTTTGTTCACATCTCCAGAAAGGCAGGACTTGCTCGGCTATTCCAAGTTCTGCTTTGAATCAAGAACCAAGATAGAAGCTTCGGAAGGTCGGATGTTGAATTTATGAGGTTTGTACCCAAGATCAAGAGTGGAAAGTATTTAACACACTGAGCGTGTTCCAAGGTGATCCTGTGGTTGTAGGCGGCATGCAGGCGCTCTGAAGGAATACGCCTGAGAAAATGTCCAGAATTCAACAGCACGGAACAAAAGGTCCTGGGAGCAGATACTAGTTCTCACTGGATTCTTCTGAGGGCCTGGTTCCCAATTGCAACTGCACACTGTAATCACCAGTTAATCAAGACTCTCTAGGGGTAGGACCCAGGCATTGGTACTGACACCCTGACTTTACAAAAAGTAGGTAAAACTATGTGACCTTGAGCTTGGTTCTGAGAGCTGAAGTACTGGGTTCTAAGTCCGGCAGTGAATCTGGCTCTGTGTGATGGCATCTACTAAATAAATGATGGTGCCGGCAACCACTTCCTCTCTTACATCCTTTCCCTAGGATGTTTGGACAGTTGCATAAAGAAGTTTAATTATCTCATCAACATTGTTTCATAACAATAGACAATCCAACACTGCAATTTATTTCAGCAATCTCACAAAAGTCTATGTGGACAGAGGTTTTTTTTGTTTTTGAATCTTAGTGGTCTCATAAATCCCAACATTGCTCCTTCTGTTTCCTCTCCACTGACTAAAAAATACAAGTGTCTCATTCTTTAACCAGGACACATTGCTACCATTTAACCATAAAGGTATAGGATAATTACATATGAGAGCAATCTGGGTGGTAGGAAAACTAGAATTTCTGCTTTATAGTTGTCAAATATATGCCCTTGCCAAGATACTTTAAGATTTTATTTTTTATGGCTGGATGCTTCCCAGGAAAGGAAGTTGGTTCTTCCATCTGAAACTTGCTCTTTCTATCTAAGGATTTCTAGGTCTTTAGATCTATAAAAGGTACTTTTCAAAGTGCAGAATTTTAAACCGCTGAGGGATCATTAATGAGGATAAAGAAGGCATTGGGGGTTTAGCTAGCATCGCACAGAGCCAGGCTCGCAGCCTGGCTTACAACCCATGGCTCTGTCTTGCAGAACCATGAGAAGCTGCTTTTCCCAGTTTGGCAAGTACTCACCTCATCCTACTGCGCGTTATACACATTTGATACTCAGGTCATTTCAGAGCACTTAGTGGGCTTAGTTTGCTTGACTTGCCTGTCTCTATAGTGAGCAACTTTTTCGGTTATGTATTAAAAACACAAGCCCAGTTGCCTGTTATTATAGCTTCCAGTTATTATGAACTAACCAACAATTTCTTACTTGTTTCTTACATTCCTAACCATTTTCATCTCAAATTTTGCCATGAACCCTAACCTGTTTCAAAAATCACAATTTCTTCAGAGAACAACATGTTCTACTGGAATTATTTGAAATCGTGTCACAAATTGCTCTTGGAGCTGTGGTGAGCCAGGTGCAATGTCATGTTCGCCTAGTTAGTTACTGCTCTTGGCTTTGCCACAACTGATGCTCAGATTGTATTAAGTAGACATGACTTATTTGGGTCTCACCTCGCCAGCAGAGCAGGCAGAGCTGTCTCTCCACTCGATGTGATGCGTGCTCTTTAACATGCTGGTTCCCAGATTAAATCCCCTTTCAATTACTGTCTGTCATCCGATGTGGCTCAGTTTCTGGCCCATTATCCCTTCCATGTCTCTTTGGTTCCATTGCTTAACATGAGCACTGGACAGCCCTGGAAAGAGCTTCTGAGCCAAAGATTTATCTAATTTTGTGGAAGAGTTTGTACCAAAATTTATTTTAAAAATTCAAAGCTTTGAAGATGAAGTCCTTGACAGCCCTAAACTTTTTGCAAAGGGTAAAGAAACTTCATAATTAAAACCAAAACTAGAGAAGTATTTAAATTCTAATGTTAATTCTACTTACTCTTGCAATAATGATATTATAGCTATTAACACTTGTTGAGTACTAACTCTATGTTCCAAATATTGTGCATGGATTGGTTTATTTAATCCCACAACAGCCTTACAAAGACTTTTTTAAAATCTCTGAAAAGGACAAGGCAAAGAAAAAGTAATAATATGATGATCACTCAGCTACTAGGTGGTGAACCCATGATTGGAACCCAGACAAATCAGATTCCAGATTCCATAGCTCTTAATCACTACCCATCTTCTCTTTCTATTATGAAAGAAGTGGAAACTAAACAAAGTGGAAACTAAACAAAGTTCTCTCATGAAAAGTGACAGGACATTCTAATCTCTTATAGTCCATTTAATTGGTTGCTAGTTTCAGGACTTATCTACTTTAATTTATGAATGTGACCATTTTAATATCTTTAAAAATGAATTCACTATTTCTTATTCTTTCATTCACTAATCATTGATTGGGCAACCATCTGTCAGGTATCATGCAATGCATGGGTAAGAATAAAGTTAAAAATACATATTTCCTGCCACAAATTGTTCCCAATCAGAGAAAAAAATACATGAAAACACAGCCTTGCAATACAGTGTGATAAATGTGATGCTGAAGGTGTACACAAAGTGTAAGGGTGGGGGAAAGGAGACCACTACATTTGAATTTATGGTCATTTGTTAATATACGTTGATATCCAAGTGTCAATTTCAACAATCCAACAACTCTGGAAAGAATCTAAAACTATATTTTTAAAACAAATTATCTTTTTCCCCCCAGGAGATGTACTATAACGTTGCGATTTAAGAATGTAAGCTGGATTGCTGATTTAAAACCTAGGTCTATTAATTTTGGTCAACTTAACCTCCCTCAGGCTCAGTTTCATTATCTGTGAAATGAGGATAATAATTTTAGTAACAGAACTGTTGTGAGAATTGAATGTGATATATGTGAAAGCCTCAGAGCAGTACCTAACATACACTAAGCACTATATGTATTTGCTATCTATACTAATAAAAGGGTAATATGCTAATTAGATCAGGCATCTTCCGGGTGACCTTCTGGATGTCCTTCTGGAAAAAGCCACAGTGGCAGGGCAAAAGCAGAGGCCATTAGGGGCTATGAGGCCAGCAGAAGAGAGCAGTTAGGGGGATTAGGCTGGCAGGGGAGAGCAGTTAGGGAGATTAGATTGGCAGGGGAGAGCTGTTAGGGGAATCAGGCCAGCAGGGGAGAGCAGTAAGAAAGATCAGGCCAGCAGGGGAGAGCAGTTAGGGGGATCAGGCAGGCAAGGGGAGCAGTTAGGGGCAATCAGACATGCAGGCAGAGTGGTTAGGGGTGATCAGGTAGGCAGGTAAGTGAGTGGTTAAGAGCCAGTGGTCCCAGATTGTGAGAAGGATGTCTGACTGCCACTTTAGGCCTGATCCCGAGGGGTTCCAAATTAGAGAGGGTGGGTGCAGGCTGGGTTGAGGGACAACCCTTTGCCCCCACACCCTCGTATGCAAATTTTATGCACCAGACCTCTAGTTGTTATTAAAATTATTAATAAATATGTTGATAGTCAATGAAAGAGCTTTGTAAGGTAAAAATGAATGCCTTTCTACAAGTGGACCAGGTGATATTAAAAACAACATATATGTGTTGAGCTTCTAATTAATATTCTAGGTGCCATGTCAGGATGTGAAAAACAAATTCAATTCAGGAACTCAGGAAGTTTATAATAAAATGGAGTTAACAAAATACTAGCCAAAATATATTAGAATACCTGGTATTTAAATACAATGTGCTATGGGAAAATTCAGATGAGCAGAAAAATTAAATCAGTCTTGATGGATCCAGAAAAAGCTTTATTGAGGAGGTGACATTTGAAGCAGCTGTTGATTGAACCCAACAAAATGAGTACCAACGTCAGCCCAGGCACAGGGAGCAGCATGGCAAAGATATGAAGAGATAACAGAAGAACAGAAAGTGAAGACTCGTGGGTTACATATAGATGAGTGTCTGGAGATGAGCAAGGAGAAGTGAAATTTGTTCTTGTAAAAATCCTGTAATCAATTCTAATTTGGGGAGAGAGTAATGTAACAACATAACACCTGCATTTTTCAAAATATTTTTTGTGGACTTGAAGAGGGAACAAACAAGGATAGAAAAACACATCAAGAGATTATTACAACAATCCCAAAGAGGAATAATGATGGCCTGAACTAGCACAAAAGAAAGAGAGAAGATAGAAGTCTCAACAAAACAAGGTGACCAATCAAACGTGGTGGTAAAGAGATGTTTGATGTGACTCTTAGATGCCTGCTTTGAGTTAATAATTTTTAATGTTGATAATCAATATTAAAAAAGGCAGGAGGAAAAGCAGATATGCCTATGCCATCTCTATCTAGCAGCTAAAATTTTAACTCAGAAGAGCAGTCTTGAACAGGGATATGGATGTTGAAGACTTGAGTTCACTGGGGATTTGGAAATAGTTAGGATTAACAGGAATAGAAAGTAAAATAAAAAGAAGACTAAGAGTAGAATCCAGGGAAATCCCCAAATTTTAACAGTGTCCAGAAGAAAAAGAAGAAAAGGGAACAGAATACAGATTAGATATAGAAGGAGCAGCCGGAGTGATGAGTCCCTCACTTTAGCAGTCAGAAGGATGGTGAGAGAGCGGAAAGCAGATGGAAAAGGGGAACAAGAATAGGAAGCAATAGAATTGTGGAAGCTACAGGACAAGATTTTAATTAGGTTGTGGTGACAAGAGACAAAAAGAACAAGAAAAGAAGTTAGTAGTATCAATTCCTAGAAACAGGAAAAAAGAGTAAGTAAACTCTATTTTAAGTGCCCATTGTCGAGAGGGAAATAGTGGTTTATAGAGATAGGGTATAGAGATAGAAACTTAATGTGGCCAGTTTCTGAAAACCTCAGTGCTGAGCTATGGTGGGGGAGTTGAAGGAGCCAATCTGATTATTGTTCATAAGGCCCACAGTCACACAGGTAGCACCATAGGAAAGACCTCATGTCTTTTGGTCTCATGGGACTAATCCATACTTGAAGTGGAGAGCAAGACTTTTCCTCTTACATGCGTGCCACAGCTGGGTCATGTTGCTATTTGGAACACTTCCGTGCCTGCTCTAGACATAGCTGTCATTCCTTCCTGAGGGCTTGCTGCCTCACAGGTGTGTAGTCAAGAAGTCTTACTTCACACACACACACACACACACACACACAGAGAGAGAGAGAGAGAGAGAGAGAGAGAGAGTCCCACATTTTGTCCTCTCATTCTCTCTTGACCACAGTTTGGGTCTGGGAGATACATATTCTAAGTTGGTAATGGATCAGCAATGCCCCAACCTCTCTGTATCACTTCTCCCAAATATTTGGCTACTCCCCAAATTATCAAATATCTCTGAGCAGGACATACAAACTTGAATGTGTACAACAGCCGCACAGGTGACATAGATGAATGAGAGGCCCATGGTGGCCATGCCAAACTAGAGCTGTAGCAGCCCGTTCAAGGGGCAGGCATTGTAGAGATCTAGCTAATTCCTCTCCATGGATATGCTGTGCCTGGTCTCCCAGAGTTTTATATTAAGTATCCCAATTTTAAGTGCCAGGAACTACTTAAAACATGCTACACACTTCGAAGCAATGCAGGACACCTCTGAAAGCAAATGCAACCCAAATCTCTGAAATCAAATGCAGCCCAAATCCCAGGGGTTTAAGACAACTGCCTCAAAATTTTAAGTTCTCAAATGCAAAAGCTAGAAGCACTGCTGATTATTTCTGATTTCCCCTCTTTCCCTTCCTCCTTGAGGGTCCCTACTACCTGCTTGGAGCCTGTGGAAGTTTAAGGGTGGTGGCGAGACAGAAAAGAGAGAAAGACCAGCATAAAAGTGTATAGCTTAGTATGTCAAAAGTAGTGTGCAGCAACACGAGATAAAGAAGAATTCAAGCCAAAAATGGGCAGAAAACTAACATTTATTGCACATTTTTATATAACCAATAACATACATGTGTTATCTCACTCATGCTTATAATGTTCCTCAGTAAGGATGAATCATTATCCTCAATTTACAGGTGAATAACTGAGCTTCAAAGGGATTAAGCAACTTGGCTGTGGTTACACAATGATGGAGCTGGAATTTAAACTCAGATATTTCTTATTCCAAAAGTCGTGATCCTATTCAAACTGCTTTCCAAGTGACTGAGTGCTCACATAATGAGAAATGTGGGTTTTGCTAATATAAAATATGAATGTGTTCAGGGCCATCTGTTTCTCCCCAGTCCAATACCATTACCATTTTCCTTGGGGAATAATATATGCTTTGGGAGTTGGCCCCCGTCACTGCTCCAATGACAGTAGCTCCTATTTCATTCTATCCAAGCTCTTCCTCCAAATCTCTTTGTTCTTTCGTACTTGTAAATTGCCTCATCAATACTGTTGCTTAAAATGGATTTTTCTTTACACATATCCCCAATCCTATGCTAAATTTTAGTATAATTTTTGTTACAGATGAAACTAGAATCATTAATTCTAGAATTTTTTTAAAACAAACAAACAAAAAACAACAACACAAAACAATAAAAATAAACATATGTAACTACTTTACACACCCACCCATGGAAGATAGCACTTCTATTCAAAATTGCACTAAAAGTCTTAGTCAATGAAATAAATCAAGAAAAAAAAGAAATAAAAAATGTGTAATTATTGGAAAGGAAGAAATAAAGCAGTATTAGGTCCCAGGTTCGATTCCGGGTTTGATTCCAGTCCAGGGTATGTACCTTAGCTGTGGGCACATCCCAAGTGGGGGGTGTGCAGGAGGCAGCTGACCGATGTTTCTCCCTCATCAATGTTTCTAACTCTCTATCCCTCTCTCTTCCTCTCTGTAAAAAAATCAATAAAATATATTTTAAAAAAAGAAAATACACAATATAATCTAAGATAAATTATTAAAATTATTAGTAAGTTTAGCAAGGTTACTAGATTCAAAATCAACACACAAAAATTGTGTTTTTTAATATGTTTTTATTTATTTAAGAGAGGAAAGGAGAAAGAGAGATAGATAGAAACATCAATGATGACAGAGAATCATTAATCAGTCACCTTCTGCATGCCCTACACTGGGGATTGAGCCCACAACCTGGGCATGTACCCTGACTGGGAACCAAAACATGACCTCCTGGTTCAAAGGTCAACACCCAACCACTAAGCCATGCTGGCCAGGTCAAAAATTGTATTTCTATATACATTTATTTCTCCTAAGGATGTTTTATAACTTTTGTATTAAAAGGCTTGCATTATTCATTATATTTATTATTAAGTATTTAACATTTCATGATTTTTTGTAAATGATTTTTTAAAAATTCTCACTTGTACTATAATATTTATAGTTGATATAAAAACAATTTTGCCTGTGGTGACATTGAATCCAGCAACTTTGCTAAACTTATTTATTAATTTAGACAATTAAAATATTTTCTAACAGAAAATGCTAAGACATTATTATAAACAATTAAAGGAATCTAAATAATAGGATAGCTATACCATCAATGGATAGGGAGACTCAATGTTGTAAATATGTAATCTACAGATTCAAAATAAAAATTCTGAGTGTGAGTGTGTGTGTGTGTGCGCGCGCGCGCGCGCATATGAGCACAAATTGACAAGCTACTTCTAGAATTTCTATAGAAACATGAGGGCTAAGAGTCACTACATCACTGAACAATAAAGTGAGAGAGCTTATTCTATAAGCCTTATAATACTCAACAGCAGGGTATTGCCCCAAAGATAGAACAAAACAGTTCAAAAGCAGACCTTGAGGTAGTTTGGGACAATATCCCACCTTTGCCGGTGGCTCATTGTGTTTGTCTAGTACAGAACTAACTCTCCAAGGAAGGTGCTTAAGAATGGTTTGTATTGTTACCCGACACCGCCAGCTCAGTGTGCTTTTCGGTCAGAGCTAAAGAAGTTACAGTTTTTTAATTGTTCACAGTTCAATTAGGTGACTCATGTTCAATTTAGAAGACAGGCATTAGAGAGGGTCTCTTTGATAAAATATGATAAAATTCTACTCTAATGCTCTATGTGGGGTTCAATAAATTTAGTCGCTTAAATGATGCTCTTACGTTATTGAAAGATTAACTAAAAATGGGAGCAGCCTGCTGCTGCGGAAGATTCACTAATGGCGGGTATAGGATGTGTGTGCGCTAGCTGTGTTAAAAAGCAGTTTCACTACAGGGGATGAGGATGAAGAAAACATTTTAGTTGGGCTCATTATATACCCATAAATATCAGCGATGTCTCAGTAACAGAGACAAAGAAAGGAAGGGTATTGAATAGACCATTAATTATTTCTACCTCAGGAGGGATTGTGAGAGATCACACAGGATGGTATAGCCATGGGGAAGCAGGAAAATAGACAGATTTGAGAAGCATTTGTCAAAATGTAATATATATTTAATATATATCTAAATGAGTGCAATTGTACAATCTTAAACATATTGGAGATCATTTCTACATTTCCCTTAATTAGAAGAAACATTTCTGCCTACATGGAGTTATCCATTTGACCACAATTTCTTTTTATTTTGTTCTTGCTGTGTTCTCAAGTAATTTAATAAAATATAATAGATATTTTTTAATATTGTGGTTTGTTCTGGGAAGCATGAAGGTAAAATATGAGCTAACTCTTAAATCTGATTTTAATATCCTTCCCTTGCAATCACCTTTAGTACCAAAGATCAAAATTAAGACTTCAATAAAATATCATAAGCAAGTATCTTCTAGGTAAAATTTCTCATGTGGAGTTGATGAGACTTAAGTGAGTTGCAAAGATTTCACAGTCATCAGATCGGAGCCTGGCCGAAAATGACCCCTGACCCCAAAGCAGTTTCCTCTCCATGACCACAGGCCCCTCCTGCCCCGGGGCAAGAGGCTAAGAATCAGACGTGATTCTCTAAAGCAGGGTTTCCTAAGCACAACAATGGGCATTTTGGACCATATAATTCTTTGTTATGGAGGCACATTCCCGTGCATTGTAGGATGTTTAGCAACATCCTGGTCTCTACCCACTAAAGGCCAGTAACATTTCCCCTCCACACCAGTTGTGGCAATCAAAGTGTCTTCAGACATTGCCAAATATCCTGAGAGGCAAATGGCTCCCAGTTAGGAACTGAACTAGCTATATAACCTATCTTTCTATCTATCTCTCTCCCTTCCTCTCTGAAATCAATAAAAAATATATATTAAAAATAGTACTAATCTAACAGTGTCATTTTGGATTAAATGAGTGACCCCCATGCAGAATACCTAGAATTGTTTAAGCATATAATAAGCTCTCAATAAATCTAGCGCTAAAGTATTATTTTTAGCTACAGACTGGGTACAATTGAGTACCCATTATGTGCCAAGCACTCCAATAGGTACTGGGGACATAATGGCAAATAAGAAATAACCAATGACTTTAAAGACTTACAGTATACTAACAGAGGCAACACAGAAACAGGTAATTATAATAAAATATGGAAAACTTATTAGCAGACATGTCAAGGGAAAGCCAAACAATGATTCTCAGCCAAGGCTTGGGAGACAGGAGTCGAGGTTGGAGTCCCAGTTTTGCCAGTTACTAATGATTTGGCTCTGGGCTTAGAGCTCTAATTCTCCATTTTCTCACCAGCAAAATGATGAAAATAATAGATAGTATTTGCCTCATAAGAATGTGGTGAGAAGAAATAAGGTAATAAAAGTACAATGTCTGGGACATGGCCTCTGCTCAGAGAAGGATCGTTACCTTTAGCATCAATCGGGGAGCACAGAATCAGGCTGTGTAACCCAGCCAGCGCTCCTCCAAGTTTGCCCTTCCTTGCTGGTCACTCACATCTACTTGACAATGACTGCCTTTCCTCCTCTTTTTCCTCCTCAGAAGAGGAGCACAGATACAGACTTAAAGACATGCAAGAATGTTTATAGCAGCTTTATTCATAATAATGCCGAATTGGAAGCAAATCCAACAATGCCCGTCAACGGGAGGATGGATAAGAACATTGTGATATATAGTCCTGTACAATGAAATACTATATAACAATGAAAATTAACTGCAGTTGCATGCAACAATATGGATGAGCATCACAAACAAAATGTTGATGAGAAAGAAGCCAGAATGCATATTTCACTATTCCATTTATAGAATGTTTAAGAATAGGCAAAGTGTGTCTGTGGCCACAGAATAAATTCAGAAGAGGGATTATCTTTGGGGAGGTATTCGCTGAGAAGGGTGGTGACATACTAGTAACTGTTTAACAACTAGCTCTTGGGGGGGCGGGGGGAACTCCCCAATTGTACCGGATCCAGCCGGTATCACAGGTCCTGAAGGTATGGCTAGGAGGTTTAAGAGAAATAAAGACAAGAGAAAGCGGGGCTTCAGGGGGACTGCTAGTCCATGGTGAGACTGCAGCAGCTTTATTAGTTGCAGGCGTACATTTATGCGGCCTTTCTTGGTGTTTCTCCAAGTGCCCCTTTCCCAGGACAAGGCCGCCCGTCAGCTCCTTAAGGCGTTCTTGGAAAAGATACATAGAGTAGGCATCTGGCTAGATAGAGAACATTGAGAACAGCTTAGCTGAGAACATCCAGATAAGTCATGCATCACACGCACTCCCTAACAATGGGGCTATGGTCTGCCCTGTCCCTAGTTGACCCTGAAGGCTTAGGGGAGAGCAGGTAGGCGTCCCTACCCTGTGCTCAATCCCCTGTAGGAGAGCAGGTAGGCGTCCCTACCCTATGCTCCATCCTTGCCCTCGGGCCCCACGGAACACGGCTTCCCACAGCTCCCCCTTTTTAATTTATTACAACTTAAGCGGAATGCTGTCTTTCTCTTGATGAAGCTGAAGCAGGCGGATATCCATGGCTAACTTGTATATTTGCTTACAGATTAATCTTATACAGAAAGGCAACAACGTGCATAAAAGTACCAGGAAACTTGCTACTGCAATTAGGCCTATTACTCCATGAAGGAAAGCACTTGTTGGGAAGTTGTCCCGTAGCCGGGATACAAACTCCGAGGCTTCTCTGGCTATATCTATATCAAGCTTTGGTGCGTTCAGCAAATTTTGGATTTCTCCATGCAACATTCGCAAATCAAGGGAGGTGTTTGCATCATGCCATATACCCTGAAGATGCCTTTTGACATTTTCCCATGGAAACCTAGAATCATTATATTCTTTTGGGGTTATGCAAATCCATGAGAATGCGGCATGGCATCCTAGAGAGCTTTTCACCTCCAAGCTTACAATCTCATCGCCTAGGATTTGTACAACATCATAGAGAGCGTTCACCCTTTGCTCTATTTTCCTGTCCCAGTCCTCTTGGGCTTGTAGTGCTTGCTTACATTGTAAGCCAGGTTGTTTACATATTCTGCTGTCTGAATGGAAGTCGTTAACAATATGGCAGATGCAGTGGCAGAAGCAATTAAAGTGATTAAGGCAGTGATACCCGCTATTAACAATCCTACAAATCTTTTCGTTCGACCTAAGGCCCTTTCTACTGTCTGAAGCACAGCAAGCCCCGTGTCAGAGTACCACGTGGTGTGGTGTTAACTGGCAGGAGGACAAATACAGGTTGATATAAGATTAACAAAGAAGGGGTAGTGGCATTAATGCAATTGGTTAGACTGCAATTATTACAGGCGAGGCTGGTTATTCCAGTTTCATTATCTAGGCTAATATTAAAATTACCCAGTAACAAGGCATAAGGCTCAGGTACACATGTGGACACACTCACATTCCAGCTGTTCCCCGAGCCACTAATGACTCCCCTTTGCAGCTGCACTGTCACATTCTCCTTCCCGACACTGACATAGTCCATGGCGGCCACCATTTTCCACAAATCTCTTTGGTAAGTAATATTGTCCATTGTCCAAAGTCCAGTCAGTAGGTTCTTTGGCTGCAGATTGCTGTTCGTCTCGGCCCAATCGCATAGGGACCTGCGGCAGACCGTTTCATTCGCGTGACATGTCTGCCACATCAGCCCAAGGTCATTTTTAGATGGCCCCAAAGGCCCACAAGGTTTGACTCCCTGCGGGTATGTCCCAGGACCACGGCGTGCCATGGTGCCATTCCTAGCAATGTAATAGCTATCCATACCCCAGTGGATACCCACAGAATGATTGGTATCGATATCAGACAGCCTCTGGACCATGGTGCAGCCCTCTTTATCCTCAAAGGAAAAACACACTGGTGTCCCTTTGGTAACTCCTTGATAATTGTACCCTTCTGCCCAGGCTGGGGAAATGTGGCCTGAGGACATAAGCCCCAAGATCTTGGTGTCATTAACATAAACAGGAATGGTCTTATCCTCCCAGGTTGCAGGATGCAGCAGTGGTGGGCTGGGTACATATGCCCAATAAACAGTAGCATGCACAGCCATCAATCGCGATAGTAGCCATAGGAAGGAAACCAACTGAGCAACCACATGGATCTCTGGCAGCTTGTCCCTGCAAAGGGAAACTCTCCATCACCGGTCCCCATGCTGCCTCTTCTTCTGATGCATCAGGCTGTTCAGCTGGGCTGGCAGCCGCGCGATTTTGCTTCGAGGCATGTCGAACACATGGCTCTGGCAACCACCGTGGGTTATCGTCTCCTGTAGGGAAAACACAAACATAGCCTCTCCCCCACATTAGTACTGGATCCGGCCCATGCATTTCATTAGTCAATGGGTCTCTCCAATACACCTCAGGGAATGTCCTTGCCTGTGGATTCCAGAACCTTTGGGCTGCCGACCGGCCCTCGTTATCCACTTGCAGAAAATTTAAAATGAATATAGTATGATTAAGTATATTTTGAGGAGTTAGGGGGTATCACTCCTCATTCTTAACTTTAAAATTTTGATTTTTAAGAGTCTGATGGGCACGCTTGACAATCCCCTGTCCTTGGGGATTATAGGTGATGCCGTGCTTGAGTTGGGTACAGTATTGATGACAGAAATGAGAAAAGGCTTTGCTACAATAGGCGGGGGCATTGTCGGTCTTCAGTTGTTGGGGGACCCCTAAAATAGAAAAACAGTAAAGCAGATGGGCGACACAATGTTTAGCTCCTTCACCCGCCCTGGCAGTGGCCAGGATGAAGTGGGAAAATGTGTCAATAGTTACATGTACATAGCGAGAACGACCAAATTCAGGAATATGAGTGACATTCATTTACCATAGTTGATTGGGTTTTAGTCCTCGAGGATTAACCCGGTAATGCGGTACGGGAAGTATTTGGGGGTATCGCGTGCACGTCTTTACTATTTGTCGTGCAGTTTCTCGGGGAATCTTAAATTGCCATAGGAGGGCTCTAGCTGATTGATGACGGATAGAATGGGATCGTTTAGCTTGCTCAACATTATCTAGAGCCTGAAGAACACAAACCTGGGTATGTAAGTCAGCTGCTTGATTACCAGCAGCTAGGGGCCCTGAAAGGTTAGAGTGGGCCCGTACATGTCTAATAAAGCAGTGGCTAGACCGGGAATGTAGGATCCCTTGTATATCTTGAAATAGCTGTTGAATGGTGTCAATACAAGCTGAATTAATGTGCTTTATAGTAGCTGTTTTAATAATTTTTGATATACTTACCATATGAGTACTATTATTATAGATTAATGGGCTCTGTAGTAAAATCTGTTAAGGTATAAATAAGAGCTTGTATTTCTACTGAAATATAAGAGGTTTGAAGGACCTTTGCTCCTCTGCTGTAGTATATCTAGCCTTTCTAGAACTGGATCTATCTGTAAAAATGGTTAATACCTGAGATAAAAAAAATTCTTTTACTGTGGTAGTTAATATTATTTTCTGTGTTAGATATAAATCAAGCCCCTAAACTAGGGTTCCCGGTAGAATATAAAATATTAAGTATTTTGACTTCTATGTAGAAGGGTGTGTACACCGACCTTCCTTGCCCTTGGTCTTGGGCAACCTGTAGTAATGTATAGGTGCTGACTGCTATCATGGTAAGGTATTTTTACTTTAAAAATAAAGCAAATTTATTTTTGAATTTATAAGCCATAAATGTTGCCTTGCCTTTAGCTTAATTAAAATGTAGTTGGCTATATACAGTTAGGATTCAATTATTTATAAAATATTGGCTTCTCATGTAACTTAATTTATATGATATTGATTATATTGTAAAAGCCATTTTATAAAGTAACTTAAGTAGGTATCTTTAATTTAAAAAAAATGGCAAAGAAACTTATTCAGTAAAACTTATAGGTTTGATACTTTATTGGTCTGATCTAAAAGTATGGCTTTTATCTTTTTTGAAATTCCATTGCTGCTGAAAAGCCTGGCAGTATTTAAGAAATATATTGTTTTTGCCTTTCTTATAGGTGAAAACTTTTATAATATTTAATATATACCTATTAATTTTTATTTGTTAAGGCTTTCCATGCAATTTTGAGTATATTAGATCTGTTTTAAAAGTTTTCCTATAAGAAGAGAGAATAAATTTCTTGTATTACTCCGGGCCCTTGGAGCTATCCAAGAATCATCTCTGTTAATGCCTTGAAATTTTAACATGAAAATAAAACATCAAATAAATATTTATATATGATTTAAATATTTTAATATTTGTTATTATTATCTATTATTATCTTAATATATCAATTAGATTTAGACTAGTTTTTGTATAGAAAATTCTTGGTTGAGATCACAGAATTAATCCTCTTTTTAATTAGATCAATAATAAGTAACTTATTTTGAATTCCTAATTATTAGAGAAAATGTAACATTTTATTTTCTTAAAAATAAGTTTTTATGCTTTAAGTATTTAATTACTACAACTCTATAATTTTTTCTAATTTAATTTGTACTTTGAACTTTTAAAGCTGGCAAGTTAAATATATTTAGTAGTTCTTAGATTAATAACACTTTATATTTCTAAGAAAAATACAAGACATAATCAATTAATAGATTCAATTCTGTTCTCTAGGTTTTTTGTGAGGTAAATTTAAACTTTAATTTTTATTTGCCAGTGGCTCTGGGAAACTAGGTTTTGTTTATTCGACTATAAATTATCACATTCTTTAAGATGGCTATTGGCAGGACACTATATTAACTGTCTGCTGGGGGGAGAGCCTCTACCCTTTCCTCCCTGAACAAAGGATGTAGCCAGTTACCTGGACTACTTAGATCTTTACAATTAATATATTATTTATTTATATTTTAATAATCTCTTTGAGATTCTAGAATCAATTATAATTATTTTAAAGTATTTACTTTGGATAAATTCTATTACAGAGACAAATTTATTTATTTTCTTGAAGCCCTTAAAAGTTAACTTTTCAATAAGGTTCACTAGCATTTTGAAAACTACTCTTTATTATGGAAATGCAAATCTTGTTGCTGGAATTAGCTTGAATTTCTTTCAAGAAGATTTTTTCGCTGTTTTTCTCAGGAAAAAGAATCAGTTCTGGGTTTTTCATTTCTGTAGCTCTTGTAAAGAGTTAAGGCTAGTTCAAGACTTATCTAATATCTGAAATCGGACGTGCGCACATTCTGTCTTATACTAGCTTTCTCTTTACATGTGTACAGATATCCCAGACGCATTTTTAAATTTTCAAAACTTTTTTATGGCGAGAAAGGAAACTTTTAATTTATTATACTAGGAGAGTGGCTTCTATATTGGATCGCCTCATGTCTCTCCCTTCCCCCACATCATGCTTACTTCAGGGGAAGCATCAGTAATAGATCTGGCTGAATTTCTTTTCATGCTTAAAAGATAGATCTCAATTTTTTTTTCTTCCTTTTTGGCTTTCTGAAATAATAACTAATACCCAATTTGGCCAAGATTTGCATTTCCCTGTGAGTTCTCTTATAATTTTTAAACAAGGCATTAAGCAGTCTTATTGCAAGTAATCTTAATGTGGGAGACCAGATAGCCCTGCCCTCTCCAGCTGCCTTTGAATTTATCCGCATCAGAGGCAGTTTCAGCAGTGGAGTTCCACTTATTACAGATTTTAAATTTCATACATATACTAAGATTCTAATTTTAACAATAAACAACATTATTTTGTGATCACATAGACTTCAACATTCACTCTAAGAGCACTTTTACTTTGTCCCATGCTTTACACAGGCACCGTGAGACAAAAGCATGCTGTGCAGGACCTGTATAAAAAGATCCCTGCCCTGTACTTGCCCCATTTTGTTACTCCTGAATTAAAAAAAAAAAAAAAAAAAAAAACAATCCGCCCTTACTCACTGTTTCATGGAGACCTTTACCCACTGCGACCTTCCTACTTGTCCCAGTGTCTTCAGGTTCGCGGCCGCCACCTACCTGATCCAGCCGGTATCACAGGTCCTGAAGGTAGGGCTAGGAGGTTTAAGAGAAATAAAGACAAGAGAAAGCGGGGCTTCAGGAGGACTGCTAGTCCATGGTGAGACTGCAGCAGCTTTATTAGTTGCAGGCGTACATTTATGCGGCCTTTCTTGGTGTTTCTCCAAGTGCCCCTTTCCCAGAACAAGGCCGCCCGTCAGCTCCTTAAGGCGTTCTTGGAAAAGATACATAGAGTAGGCATCTGGCTAGATAGAGAACATTGAGAACAGCTTAGCTGAGAACATCCAGATAAGTCATGCATCACACGCACTCCCTAACAATGGGGCTATGGTCTGCCCTGTCCCTAGTTGACCCTGAAGGCTTAGGGGAGAGCAGGTAGGCGTCCCTACCCTGTGCTCAATCCCCTGTAGGAGAGCAGGTAGGCGTCCCTACCCTATGCTCCATCCTTGCCCTCGGGCCCCACGGAACACGGCTTCCCACACAATTGTATGCCATTTGCCAGTTTCCATGGTGTAAATACTCCCACCACTGCAGATTTAAAGCACCGTGTGATGCCTCTGAGCACAGAGTAGGGAAGAGACCGTGTGGATGGTCTGCTCTGGCGTGGCACTGGCAGGTGGCATGCAGGGGCACTCTGGTGTGTTGGAAGTGTCCTATACCCTGATCTCATCATGCTTGCACAAGTGCATACTTAAGATTGCTCACCTTTTTGTGTGACTGCTATACCTCGAGGAAAGGTAGGATATAAAAACGTCTGTGAGAACTAGAAAGATAGAAGCTGTTGTTAACTATGTTCCAGAGAAAGTCCAGAGAGGAATCAGAGTCAGTGGTTAGAAAGACGGTAAGCACGTCTTCTTGCCCCCACAATAGAGAGAAAAGAGAGACGCCATCCGTAGACATCAGCATCGATAACAAAGAGCCAGACCACTCTCTCAGTCTTCCAGCTTGTGACTTAATTTAATCTTATCACTAATGGCTGAGGCACCACACAAAACAGTGTTGCTTCTGAAGAGCTTGGATGCGTTGCCTTGACTACCTGTCACTCAGGGCTGGCTATTCCCCTGGCTGGCTCCAGGTGTATGCTTTCAGCACAGTGCCACCTGAACACAATGATCGGACACAAAAAAGCACCGGTGTAAAGAATGTCACTTTTATTTTGAGTAAAAATGCACATTCATATTATTTTTCTAGCATCACTAAAATCCTAACTATATTCAATATGTCTGGAAGATAACTAGAGTCTAGCTAAATAAGAACTTTTAATAAGACAGCTGCTCCCAACATAGACAGCACTCATATAAGTTTAAAGTTACAAAGGCAAAGAAAGCAACCATTTGAAGGAGCTTGACTGATGATAGCTCGACATATCCTCAGATTAACTTGTTCCCAATCCGGCAGAACAGGACCATAGAAAATATCAGACCAAATACCTAGAAAGTATAACAATAGAGTTAACATGCAGTTCAAAGGGAAATGCCAGGTACATTATAAATAGACACAAAGAGCATTATAAATGAAAAGATTCTGGCTATGGACAGTTTTAGTTTTTTTAACCTACGTCATCTCTCTTTGTGGGAAATTAGAGTCTCGACTCCCCTGGGACGAGAGAGCAAGGAGAAAGCTCTCTGAGTGGCTTGTTTAATCAGGGTTTTCAGCTGCCAGTCCACCTCTAATGCCCCGTCTGGTTGTTCAGTAGCTGCTGCTCCCAGAGCACTCCAACCTTGGGGGACACACACCCATCTGTGGGGCACCTGCTCCAGAGCTCAGGGGAGCTTGGGCCTCAGGACCCTCCATATACCTAGTGTTTCCATGGAAGAATTATGATCATCTGGTTTAGATCATCTGCATACTAATCAAGGAGTCTAGAATTTCTCTTGCCATAGTGAGGACATTGCCAAGAAGAGTGGGGGGGAAAGGAAACGTTTTTTTAAAAAATACAGCAACCTCTAAATCTATAGAGAATAGCTTAATTCAGAAATTTCCTCTGAAGTAAAGAAACACAGCTGAAATCTGGGGCATGATTTCCCACTCATTAAATGGCTCTCCCAAGAATGAGGCATCGCAAAACTTGCCCTAACTGTCCTTGTAGATGGTGACTCGTATGCCCTGGCTGTGATGTAGAAATGATAGGAGGACCTGTGTGTGTGACCAATCAAAGTTTCCCCCCACCAGCCTGCTTAGAGGGAAGGCATGAGGAGGACGAGCTGCTACTTATGCTGAGTCCTTCGTCACAAGTGCTCCTGCTGTATTAAGATGTCCTGCTTAATAATTTGTTCCTGAAAATACATTTCAAATGAGAACCACTGCCCAATATTTGTCATCTAAAAAAAAAAAAAAAAAAAAAAAAAAAAAGCAGACACCAGCTCTCTGAAAAAAAATAAAATAAAACAATGATTTTCATTAAGAGTGTTCTCAAAGTCATTCTTTTAGAATGACTTCAAAAAGCCTTGAAATTTTGCCTTGATCCCAAGCCTCAAGTGTGGGAGACAGGTATCAGGAGAGAATAAAGAGAATGGGAAAAATACTGAGATAAGGCAACTATCATCTTTCACTGTCACACCCTTGAAATAGAAGCCCAATATTTATCAGCAAACTAGACAGTTAATAACCCACTTTCTTGCACTTCGCTGCCTCTGAAATTGTTTTTTTTTTTATCATTTTTCATAAAAATAGCAAGTAATTAAAAAGAGATCCACCATATGGTAAACTATGTGAAGACTCAGGATAAACTTGCTATAAGTAATGTGCATGAGTTCCCAGATTCTGGAAAAGTCTAAAAAATGTAAAATTATCATTTTTCTCTCTTTTAAGTATGTTATTCTTGGGGCCTTCTGTCAGGATAACGTTTATCCTACAAAGTGATGACTACCAGTGTCAGTGCCCTTTTTTCTTAGTTGAAATAAGAAGAGAAAGTGCTGATCATTTTTGTGCTTGTAAGTTCTTTAGTTAAATAAGGAGAGGAATGTTATGATAGTCTGATTATTTAACTTGGAATAATGAGAATTCCAAGAATGTCTATAGCATTTTCTTGCAAAATAAAGCATTTTTGCATAGATTCATAGCATCCTCTCTAAGAAGAATCGTCCAGGTATGTGGTCTTAAGAGCCTTGAAATGACTACTGGCCCACTCCATCAGAGTCTCTGCATAAACAGACTAATGCCAACAGTCTAAATGCCAAAGGGTCGTGTTTTCATATGGATTTTAATGGAGATAGTCTGAATATATTTTATGCATAGAAATGTTTGCCCCTGTTTCCTTCTTAAAAATATTTATCAGAGAGATATTTTTTCCGCTCTATGAGTCTTTGTGTTTACTTGAATGTGAACTTAAGAAACAAGGTCTAGGTATTAAGCCTTAGAAATGGGTCTGTTAGTCAGCTAGGAATAATGAGTATAAGACAGATTAATATATATTTTTGGATACATTTTTATAGGCTGAATATCATAAGACTATTTTCAAGGCTATAGTTCTTTAAACCAATTATCATATCTACATATAGTCTAGAAATCACACTAACTGGCATAACTAAAAATTTATATTTTGTGATATTAACATATATATAAATTTCATACCCATAAAGAGGTATTTCACTAGGCATATATTTAGAACACTCAATAAAATATCTAAATATGTAACAAACACATGGATATACCAATTTCACAGACTATATTACTCCTCTTGTAATCTTACTTTCCATTAGATGTATTTAGATTCTTGGCAATGCCTTTGACTATGATATATGAGATATCAAACTCCCCAGTTGATTATGTTCTTATTTTCTCTGGCTTTCCTTTTGAGAGACTTCTTAAAAGTATCTGTGGGTTGTAGTCAGTCATAGTCAATTTGAGTCTAATATGGAATTTGACACTTATATTGATACTTACTTGCATTGAATACTTCATTTAAAGCCTGCTCTTTCAATCATTCATTTTAAGTCTACTATTGCAACACGTGTGTGTGTGACTTCTGAAAATATGTGAGTACATGTGTGTGTGATTTCTCTCTCACCTCTATCGCCACTAGCTCATATTTCTAAACCAGAATACAAAGCATTAACCCAGAATACAAAGCAGAGAAATAAAGGATTAATAAAGGAAGAATCTAGAGAAATAGACTTTTTTTAAAATCGTATATCAGATGTAGAGAAGGATATCCATGTTTCCAGCAGAAAATGCTTTATAGTAGTATTTAGACCCATTCTGGGCTACCAGAAAGTAACACTCAACACCCCAATTTACTGCTAATTGTCCCATCACCTTTTCTAATGATTGACTGAGGATTCCACTAGTAACCTTTTTTTAAAAAAAATATATATTTTATTGATTTTTTACAGAGAGGAAAGGAGAGAGATAGAGAGCCAGAAATGTCGATGAGAAACATTGACCAGCCGCCTCCTCCTGCACACCCCCCACCGGGGATGTGCCTGCAACCAACGTATATGCCCCTGACTGGAATCGAACCCGGGACCCTTCAGTCCGCAGATCGATGCTCTACCACTGAGCCAAACCGGTTTCAGCCGACTAGTAACCTTAATGACTACTTGGGACACTAAGTGGCTTCAATCCCAGCTAAAATTCCTTCCTGGCAGTGATGTGACACAAGTAAGATGCAAAAAGCTACCAGAAATCCCAAGGAGGACATTGTACAGCATTCCATACAAGTGAAGCACTAGCCACTCAACTGAGCTCACCAACCCTCAGAGGCATTAACCAGAGACAACCCTCACCTCATCAGGACACCTGCCAATGCCCTGCACAGGATGTGAGGGAATTTGACTCACCTGATACCTAAATTCACCAAGAGCCAGAATGATTCCAAAAACCCTTCCCTGAGATCGTTTTATTTCACCTATTTGGCAAACATTTTTAGGCCATGTAAAAGGTATCACTCATTCTTTTTAAAAATGCCAAGTAAGGCCATCAAGATAAAAACTCGAATTGTTTTCAGCATCAATAATCAAATTGATGAGAGTAAATTTGAGAAATTTTACTCAGTGAGAAAATTAAAGGCAACTGCTTCAAATTTTTAAAACTAATTAGATTTCTGTGGAATGGAATAGCAGGAAAACAGCTCCTCACACTCTTGAGTTAAGTTTTTATTTCCTCTTTGAAAATCAGGAGAGATAAGAAAATGTAAAGACTGTGTTTTGGGTTTGTCTGTGCCCTTTCTTCTAATTTTAACTCTTGCATTAGATTTCAGTGGGAAAAAGATATCTGGGACTAAGAACTATGAGCAAGCTAATTCAAAATTTATTTCCTAGTAGAGAGCTCATCCAGAAATAATAGGCTTAACCATGCTCAATTCATACAATTGTAATCCCCTCCCCAGACTCAAGGTTGAAGTTGGCCCGTGGCACTTGGGAGCCAGTGCTTGTCTGAAGCACTTGGTTTTTACTTGGCTCGCCATAAATGTGCTAGCAGGATTAATGGACAAGCAAGGGGAAAAAATAGTCATCAATGAAAGATTATACTGTACCTCAACGGCTGCCTCTCCAAATGTTATTCCAATAACCATCGTGATATGCTTTCTAATAAATTCTTTTATAAGACCAATGCATGCCTGTTAAAAAAAAACATATATATATATATATATATATATATATATATATATATATATATATATATAAAGTTACCTTTAATCACATTTTGATGACCTTATCTGAATTAAGATTTTTTTCCATTGGATTGATTTTTTGCACTGTTACCAAGAAACACACTCAACAAAAAGGAATTGGATTATTTCCTCTGCTTCAAATTTCTCCCCCCTCTGAAAGGTTATAGCCAGCACGTGAGGAGCAAAATTTTGCTTCAGCTACTTCATCTAGGGATCTTTAGTTATAAATAATAATTAATAATTTTATCTTAACGGGCGATTTTATCATTGTTATTACGTTGGCTGAGCATACTTTTTAGGTTTGTAATCTGCAGCAGAGTTCTCTAGTTGGGATTTCAGTTAATTATAGTGAAATTTTTCATTTTTAAAAGGAAACTTATGAAAATTCTGATTCTAATCTTATCAGTTTATTTTTACCTTAAAAATCATATATCCTTTAGATTTTAAAAAAGAGAATTTTGGAAGTTATTTCTCTACCATACTTTTTTAATCTATTCAAAGCAACATGCAATTCCAAGCTTAAAAAATTTCAGACCAAACTAAAAATTCCAAAAGTTGAAAATTACATGAATAATTTTAAAAATGAAAAATATTGCATGATGTAATAGTCCTACTATCTGTATAACCAGAAAACATTTCATTCCCATAATAATCTTATATATGCAATGGGCTAGCAAAATATTTCTATTTGTTAAATAAAATAAAAGTTTTCCATAGGTGTTCCCCCCCCCCCCCCTTTGTTCCTACCTGGGTTTCTCCATTCTCATTTGATCAAGAGTGGTCAACATTAGAAGAAATGATTACATTATTTAGGGTCAACTATGCAATTAATGATCTACTGAGTCATATTTGTTATGCTTGAGGAGTTTTCTTTCCCCTCCCCTTTAGATAACCAGGCTATCTTGGCAAAACGAAAGGGGGGGTGGGATGTAGGGGAAGAAATAAATTATGACCATTCAGATTTCTTATTTTTCCAGACTTCTTGCAAATGACACAAGGCAGAAGTATTTTGTGAATTTATGATCATCCTTTTGGGAAACAGTGCAACTATCACCCTGTATTCAGCTGAATTATGTGTGAATTTGGAAGGAATGTCTTTTATTTTTGAGGATAATGCTAGGACTTTCCAAATGTATCCTAAGGAAAAAATCTTTGCATTGAATCTTTAACAGAACACAACAATCTGCAATTTGCTATTGAATTTACCATTTTCCTCATTATCCCAAGCAGAAACTACATTTTTTACATTTCACCCAACTCCCTTCGTCTCTACTTAATGTTAGTGACATGGAATCTATAAGGAAAGAGGGAAGATTCCATGTCACTAACATTAAGTAGGGACAAAGGGAGTTGGGTAAAATGTAAAAAATAAGAACAAAATATTTTTACTGGCATTACTTGGACAATGAAAGACAGGGTGACTTTGTAGTGAGGTAGATAACTTCTTTCACACCTGTTACTTTAAATACCAGAAACAGAAATTCCCCTTCAGAAAGTCTCCTTCATTGTGATAAGATTAGTAATAAAAGGGATGTGATAGTCAGCAGGAGAGATGTTTCTCCTGAGACACTTTCTATGTCCTGATATATAATTCATCTCAATAGCCATTACTAAGCTAACACTAAGTTGAAAATAATCTTGAGGCATTATAGAAATTAATTTATTGAATCACATAGCTGTTATAGATCTCGCTTCCATCTAGACTATAATCTTCTCGAGGAGCCAGAAATCTGTCTGATTCTAACAAAGGGTCCGTCTGACACATAGCAGGCACCCAAGTATAATAGCAAATAAAGGAAACATTAATGTCATTAATATCAATTGTCATTTCTGTGCACAATCCTTTCAGGCATAAAGAAAAAATATATAAAACCCTGTGGCAACAGGCAGATATCAGATCTCCAGGAAGCCATAGCTTGTTTTTCCAACACTAATTAGATGGGGGTCCCATAACTCTTGTAGTTGGCCCTATCCAAGAAATACAATAGTTCATTAAATGGAAGTTGCCAAGTGATCTTTCTCTCCTCCCTATTTGAGCATCAGCTTCATGAGGGTCAACACTGAGCCCTGCATAGAAATTGGTCTCCAATGGCTGGTAGGAGGTAGTCAATAAGTATGGGATGAATTAAGCAGTAAGAAATATGACATGCATATATTGACATCCACAAGTGACATAATAAATAGCCCATCTACAACACACAAAAACTAAACCCAGATTTTCCAATTGACTTTAAATATATGAGGCAACTTTTAAATTCAAGCACTAATTAGATGAAGTAGTAAATAAATGTAAATCCAGAGCTGAAACCCCTAAAGGCCAATACAATTACTTGAGAAAGGAATCTTTGATTAGAAAATAGAAGCTTCACATTTAAAATAAAAGTAAAAATATAGATTTCTAGAATTTATGTTAAAATAGAAAAAAAAAATGGAGGAGAATAATAATTTAAGTTCCCGAAGAGAGGACAACATAAATGTGGGTCTGTTAGTTTGTATTTTGCTTCCTCTTGCAAGAAGAATGTTATTTTGATCTATTAGACTTGAGTTTAAATGACTGCCAGACTCATAGAAGAAGTGAAATACTTCCATCTTTTTATATTAGCTTTTTTCTTTAAATAATAATTTCTTTTTTTATTTGAGAAATTCCTGGGACATTTATGTCATAATTGGTACAATTTAAATTTTTGTGAAGTCTTTCATTTTGGAAAAAAAAAAAAAAAAAAACGAACAGAATCACTTACTGTGACAAGTTTGATTTGTTCTTACCCGTTTGTAAACTAGTTTTCCTTCATATGTTTCACATGCGGAATCTGTCATATCTGAACATTCACACGACTCAGAATTTTGTAGAAAATTAGTTCCCCAGTCAGAAGCTCCATCGATCAAACCACAGCATTTGTACTGTTTGATAAAAACATAGATATGAAAAGCAGGCACTAAGGAAGATAAAAACATTGTCAGTACACCAAATCACGTTCTCCTGAAACCATTAAGATGTTTCTTATAATAAAATACCATGTATTATTACCCACCTCTCTGAATATAAAAGCAAAAAGAAAGGGCTATTCTTTTTGTTCTTAATATGAAAAAGGAAAAATAGGTTGCAGGAGCAAAAGTCTGAGGAACCAAATTGAGATGATGAAAAATGTACCTTCTAGATTCTAATGACGAAAGAGGAGCAGAATCCATTCTTCTTAGCCTAGATTTTAGGAAAGAAGCTTCCAAAGAGTTCATGAGAGAGTCAAAATCTCTTTAAAGAATTTTTGCTCAGAAGAGATGAGAGGTTTAAAAATTAAGCTTCCATCTCATGATCTTTGACCTCTTATGGAGGCTAGGAAGAAAAGGGGGGAGGCCTCTCAAAAGCCAAAGGTGCTCGTGGGCCTCCAGTGCGATGAAATGTTGCATGGACATCTGCACGAGAGGGAAAGGGTCCCAGTGAAAGATTGAACTCTTAGAACAACGTCAGAAAGGCAAGGCCCAGAACAAACCAAAACATGGAGAAACACTAGGGGAACTAGTGGCCATACTTGGGGAAGAAAAACAAGGAAGTGATAAGCCCAATGATACACGAGTATAGGCACAAGTTATTAGATGAGGGAGAGAAGTAATTATCCCTCATCTTGTCCTAGTTGCTGTATTAGAATGAGAGAAAACTCTTCATGCAGAAATATAAGAGAAAATGAGCCAACGCTGGGTCCAGATGTATTGTGATGCATTGTGATGCCAGAAAACAAAGAATGTTCATGTACTGGCTGGGTGATCTCATTACCCATGTTACTCAAACTTCTCTGTGCCCCAGTTTCTTCATCTGTAAAATACATATAATAATAGTTGCAATAATAGCATCGATTTGTATATTTGTTGTAAAGATAAAAATGAGAAAACCAAGGTGAAGATATGAAACGCTTTACCCAGTGACTGGCTTATAGAAAGCACTCACTGTGTGTCAGCTGTTATTGTTTTGTTTTGCAGTTGTTGTTATTTTCGTTATGCTTACACTGCACATATCTATTCAACACTGATATCAGTGATTTAGAGAAAGATGTAGAAAGTATCTTCTCAACTCTGTAGCTGATCTAGAGCTTGGGAGTGATGATTAATACAGTGGAGAGAAGCAAAGATAGTGCTAACAATGGATTCAAACTAGCAAGTTTAACTGGGGGAGATAAAAAGTCTGCATTCAGCTCAAAGATTCAATTGCACAAATACAAAGGGGACAAAAGTGTGTTTACAGCTGTGAGTATGCAAAATGCATAACGATTCTCGGGGAAAAGAGGAGTGGAGGGTGCGGGAAGAGACTGAACATAAACTGTGCACCTATGGATGAGGACAATGGGGGGTGGGGAAAGGGCAGAGGGTGGTGTGGGAACCTGGTGGAGGGGGGAAAAAATGAGGAACTTATGTAACAATATGAACAATAAAGATTTATTTTTTTAAAAAAAGAAAAAGGAAAAAAAAAGAAAAGAAAATGATTCTTAAGGCAGAATTTTTACAAGCTGGAGTCTATCCAAATGGGGACTGAGGAATGCTCTGGAAAAAACAAACAACAAAAAAACAAAAAAAAAACAAAAAAAAGTCATCTTATAAATAGCTCAAGAAAGGATGTTTGAACTTGAAAGGCCAAGCTTTTAGAAGTCACATGATAGCCATTTTCAAAGAAAATTTGCAGCATATAGGCCCATCAGTAGATGTTTTTTTTTTCCCCTCTGAAACTCCAGAAGAAAGAATGGCACTAAATGATGCAAATCCTAGGGAAGCAGATGTTGTGTCCAATTAAGAAAGGGCACACTAATGATCAGACTATAAGTGGGATGGGCAAAAATTGGTAAAATTTCAGCTCTTCCATATCTAATTAGAGAGTGTATGAATATATCAATAGAAGTAAAACACTTCAGTCAATGAGAAGTCAGGTGAAGTGTTCTATAAAATCCAGCTCTCCCCTAAGATTCTGAGAGTTCCCATGACATGCATGAAATGTTATATGTAGTTAAGATGACTGGGATAAAGAAGGTGTGGTTGGAAGGAGTTTCACAGAGCAAGTAATATTTTAGTCAAGCTATACCTCACATGTATATTTGGAAAGAAAGAGAAAAGTAGTGAGTACATTCCAAAGGTGAAGAACAATGCAAAAGAAGAGAAACAGAACCACTTCGTGCATCCTGTGCAGATAGACCTGGCTAGACTGGAGTGTTGCTGTTACGGAGCCGTGTTTCAGAAAATTAAACTATTAGGCAGGTGCCAAATAGGAGAGTACCTTCAAAGCAGACTAAATAAGTAATCTAATTAACAAATGAAGGAGTGGGGGTGATAATGTATTGGTTCAAAAAAATAAACTAGTCAAATCTGAGTTCAAATTCCAACTCTCTCACTGTTAGCTGTCAGACTTCTCTAAGTCCTATTCCCCTCATCTGTAAAATAAGGATAATGAAGATAATTATATTACCCACCTCAAAGAGTTATGAAGATTCACTGAGCTACTAAATGTAAAGCCTGGTACCTAGTAAGTAGTAATAAGTGATCATTATAATTATTTTTATGAGAGAGGGAGTGGTCATAAAGAGAGGGAGAAAGAGAGAGACCCTCCAAATGCCCAAGCACAATATAAATATTAAAACAATGATTGATTTGTCCCTGAAGTTTGATCTATCATAAACATATCTTCTTAATCTCTGTCCTTGTGAACTGCTTTAGAACTTTGTAAGATGCTAGAAAAAAAATAGAACTATTATTGGATTTTTCTTATTGCATAGTGACAGAAAATCTGCAAAATGAATTTTCTTAACCTTTAAGGAACAAACCTGTTAAAAATTAAGTAAACACAAAAGAACTAAGTCTAACTTCCCAAATGACCTATGAATTCTGATTACCTTTTTCTGAAATATAATCAGGGATTTCTGGAGTAACTTTGCTTTTTCACCTGCTTCAGTCAAAAGGTCTACATTTTTATAGAGAGTCTCATTCAGGACATGCTCATACTGAAAATTAAAGAACATTGTTAAAATTATTTATGCCAGAGATAGTATTTTTATTTTTCACTTTTCCAAAATTATCAAGTATCATACGTGCACACACCTTGTCTTTGTAGGTAACTCCTAAAATACCTGCCACCATCTGTACGAGCAGGACCAAAAGCAAGCCTATGAAAAACTGAAAAAGAGAAAAAGGAACATATGTTATCCTCCAGTGCATTCAGTAACATCTTTGGACATCTCAACATAGTGCTTCATTCTGCAGTCTGGGTCATGTTATAGTTTGAAGTAGTAACCATGTCCTTGTTTTTTTAAGTATATTTTTATTGATTTTTACAGAGAGGAAGAGAGAGGTATAGAGAGTTAGAAACATGGATGAGAGTCATCGATCAGCTGCCTCCTGCACGCCCCCTACTGGGGATGTGCCCGTAACCAAGGCACATGCCCTTGACTGGAATCAAACCTGGGACCTTTCAGTCTGCAGGCCAATGCTCTATCCACTGAGCCAAACCGGTTTTGGAAAGTAACCATGTCCTTTATTGATTCTAACCTTTGCCTCAAGAAGCAATTTTTGGGACCATTACTACTCAGAAATATTTGCTCCAAAGACCGACTATAGAAAGTAGTAAAAAAGAAAAATTATTCATAGAATTGTAGGCATCAGTATGCTGTTGAATAGGGAAAAGTTTCAAAACTTAGATGAAATTATTTGAATACTAGTAGCCTAGTGCACAAAATTCATGCACTGGGGTAGATGAGGGGAAAGTTCCCTCAGCCCAGCCTGCACCCTCTCAAATCAGACATCCCTCTCACAATCTGTGACTGCTGGCTCCTAACCGTTCACCTGCCTGCCTGCCTGATCACCCCTAACTGCCTCTGCCTCAGCTCCCAACACCATGGCTTTGTCTGGAAATTAGACGTCTGGAAGATGGCTGGTCAACTTGGTATAATTAGCATATTACTCTTTTATTAGTATAGATAGATATATAGGATAGGATTGCTTAAATGGGGGGGTGCTTTTTTCAGCAGGAGGGGATGCTCTTGGCAGACAAAAATACATAATTACTATATCTGGACTGATAGCCAGCCATATGCACTATACTGCCAAATCGGTCATCTAAAAGTTGAACAGCTTTCTTAGACCTTACACCAAACAGCTGTTTCCCCTAAAACCCCTCCTCAGCTCCCACCTTAGGTTCTGCCTTCACAATTCACCCAGATTAGGTTCATATATATATATATATATATATATATATATATATATATATATATAATTGATTTTTTTTTTACAGAGAGGGAGAGATAGTTAGAAACATTGATGAGAGGGAAACATCGATCAGCTGCCTCCTGCACACCCCCTACTGGGGATGTGCCCGAAACCAAGGACTATGCCCTTGACTGGAATTGAACCTGGGACCTTTCAGTCCACAGGCCAACACTCTATCCACTGAGCCAAACCAGTTTTGGCCAGGTTAGGTTCTGATTGGTTGGTTTCTATGCAGCATCAAAAGCTCCACCTCCTAGGCAGCCATTGGTTCCTTACAGTTCACCCAGATTTGATTCTGATTGGTTAGTTTCTATGCCAATCAGCATCTCTGGGCCTGATCAGTGAGGTGGGGCTGATCAGCAGCCACCCCAGGTTGCTGGCAAGTGGGCTGAACTGTTGACCTCTTGGAGAGATAGGTGCGGCTGCTGGCAAGGCCAGGAGAGAGAGAGAGAGAGAGAGAGGCAAGGACTGTTCAGCAGCTGCCACAGAGGCTGCAGGTCAGACCCTGCTTCTTTCTCTGGGCCTCACCAGCAGTCACAGCAGAGGCTGATCAGCCTAGCTTCTCTCTCTCTTTGAGAGGTCAGCAGTTCTGCCTTCTGCCAGTCCCTGCCCACCAAAGCCTGCTGCACATGCAGCCTGGAGTTCAGTCTTCCCTTCAGTCATTTTGGATGTTATTGACCCTGCCTCTTTATTTATATATATATATATATATATATATATATATATATATATATATATATATATATATATATATAAACTTTCTCTTTCTTCCTCTATAGAATCACCCAGTCTTGTTATTTGTGTAAATTTCCAAATCGGCCTCAGATCTATTGAATCATAATTTTGGAGAACATAGCCTAAGCCCAGAAATTGATTTTTAAAGCAAGCTCTTCAAGTAATTGAATCTCCAATTGCAAACGGTACCTTATTAATCTAAAGGCAACCACTATAGATGCTAGTAAAGTTCTGTCAAAACTCTGTCCTTATCTTCCCACATAATAAACAAACACTTAAAAAAATTTTTTTAGGGTTTGACCCAATACTTACTTTATGGGAGAAACAAGTTTAGTTGAATTCTCATAAACATTTATGTCAGATTTATACCTAATAAATATGTGGTGATTTTTCTAATATGTTTTCTATATCCACTTATTATTTTCTACTATATGTTTTAAAAATGGAGTCTGTGGGTTATCCCAACTGAATCCATCCTCCTCAAACTTTTCTAAGTAACAGATTGGATTATCTCATTCTCTTAAAATTTCCTTAACATGAAATATGATTTTGCCACAGTCCATACTCAGGCCCATCTCCCACTGTTTACCAAAAGAGCCTCTACCACTCTAGCCATACCTGAGGCCTAACAGTTCCCCAAACAGGCCAGCCATGCCCAAGATCTTATAGTTCCTCCAAAAATCAGGGTGTTTTTTCTCAGAAAGCTTATCACAACCACATCCTTATTTACTTCTGCTTCTGGCTTGAAGTCCCCTCCTATACCTCCTATATCCTTGACCTCTTCTTCTTGAGCAACTTTCACAGTAGCTACTTATTTGTCCATCTTCTTTAATGGGTTCTAATTATCTTAATGTCTCTGCATCATTTAACACAGTATGTGGCATGTAGCAGGTACTCAGCAATAATGAATAAATGAAGGCTAAAACTTATCTTCTCTCAGGGTATCCTCTAATCAAAGCTAAACATATTGGCTTTCAGAATCAAACCTGTTAAAGAGAAGTCAAGAGTGTCATCAACTTTGGAAAGTCCTTCAGGCACACCATGGGGTGGGTATTGGGACTGGCTGGAGAACTCACAGTCAGAAGCATGCAGCGGCTCTCTCTCAAGGTACCACAGAATCCCAGGAAACCCAGAATCACGATGATAGTACCCACACCGATCAAGATATTTGCAGAAGTATTATAAGAAGTATTGTAATCATCGGGAAACTGAAAATAAAAAAAGAGAAATCAGAAAAATCCTTTTCCTTGATGTGTTTTATTCCACAAAAACCCATTGGGTGCCTACTATGTGCCTTACGACCTTAAGATCCTTCAGTGATCTACACCAGCAAAAATATCTGCCCTCAAAGAGCTTACATTCTATTAAGGTGTTACTTGTCTGGATAATGTTTTCAATGTTATACTTTTCAAAGAGGATATATTAGGTATTTTGGATATTGTATGGAAACAATGTAAAAGGCTTTGAAACACCAATTATTTTAAATTTAGAAGGACATGTACTTTCACCTACCACATGATGTGCTCTTTGGTTTGCATATTTTGTGGTTTATACATAAAAATAGCATTGTAAAGCATGTGTTTCTATGGCAATTAAATGAATTATAAAGCCAAAGTTTCTCAAACTATTGAGAGACTCAAGAATATGAATGAATCTCAAAAATTAATGAATGTCTTATTGGGCTAATTAAGAGTGATTATTGTATGATTACATTTATATGACAATCAAAGATGGGTAACTGTAAGCTATGATGATAGAAATCAGAGCAGGAAATGACTTCTGGTTGTGTAGGAGAGAAAGAAAGAGCTGGCTGCAAAGGAATGAGGGGTTTTTTATATGTTAATAAAATATTTGATATATTGATTATAAGAGTAATTTCACAGGTCTACACATTTGCCAAAACAAAAAATTTAAACTAAGAAAAAAAAATCTAGTACCTGATATTTCAAATCAATTCGATCTCCTTGTTCCCAGAAGATATATAGTCCATAGAGTCTTCCAGAAACTTTTCAATTTGTCTGACTATTAAGTAACAGAATATTAAGGGGGAGAGGGGATCTTAGGTCCCTATGTGCTGAGTTGGGCTATACAACCTGCATAATTTGATTCTTCTTCCCCACACATACTCCTCTTCATCACCTTCCTAACACCGAACCTCAATCTACCACTTATGTACATCATAATTAAACAGTGAAACCTTGTGCCTGTGTTGAGTGCCAAGTGTAGCACTTGTATAACCTGTATTTGCTGGTCTCTTTCTAGGTAGAGCATTAGTTCTTAGACCATCAAAGCCTCTGCCTCCTAGAATCTGCTAAACGTCATGTAGATCAAAATAAATAAAAACCCACTACTATGAATGATCTTTACATTTTAAATGACTTTTTCAACCAATTCATAGTCTAGGGGGAACCTTTACTCCACAATCTGTAAGAAGGAATGTGCTGAAGCTGTCAAAGCATTAGAACAAAGATCTGTATTCCAGTGGGTCCTAATATGTAACTAAATTTCTAACACTCGACTAGTCAACTGACAGCCCAGCCCAGTTTCCCATTTATAAAGAGAAGTGAGTCAGCCTTTGTGATACCCAAGGCCTCCTTTGTCTCTAAGAGTCTATGCTGACTGTTAATCTTTCAATTTACATATTTAGAAACCTTTCATTTATATATATCCTAAAGATATTTTTGTTTATTGTGCATGTTTTGTGTTTGATTGTGGTCTGGTTTTGTTTTTGTTTTTGTTTTTGCTTTGTTTTGTTTTTCTTTTTTGTTAAGTAGATTGGACCTAAAAAGTCAATTTTTTTAATCAACAGGCATGGCATCTGGGTCAAAATAGAAAATGACAAAACATCATTAGGAAAACCATTCTAACCAGTCACCATCAAACACTGCTTCACTCTAGGACTAGTGCAGGCAAACCCTACCACATCTGAGAGGATTGAAGCCTCACTTACTGAGGCTTTTCAGAACTTTCTTAGATAGCCCAGACACAAAAATAATAGGCCAAACATTTGCAAGTGAGACCTGACTATGTGGTGCGGCCAGCACTTGGCAGGTTCATGAAGCCTGTCCACCTGATCTGGGCAGGTGACCACAACCAAAACTTAGGAGAAAGCAGTGTGTGGATTTTCTGTGGGTCTCTATTCTTAAAGTCCAGCCCAACAAGTGACTTTTCTTATTCAGAAAAGAGGTGGAAATCGAGTTCAAGGACAGGGAAAACAGAGTGTTAAAAACTGTCTTGGATGAATAGTGTTGGAGTGTGTCTTAGGTCAAGGGGAGAATTTGTAAAGAAAGAGGAATAGCTGAACCTGGAAGAAAGTGGCTCAGCGTCCTCTAGATTCTAAGGAATCTCCTGGGACAAGAATGGCTGCCCACATGCTTTGCCTCATGATGCTGAGTTTTTCCTGAAGGAGAACAAAGCATCCCTGGGAGACACTTTAGTACAGAGGTACCCTAAAAGATGTTCATCTAGACCTCTCTAGCATCCTTCTTTTCTGTGTTTATGCTCAGGTTTCTCCTTCTAAAATTGCAACCACTGTTTTCCACTAGTAAAATTCAGCTCTTTGCACAGCCTGGATTCTTTGTCCTATAAATCAAGCCAATCTAACATAAGTCAAGCTGGGTAACGTTGTCCTGAAAGGTAATGACTTTTGTTCAGAGTTAGAACCTGGCAGAGGACAAGAAGCAAAATGTGACTAAAGATGCTATCCAGATCTATTAATTTATTCTTCTCCTCAAAGACACTTCTATAATACATTCTATCTGGGTAATTTCTTAATAGACTAAACATCAAATATGTTTACCAGAAGCACTGGGTGAGGTGGGGAGAAAATGTTCCCTTATCAACCAAGAATAGTGAAGTAAAATAAAATACAGGCTGTACACACATCTTAAAAGGCAAAGCACCCTCTGAATAGGTGGCTGTTAATTTATGTGCTTTAATTTAAGTCTCAAAGTCAGACATCAGTTTCTAGACAACAGAAAGTCTGTGCATCTTCCAATACCATCAATAGGCTCAAAGTTCAAAGCCCAAGGCCATTAAGAAGTCACAGTTACATTTATCAGCAAACAACACATGAAATCCTGATGGACTAGATTAGAAATATTACCAACTAGTTGCCACAGCTGTCCCTCACCCAATTTCTTCAACCCAGTGAGACACAGAATGAGGAAGCAGCTAATTCCCACTGCAATTCTCTGTTTTTTTCTAATGGTATAAAGCATACTTTTAAATGAAAAGAAATAAAAGTAAAAGAGAGAGAGAGGAAAGGAAGGAAGGAAGGAAGGAAGGAAGGAAGGAAGGAAGGAAGGAAGGAAGGAAGGAAGGAAAGAAGGGAGGGAGGGAGGGAGGGAGGAAGAGAGGGAGGGTAGGAGAGGAGAGGAGAGGGAAGGAGAAGGGAGAGGAAGCCACTCATTTAGAAGAAATGTTAATTTTCTTATAATTTTTCTTTTAACTAGGCTATATCAAAAGGCATTTAGCTGCACCATGGTATAATAAGAATTAATGGAAAATGCATTACCTGTACAGTACAGGGAGTATAGTCAATAATATTGTAATAAGTATGTGTGATGTCAAGGAATACTAGACTTATTGAGGGATCACGTCATAAGTTATATAAATGTCACCCACTATGATATACACCTAAAATTAACATAAGCAATAAAAATTAATTAATTAAAAATTCATTACCTTAATTGAAAGCTTAATAATAACTTAATAATCTATACTAATAAAAGGGTAATATACTAATTAGACTGGTTGTCTTCTGGACATCCTTTGAGACAAAGCCACTGTGTCTGGGGCCAAGGCAGAGGTGGTTAGGGGCCATCAGGCTAGCAGGGAAGGGCAATTAGGGGCCATCAGGCTAGCAGGGGAGGGCAGTTGGGGTGATCAGGTCAGCAGGGAAGGGCAGTTGGGGGCAATCAGGCCAACAGGCAGAGGTGGTTGGGGCAATCAGGCAGACAAGCAATTAGGAGCCAGCAGTCCCAGATTGTGAGAGGGATGTCTGGCTGCTGGTTTAGGCCCAATCCCTGTGATCATGCTTAAACCAGCAATCAGACATTCCCCAAGGGGTCCCAGATTGGAGAGGGTAAAGGCTGGGCTGAGGAACCTCCCCACACCCTTGCACAAATTTCATGCATCTGGCCTCTAGTCATCAAATAAGAATCAACATTTCTCTTAGTGACAATTTTTTGGTACAGTTTCTTGGAAAGGCCCTAGCCATAGATAATGTGATCCTGAGTAGTGGCAGAAGCCCAGACAACAAAGAACAAGAAAACTGTCCTGAGGGCTGTAAGGATAATACTTTGAAGGGTGGTGTGACTCAGAGAAGACAGGAGAGAAAAATTAAGCAGGGAAGCAGGAAATAGTGCCAGGCATGATGTTGGGTTAAATTATTAGAACCAGCACCCCACACCCTCATCCTTTTTCCCAAACACACACACTTCCACATTTGTGACACTATGGTGTGGAACAGAAACAGCACTTGTGCAACCCAAAAATTGGATACAGAGCTAAATATACGAACTAAACTTCCTCTAGACCTGTGGAAACCTTGGTAAGAGCTTTGCCACAGGTCAATGCACAGTGTGTGTTGAGGGGGAAGGGACATGCGAATCCTATCTACATGGCAAAGAGCTGGAAATCCTCATCCAACTGTTGAGTTACACCAGTGTGACCAGCCTCCATTGCCAATGGCCTCAGGTAATTATTAACCATCTTTGCACATTGCTGCCTTTAAGACGCAGATGCAAAATCTCCAAGAAGATTTCGTACCTTTTTTCCCTTTGGGCCAGCATCCAACCTTGGGATCAGCCAAATGATTGCCAATACCTTATACTACACAAATTGTTCGTGGTGGAGAGGAAAAGTGATCATTCTCTTTTGGCTACACTTTAGGCTGGCCGTAAGCACATGAAGGAAAAGACTAACTTCCACTCAGGTCCCTTCCCACATCCACTTTCTCTGTGGTCTTCCTATTTTGGGAATAAATACCACCTTCATTCTCCAGAAGAACTGTGTCATGGGTCTCCAGAAGATCCATGCCCAACACAGCAAGGCACATAGTGAGTACTTTTGATTAATTAAATGTAATTATAGTATAAAATCCCTTATCAATGTAAATAATTATATGAGTCAGTTAAAGAAAATGCTATAGAAACACTTATATCATTACTTTCATCATTATAGGAAAAATGATCTACTTAGGGATAAAAAGAGCTTGTATTTAGTTATTTACCTCTATCTCAGATCTGCTTACTCGTATCCATATTGCCAATCCCAGGATCAAAATACCACATAGCTGCAGGAAAAGAAAAAAGCATATATTAGAGTACAACTAAGATAAACTGCAACTCTAATCCCACAAACCTCTAGCCATCTGGTTACAATGGTCTATCTGTTAATTATACCATTATACCCTATAAGACATAAATAGGGCATATTCCCATGCAGGTAACTGCTAAAGTGGTCCACTGTAATTGGTAAATTTGATAAGAATAATGTTTCGCATGTACAGTCCAATCATAGGTCTAGGACAAAAAGATCATCTCTAATATGGGGCCAGGGAAAGATAATTTTCCATTTTTCAACTTTAACTCCGTGGTTTAGCTAGATTTTAACCTACAAAAGATAAGTCATAACAGTTTAAAGACAAAATATCCTTATTAGGCCCTAGATTGTCTCTGAAAAGCTGTCTTAGACAAAATAAATAAATAAATAAATAAATAAATAAATAAATAAATAAATAAGGAGAATAACTGACTAATTACCAAACATTAATCAAGATCCAAGAAATGAGCAGTTAGATAGACAGAGAAAAGTAGAACATTTGACTAAATTTTCAGTTAAGCAACAAACATTCATAGCACTTTCTGTACCCAAATAAACTCTTTTTAAAATAAGCTTTTAGGTAGTAAAGATTACTCAGAGAAGAGCAACAATGAGGAACAGTACTTACAGTCTTAAATTCCTTTAATGACTTTACCAGATTATTTAATTTGGACCAAGGCCAACACATAAAATGTGAAACACATTTTACTTTCATGTAAGGAAAACCCTTGTCTTTTAGGTCTTTGTTTTGTTTTGTTTTGTTTTAAGATATATATGTTGTGGTGTCAAAAAAAAATCAAAGATCTATTATTAGATAGAGATGTTGAGAACAAACTAGGTAACATACCAAATACAGCAGGCCTTGGAGGACTTTCTAGACTATCCTGGCCTTATGGTGTTCTGACACAGACCTGGCTGAGTCCTCTGAAACCCAGTGGCCCTGCAGTTTCATGGTTTTCATGCACAGTTGGACCACATGCCTGGAATCCCAAAGCAACAGTTTCATTTCTAATGGCTTCTCATAAAGTTTGCTATGGAAGTAGAGTCCAGGGTTTTAGGGAGTGCCATGAGTAGCTAAATAACCTGAGAATCTGTGTTCCCTAAAAGAACTCAGAAATCATCTAGGTTCAAATTCTTCTTTTCAGGTAAAGAAACTATTGTAGAACCCTTAGCAGGTCATCGTCATATCATGAAAATCCGGCACTACTGATCCAATCCTGCCTCTATCGCATGCTTCTACTCCTACAAGATAAGGAATGCAATGGAAAACCAAAGCACTTTATCCAATCACCAAGTCAGCTGTACAATTTAATTATCTCATAGGCATACACTATAAAATACAAACCATTGGAAAAAAAAAAACACAGCTTTGGAGCTTGACTTCTTCTCCCTGTTACAACTAGTTCTAATTTCATTTGCAGATGAAGATGAAATAAGCATGTTAGCAGTTCTTTGTTAATAAATAAGTCTGTAAAAATTTATGTCAAATTATAATGAGACTCCCTGGGATTGTCTGTAATTTTATAGCAGTTGGATTTTTTGTTATTTTCTTTGTTCACTGATATTTTCTTTCTTTTTCTTCTTTCATAAGAAGATTTACATTGATTATCTTAATAGTTGCTCTGGCTTTTAGATTTAATTGAATATAGTATTAATTATCTAAATAGATATGGTTATCATCCTTATCTGATATTTATTGATGTCACTATCAAGAAAACTTTAAGATTTCTAAGAGACTAAGAGTAGAAGATTGTTTAAACCTTTATTTTTTGTTTCTGTGTGACCTTTAAGTTCACTTTCTCAATGTAATTAGACATCAAATTATTCCAAAATCTTTTTAAATCAATCATATTTCCCCCTCAAATGGTAACTGTTAGACTTCTCAACCACTGGAAATTATATGTTACATTAACATTTAAAGATAGAGCGTCAGCCTGGGGACTGAAAGGTCCCAGGTTTGATTCCAGTCAAGGGCATGTACTGGAATCATGCGGGCACATCCCCAGTAGGGGATGTGCAGGAGGCAGCTGATCGATGTTTCTAGCTCTCTGTTCCTCTTCCTCTCTGAAAAAAAAAAAAGAAAAAAAAAAGAAAAAGAAAAAGAAAAAGAAAGAAAGGATATGAAAACAATGAGATGCCACTACACACCTATACAAATGGCCAAAATCAGAACACTGATAATCCCAAAAGCTGGTAAGAATGTGGAGCAACAGGAATTCTCATTCATTGCTGATGAGAAGCAAAATGGTACAGCTATCTTGGAAGACAATTTGGCAGTTTCTCACAAACTACTTATACTCTTACCATCTGATCCAGCAAAAATGCACTTTGGTATTTACCCAAAGGAGTTGAAAAACCTGCTCTAGGGTATTTATAGCAGTTTTATTCATATTTGCTAAAACTTGAAAGCCACCAAGATGTTCTTCTTTATGTATATCCAGGCAATGAAATATTACCCAGAGCTAAAAAGAAATGAGCTATCAAGCCATGAAAGAATATGAAGGAAACTTAATTGCGTATTGCTAGGTGAAAGAAACCAATCTGAAAATGCTACATACAGTATGATCCCAACTATGTGACATTTGGAAAAAGGCAAAACTATGGGGTCAGTAAAAAGATCAGGGATTGCCCTGGCAATGTTGCCAAGTGGTTAGAGCATCAACAGAACACTGAGGTTTGATTCCAGGTCAAGGGCACATACCTGGGTTGCAGGGGTTGCAGGAGGCAACCAGTCTCTCTCTCTCTCTCTCTCTCTCTCTCTCTCTCTCTCTCTCTCTCTCTCTCTCTCTCTCTCTCTCTTTCCTTCTTCCCTTCTTTTCCACTCTCTCTAAAGATCAATGGAAAAAATAACCTCAGGTAGGGATAAACTACAGCAACAACAAATAATCAGGGATTACCAGAGGGAAGATGAAATGAATGGGCAAAGCACTGAAGATTTTAGGCCTGTGAATCAATACTCTGTATAATAATATAATGGATATATGTCATTGTCATTATACATTTGTCCAATCTCCTATAGAAGACTAAGAGTGACCCCTAATGTAAACTATGGTCTTTGGGCAATTATAAGGCATCAATGTTGGTTCAACAATTATAACAAATGTACCACTGTAGCAAGTGATATCAGTAATGGAGGAAGCTATGCATGTGTGGGGACCAGGAATATATGGGAATATCTGCACTTTCTTAATTTTGCTGTGAACTTAAAACTGCTCTAACAAATTATAGTTTTTTAAAAAATAAAAAGAAAGAGTATTCAATTATTTCATAAGTCAAGAATATTTTGCCCAACTTCAATCTTCCCAATTAGACCAATATTCTTAGGGTTTTTGAAGTTGGCCAAACTATCATTTCCATCCCTTTTTCAAACAACATCACTAAAAATAAGAAACAAATGCTTAAAATATATCATCCCCATCTTATAGAAGAAATTCATATGTAAAAATCAGAGTCTTAATAACATGCAATCATTTATAAGTTTATTAAATGACTTTAAAAGTAAATTGATTTTCTGTCAAGAACATCATTCTAGTATCATGATTGATACTAATCTAATTGATCCCAATTGTTTTTAGATTGGTAATAATAGTTCTTGGAGCTCTTCTCCAGTTTGTATTTATGGGTTTGTTCCCAATCTTTTTATAATCCTATCTAATAAAGAGGGAATATGCTAATTGACCATCACTCCATCACAAAGATAGCTGCACACACAGCTGAAGCAAAGTTCCCATAAGGAGCTTTAACGAGCAATCAGCAGGGGCCTGAGGCTACACCACCCACCCCCATAGGGCTTGACAGGGAACTTCAGGCACGCCTCCCACCCTGGCACCAGGCTGGAGGGTCTCAGACCAGCATCGGACCAGGGGACCTGAGGCTGCACCCCCTGGCCTGCCGGGGCCTGACAGGGGACCTCAAGGTTTCCTCCAAGTGCTGGGTCAGGGGAAATCAGGCCATGCACCCCACCTAGCGAGGCTTGACAGGGGATCTCAGACCACGTCCCCCACCTGGCAGGGCTTGACATGGAACTTCAAGGCAGTCCCCTGCCCCAGTCTGGGCTGGGGCCCTCAGGCCACGCCTCCCAGCCTGGTGCAGGGCCAGGGGACCTGAGGCTAGGTCTCCTGCCCAGCGGGGCTTGACAAGAGTGGGACTGGCCAGGTCTGGATCTAGCTCAGCGGTGGGGGGGCCGACTGGGTCTGGGTCTCCTGTGATTTTGAGGTACATGTGGGTGGGCGGGGACTTGACTCTGGGTCATGTGGCCTGCCCCAGACTCTGACAGAAAGAAGGTTTTCATATATTTTACTAATTTTCTTTCATCTCTGACACTACTAGTATAGAGAAAGAGCAAATAGCGATATTAAATTATTTCCTCTAGTTAATTCCCTTTTAATGTGCATGAATTTTGTGCACTGGGCCACTAGTGTTTTAAATAATTAGGAATATAAAGTAAGAAGAAAAAAATGTCTAGCTCTGTCCTTTCTGTTGATAAGGCTATAAAAAGAAATGGGTTCTGTGGGGCCCCCAGGTTAGCCCAGTGGGCACTGCAGAGCTGACTAGGTTTACTTCCACTCCCATCCCATCCCCCAATGAGTTATTGTGGTTGTCACTCAGCTCTCATGGGACATCTTTCTTTCTTTTTCAAAATATTTTTATTTATTTGTTTATTTATTTATTTATTTATTCATTCATTTAGAGAGAGAGAAAGAGAGAGACATATTGATGCAAAAGAGAAATATCAATCCCCTGCCTCCCACACGCACCCTGACCAGGTATCAAACTTGCAACCTGGGTATGTGCCCTGACTGGGAATCACACTGGGCCAGTGTACAGGCCAATGCTCAATCAACTAAGCCACACTGGCTAGAGCAGGACATCTTTCTTTTTATGGAATCATGATGCTGTTGATCTGAGCCAGCATGCTAAGAAATTAGGTAATTTTGGTTTACTTATGAGCATGCTGTAGACTAAATTACATTGGGATGTTGGAAGTCCTAACTCCCAATGTGACTGTATGTTGAGGTAGAGCTTTTAGGAGGTAATTAAAGTTAAATGAGATTATAAGGGCAAGATCCTAAACCCATATGATTGGTGACCTTGTAACGAGAGAGAGAGAGAGAAAGAGAGAGAGAGAGAGAGAGAGAGAGAGAGAGAGAGAGAGAGAGAGAGATCTTTCCTTTTCTATGTATACATTGAGGGAGGAGAGGCCATATAAGGACACAAAAGAAGGCAGCCATTTGCAAGCTGGGAAGAGAGGTCTCGCCAGAAACCAAATTAGATCTTAAACCTGATCTTAGACTTCCAGCCTCCAGAACTGTGAGAAAAAAATTTTTTTGTTGTTTAACCTATCAACTCTATATTATTTTGTTATGACAGCCAAGCCCCCTAATAAAGGGTGGGAAGAAAATGGAAAGCAGCATCCAGGATACAAACAAATGGTTTAGAACAAGCCCATTCATCTTCATATATAATGTGTCCTCCAATCATCCTTACTCACTCTCAATTCTCTTTTTATTTAGGTGATTATCGAAGTGTTTTTGAAAAATTGAAGAAATACATAGTGCTATGCTAAAAGGAAGAGTATATTATGAGCTATGTCATTATTGGTCCAAAATAGACACTTTTAAGGTAAACTTACAGGAAACCTTATGCAGCTTCTGAGAGGTTAAAATGAATAAGAAAATATCCAAATAGATAATGTGGATAATTACAAGGTTTGTTTTTACAATAACCCCAGAACGCAAGAGATCATGAGCACAGTCCTAACATTTTGGGACAGTACTACTGTTGTTAATTATCAAGCTTCCTCTTTTGTTAACCATTACTCAAAAGTCTAGTTTAATTGCATTGTAATAAGATAATATGGCCTGTGAAATTATTGCTCATGAGAATTTTTATAATTTGATCCTTGTTCTGTCCTCTGTTCTCTCAATCTCTCATCTTCTTTTACATCATTTATCTCTTTTTGATTCTCCTCTGAAGAGCTTCTCAATTTGGGATTCTATTTTACTGTCTCCATGTAATGTGATTTCTAGAGTGGATTTTAATTTTATCATTGTATTTCTGGTTTACTTAAAGTACTTCTTTATTTTATCCATTTCCCTTGTCATTTCATCCTATGGTTTTCCTGTTAACTTCTCTTATGACCCCCAGCCACCATTTCATGGGGAGTTATTTCTTGCATTGCCTGTGGATACCAATTTCCTGATATTTTTTCAGGATGCTGGAGTGTTTTTTCCAGGATGTGTACTTGTCCTCTAAGGCTTCAGAGTGACACTCCCTTTCACTGGTTCAATGGGGTTTTTTATCAGCACTTATATTGGTTTTCCCTTATTCACTATTTTTTTATTTTTTAAAAAAATTTTTATTGATTTCAGAGAGGAAGGGAGAGTGAGAGAGAGAGAAACATCAGTGATGAGAGAGAATCATTGATTGGCTGCCTCCTGCAGGCCCCCCACTGGGGATTGAGCCCACACCCTCTGGCATGTACCCTGACCAGGAATCAAACCATGACCTCCTGGTTCATAGGTGGACACTCAACCACTGAGACATGTCAGCCAGCCCTTATTCATTCTTTATTGAAACTGTTTCTATTTTCTTATTAATTTGCTTCACTCTCTAACAACAGGGGATATATTAATTCTCAGATCTCCTGTTGGAGGGAGGTTGCTGTGCATTTTCTCTGCAGGCATGGCCTAATGCCCCTGTGCCTTACCAGGTCGGCCCCCAGCCTTCAGATAATATTGGATTTTCTAGTGCTCTAAACCAAAGGAGTAAATTAAAACCTTTAATTCTTAGCAGGCTCCGCTACTATGAGTGATATTTTGTGTTTTCTACCTTCCTTATGAATGATACTATATTAATATGTATTAAGCACAGTGGTGTGTCCCTGTGGTTGCATTCATGTGCATTTTCTAAACTTCTGAAGTAAGCCAAGAACCCCATATAACTACTGCAAATTCTAATTTTAAATATCTCTAAATTCAAGGGAAAGAAATCAACCACATCTCCTTCTGACACAAATGGGTCCTGGGTAAGCACACTTCAGGTTATCTTTCCTGAAGCATAAAATCACTAAAATTCACATAACTTCAAAATATATAAAGCGAGTTGAATGTTCAGCATTTGATTGGTATCCTAATGTCTCTGAATGATAAAATGATGCACATTCAGAAATTTTTTTAGCACTTTGTTTCAAAGTACATTTGCAGGGCCTGGGACAAGAATACAAATAACAGACCACAGGTCTCCACATTGAGAAGTTATAACTCAAGTGATAAATATATACAAAACGTGCTCCATCCTCCTGCTGTCGCAAATGTACCCACTTAATGACCTGAACGACAAGGTTTGATTTAGAATTTTCAGAGTTCACTCACAGTAGGAGGTGGCCCAGGCCCCCTCCCTCACTTAAATTTGCAGGCTCTGTCTTAAATTCTGAGGGTATACCTGGATGGGTATGGATATCTCAGCCTGCAAGCCAGATCTGTGACAATTTGTCCTCATTCCTGGCAAATAGCTCCCTGCTGACCACCCAGGGCCATTTGGGGAGGGAAAGTGAAGCCATTGGCCCTGGGTACTCAAAGCAGAGGTCAAATGTAGGGTGAGCATATTCCTATAGCTATAAAAATATACAGATTTCTGGCACTATGAGACTAGCAGAGGGTCAGAGGAGGGCTAAAATTATATTTAAAGACCATCATGTATAAAAGACTATCACACCAGATTCCAATATTTTTAAATTAAAATGCAGTATGATGGTTGGACTTGGGGAAAAGACTGTAACCTGAGCTATTATTGTATGTCAATCCTTGGTTATAGGCATTCATAAAACATCTCAGTGAATCCAGACAAATAAACCGATCACCCACATTTTACAAGTGCAGAGACCAAGGCACAGAAAAGTCAGGGAACATGTTCCAGGCCACAAACTGATGTGAGTGAAATCAGGAGTTGAATCCATCTGTCTGTTTACAAAACATGCTTTCCTTCCATTCCCTTAATTTATGATAGAAGAATTTCTGCCTTATTCATAATTTTGACATTTTTTTTCACCCTTTGCTTGAAAATTCAACATTGGGATGTATTCATCACTATGCACAATGGTTTTATATTTTTGTCTCATAAAAATGCCTATAAACCCCAGCCGGTGTGGCTCAGTGGTTGACTAATGAACCAGGAGATCATGGTTTGATTCCCGGTCACGGCACGTACTTGGATTGTGGGCTTGATCCCCAGTAGTGGGTATGCAGGAGGCAACGGATCAATAATTCCCTCACATCACTGGTGTTTCTCTCTTCCTCTTCCTCTCCCTTCCTCTCTGAAATCAATAAAAATATATCTTTTAAAATGCCTATACAATATTGGCTGTAGTTTTTGTTTGTTTTTAAACATTTATTTAGTGTTATTCTGAGTTCTTTATAGAAATTAAATCACTTAATCTCACAACAGCCTCATGAGGAAGATACCACTACCACCCCCATGTTACAGATGAGGAACAGTAAGGCACAGACAGGTTAACTAATTTTGCTGCCACACAGCTGGTGAGGAAGGAGCTGAGTTGAGCCTGAGTGCTCAACCACTGGGCTCTGATGCCTTTTGTCATTGTTATAGTACCACACAGATTGCATACTGGCAGACAACTGCTTTATTTACAAAGCTCACACATTTCTTCCATGGTCAAATTTTTATCTTGAGGGAATTTATCAGCGGACAGAATGAAATATAATTGTGCCCTATTTTCTAATACAGGCTATCTCCTAGTTATGTCTGTTCTGCATCAACTCTTTTAATTGCTCTCAGAACATCTAATGTAGAGACCCAGGCACCACATAAAACACAATGATGAACATCAAAATGCTGGTTTCTGGACACGCTCCAAACTCTAGCTTCCTTCTGCTCTCTTCAAACTGCTTCGTGCATGCATGGGCTTTTCTCACTTGTGGATCCATTTGGCTTTACATATTGGCTCCTCCTTCTTACTTCACCTCATTTGCCATCGGTAACATTCCTTCACTCTGCTTTCCTTCACACAGAGCTGGCCTCTCCATGGCTCTCTGCCACCGGCAATGGCTCCTCTGCACCCATGAGCCCAAGGCCCTGTGTTCCAAGCTCCCCCAGACTTCTAAGACATCTCAAGCATCTACAGTACCCCCCAGCCTGGCTCATCTGAGGGGATCAAAAGGAATGGTGGGCAGTTCATCTGTTTTGACAAAAGACTAGAGAAATAGGTTGTGTGCCTATAATCTATCTGTTATTTGCATCATTTGCAAGACACTGCAACTCACACCACCCTCTAGCATGAGTGACTAGAAGTGATACTCACTTTCACATGTTTTTCTTCAATGACTAATTCTAACAAATGGAAATCACAGCATATTTGTGTGGCATATCTCAAGTTCTCTCACAAAAGAAGCCAGTATGTTTAACTTAAGTGACCATATGCATATCTTACAGATATTTCAACATCTGGCCCTACTTTGCAAAGGCTTAGTTTCACAAGTTACACCAGAAAGAATGCATTTAAAAACATAAGGCCCTGGATATCTATACGAAAACCACATCAGTGGGGCCCTTGAAATTTTGTGTAAGTAAACATTAGGAATGTGACAAATTGCTAATTTCCTATGGAAGGACTGTAAAATTCCAGCTGAGAACTCCGGGTTGTGGGTAGAGAGAAGAATAGAAAGAGGAATGGCTCGCTAACCTCAGAGCCTACTCCTGCTGTCTAGATTTTGAATGAAAACATGTTGCCTGGAGGCTGAGACGTTATCATTGGTCTCTATAGCTGTTGCTCTCATCCAAAGCCTCCATTTCAAGATGCTCATATTGAGACTGTGGAGCTCAGCAATGTGCTGGTGGTAAGAACAAGGCCTTCAGCCCAGAGAAGTTAAAAATGTCTAACTGAAATCTACAGCATCAGACTTTGTCTTCATTATCAGAAAAACAAAGAAATAATGATACCCATACAATAATCAGAGCACCCCAGGGAAGCAAGAGTAATGTCAAGTAACAGCATGGTAGAGGTGTCCACAACTCATCTTGAACTCTGCTCTTAAATGGATTATGCTGAACCTATAGCATACCCATTTCTTACACCGTCTTTATCAGAGTAATTTAAAATTCAGATTTATTCCATATTCCTGCTTACCTATTTGTACTGACCTCTGATGTTTGCACTTTGTATGCTGTATTTTTACAAAAGAGATATATTTCCACTGTTTCATCCTATATGATAAAAGGGTAATATGCAAATTGACCCTAATTGCAGAATGACCAGAACGACCACTGGACCAGTCACTATGAGGCACACTGACCACCTCTTGGTCCCTTTCCCTGGCCGGCAGGCACCCATCGCCCAATGGCAAATGAAGAACCAGGGGTGAGTGGCTGGGTATGTGGAAGTGCCAGGCCAAGGCCCCCAACCCGCCGGTCAATCCACACACGGAGGGAAACCAGTGGCAGGGACAGGGCCAGCAAGCAGGCTGGAACTGCGACCTCTTGGTGCCTCTTCCTGGCCAGCCCGCTCTGATTACCTGACGGCGAATGGGGACCCAGAGGTGGGTGGTGGAAGAGGGTGTGGCCAGCTGTCAGAAGCCGGGGAAGATGGCCCTGATCACATGGCCAGGCCTACGGACCGTACTCACGCATGAATTTTCATGTGCTAGGCCTCTAGTAATTTCATAATGAGGATTACTACTGGGACATGTTATTAAAATAGAAAACATGCACTTATTGGCATATTCATATTTTGGTTTGTTTAAATGAGACATATTCTGTACCATGAAAAGACAATGGTTATAGTTTAAAAAAAAAATGGGTATCAGTACTTTTTGAAAAAATAGCTGAATCCAGGCTGGGACAGGAAATAGGGAAGTGAGCTTGAAATATCTTGTCATACCTGGTAGTGAAGAAGTTATCAAAGTTCTAAAGATCATGGTAAAAAAAAATTCAGGAGACAACTTTTAAGGATGCTCCCACTGGCCAAAGATGGAATAAATTATGCATCAATGAAGATGAGAACTCTGATGGCTTTTAAAAGTATTATTGCATTAGCTACTTAAAGAAAATACTTGCTTATACTTGTTGTATGATACCAAAAACTTAGCTCATCATTTTGAAATCTGCTGGATAACAAATAAGAAACATTTGTGCTGCCTTTTAAAATAAAAACTGGGTACCACTGGCAACCAATGAGTCAATGATACATTTCCCTTCATGAAAAACATTGTAGCTAATAAATAAAGGAAAAATAATAGAAATGTAATATCACTCATTTGAAACTCTTACAGAACTAAGGATTTAGGTTCTCTTGAGTATCTGTGTCTACTAACATCATCAAAAGTAACATGTTCAAACATTATATACCTCCTGATGAAAGAACACAGTATCACTTATAATGTAGTTATACTAGTGGCCCAGTGCATGAAATTAGTGCAGGGGGGAGGGGTCCCTCAGCCTAGCCTGCACCCTCTCCAATCTGGGACCCCTCTCAAAATCTGGGGCTTCTGGCTCCTAATCGTTCACCTGCCTGCCTGCCTGCCTGATCATCCCTAACCACTCTGCCTTCCAGCCTGCTTGTCCCCAACTGCCCTCCCCCCCTGCTGGCCTGCTCACCCCCAAATGCCCTCCCTTGCTGGCCTCATGGCCCCCAATTGCCTTCCCTAGCCAGTCTCCCAAAGGTCTTCCTGTCTAATTAGCATATAATTAGCATATTACCCTTTTATTACTATAGATCTGAGAAAATAAATAACCTGAATTTTTTCAAGTTGCTTGATGTGCCTATTAAATTAGAGCAAATACAGAGAATGGGAAATGTGTTCATCTGTATACACTGTGGCAAAATATGATAGCAAAATCCAGATTGTGAAAACTGACAAGACAACACACACCAGTACATAAATTTCAAGGGGGGTGGGAAGAAGACCTAAAGATGGAGGGATAATCTAAATGTGAAAATGGATGTAAAAGCTTTATCAGTGTGTGGGCCTTTTCTGGATTCTGATTCAAACAGGGACATTTACAAAGCCACGGTAAATTTGAACCCTGGATGGGTATTTGGTAATCAATTAAGAAATTGTTACTGTTTTTAGTGTGATAATGACATGGCGGTTACATTTTTTAGAAGAATTATCTTTTAGAGATATATACACTAAAATATTTACAGATGAAATGCTATATCCAAAATGTGCTTCAAAATAATATGGGCTGGGGTAGTTGGACAAGACCATGAACAGGAAAATATTTACAAAGGTTTCATGGCTACTGGGGTTAGACGGTGGCGTTGATTGTCCCTGTCCTGTTATGTGGATGTTTAAAGTTCTCTGTAATAAAAAGCTAAAAACAAAACAAGCCATTTCCTTATTTACATTCTACTCTCGATGTTTAATCAATTTTAAACATCCAAGGAAAGAAATTTGTCAGGACTAACTTAAAAAACCAGCATATATTCATGTGCTTCATTTACTAGTTATTGTACAAAGGCAGCCCACTGTTTTAGAGAAAAGAGAAAGTACAAAGAACAAACCTTTTTTTTATTTTATCTATTAATATGCTCTCTAACTTCTGCGTATCATCTGTACTCATTATGGCGACTGGATGTTGAATGGAAAGTCAGTCTGTACAATAAGACTGTATTCTTATAGTTATTGTTTAATTAAGTATACCATTAGTGTAATAGAACAGATTTAGATACCAGCTGCCTGTTTACTGGAGGTAACCAGGTAAAAAAACAAAACCACAACTCTCCTCTGCTTATACTGCATTAGCCAGTTTTTAAATCAGTATACAAAATGATTATTTCCTTGGAACAATCTAAAATTGCACCATATATACGAAAAATAATGTCAGTTTTCCTACCTCCCTGCCTGCCCTTTACTTTATTGCCTTTCCATATCTTAACTTTTCCATTTTCCAGTGTTAGATTCCACTTACCAATGTATTTGCTATGTCTTATGTCAATAGACCTTTAAGGGAAACAAGAGAACTTGCTAAAATACTGAACCTGTTGATTAAAAGGTGGGGTGATGACACATCAAAATCCTAACTTTCAATTGCTGATACAAACCGAGTGGCTTAGTTTCACCTTTTCACGATTAAATACTTTTATTGTTTCCTTCTCAAGTTCTTTATGACCCATTGTTTCTTCTGTGGGTTTCTGAAAACAATCCTTTTCTCAGGCCTTTATCTTCGCTGACATCCCACCATCCACCTGCTTCAACCCCAGATGTAAAGGGCTTGGGCTCCATCCAGGTGAAATCAGATCAGAATTTTCCCACAGGGTCCCAAGACCGGGAGGCCTGCATGATATACAACTAAGAATAACTATCCTTTAATTAAGGGGTATTTTTCCCCCCTGTGATTGTTTTTGCAACAATATCAAAATAGTTGCAAAATGTTTATCCTCACAGATCCTGAGGTGCTCTTTCTTGAGACATTGGCTCCTTTTCAATGAAAGAACAAACAAATCCAAACAAATAAATGGAAAATACATTTTCCTCCTCCTCTTATTTCTCTAGTACAGAGCCTGTTATCCTTTATGATATTTATATCAAGATCCCCTTTGTTGCATAAAATTGATAATTAAAAGAAAAAACACTTACCCAGAAAAAGAAGTTGAAGATAAACATTGAATATTTTATACAGGTAGTCACACCTGCCATGTCGGAAAAGGATCGGGAATCAGATGCTGAGAGGTTAGCTGTTCGTTATAGGATTGTCCGGCAATGTGCTCAGGAGTAATTTGCCTGCAGAGATTTCTGTGCTGGAGGCTTCAGAGCAGAAATAGAAAGCAAAGAAGTGAGGGGGGGCTGGTAATCTAGTTATTAAAGTCGATAAAAAAATTAACCCACACATTTAAATATCTCAAGGGCTATCTCTAGGCAAGTGTGTTCTTTTGCTTGTCATGGCTCTGGGGCACCAGGCCAGGATATTTATGATCCTTTTTTCAAAAACTGCCTCCTCTAAAGCAGTGTTTTTCAACCTTTTTTGGGCAAAGGCACACTTGTTTCATGAAAAAAATCACGAGGCACACCACCTTTAGAAAATGTTAAAAAATTTAACTCTGTGCCTATATTGACTATATATAAAGTAATTCTCTTGAATAGGAATCAAATAAACACAAAGAAAGTATTTTATAATTACTTTATTATGAAATATTAAGTAAACAAAATAGTGAAAAATTATAAAATTCTTGTCTTGTCTGCACCTAGGGCACACCAGGCAACATCTCACTAGTGTGCCGCGGAACAGCGGTTGAAAAACGCTGCTCTAAAGTAAACAGATATCAAGTTAAAGGAGTGGCACTGAACCCTGGAGAGAATGGCACAGCGATGCTATGATCCTACATACTACGATCCGATCCTACGGTAGGTGGATGGATTTCAGAAACCACAACCTGACTTGCCTGCCCTCTATTTCAACTACAGGGAAGGAAATAAGGTTGCTTTGCTTTGAGATAAAGCGACATTGTGTCTCAACTCATTTTTGCATTGCATTTTCCTCCAGAATGCAAATTTCTTTCAGATGCAATAAAATGCATTTAGAAACCTGCCCAAACTGACATAGAAGCCTTTTATCCTTAACCCCAGAATAGTGGTAACAACCATTACTTGTACCTGCTTTCCAAAGTTTCTAACTGTATTTCAAAACAATGTCATGGCGCTTCTTCAAATGCAACATAAGAACATTCCATTTTTATCTTTATTTCTTTACGATGTAAAAGGGGGGGAAAATTCTCAGGAGTCACTCTCTGACTTCCCTTATCGCATTCATTTTATAATGTGTTGCCTTTCTGATAAGTCAGTTTGTTTATAAGGTGAACCCTGATAAGTTATGTCTATCGAAGCTCCTCACCACCAATTCAATTTCTGGATTCCGGGTCTCTTGGACAGAAAAAAAAAAAAAAAAAAAAAAAAAATTTTTTTTTTTCAAAAAGAGAAGGTGGTCATAGTTCAATGACCATAGATTGCAGAGTTTGTTTCCAGTACTAATAGAAGGCAGCTGTTGCAGGTAAAGGCAAAATTTTCTGACCTAATTAGGGAGGTGTGGACTGCTTTTGTGTAAACAATTTGGGTCATGCTAGTCTCCACATCCTGCCTCTACAAAGAAGGGTTCCCTGCCTCCCCCCCCACCCCCCGAAATAAAAGAACCCTGTACTTCAAAAGGTTTTTTTTAGAAAAAAAATAATTCTTTAAAATCTTTGTTATGTTCTATACAATAAGCAATCATGAACTTCTAAAAAAAAATGTGAATAGTTGAAAGAATATTTTTCTAACTTTTACTGGCATACAAAGATGCTTTTGAAACAATCCCAATACTTGATTATAAACTTAATATGTTTTTCATGTATTAGTAGCAATAACATTTAGTGTCAAGGCCCAAATGTAGAACTAATTTTTGAAAGTATTTCTTAACATTGAAATCACTATAAGTATTGGTGTTCTCTGCTGTTTCCTCCTAGAAAATGGAAATTATTTTGAAATTTCAGCTATTGAGATATCAGTACATTTAGGATTATCCGTGGCTAAAAGAAGAAAGAGTTTTTAACTAAATGAAAATTCAAATGGATTTGGTTTTTATTTATCAAAGGAAACATATAGGTTAAAATATTATTTTGTTGACAAGCATGTAATTGAGTGTTTACCAAATTTCAGTTTGGAATAGATTTATTTTTATAGATGCTGAATTTCCTTTAAAAAATTATAATCTTTAGTTTAAATCATAATTGGACTCTGAAACACAAAAACCAATGGATGTGTTTTTCAGGAAAAGTACTCAATGTAATAGATTCCCCAGTCCAATTGAAAATCTATATGAAACAGTTCACTCCCGAAATTCCTGTCCCAGGAAGTTTGAGAAAACACATTTGCCCAAGCTAAACACCATAGAATCATTTTTGCATTTTGTCTTCTTTCTTGTCTCATGTCCTATCACACAATCTGTTGAGCTTCTAAATTTTCTTCAAATCTGTTTCCTCCACTTCATTCATTCACCACTGTCATTATTCAGCCTTTTGTCATCTCTTACGTGAACCACTTCAATAGCATAATAGTTTCCCTACTTCTCTCCCCTTCTCCCATATTTGCCTAGCACTCTAGAATGTTCTCTCATTACTCTAATGTTCTCCTTTGCTTTCCAGAATTCTCTTTGTCAAATACTTATTGATCATCTAATTTCCCTGTTTAGGAACCAAGCTAAGGATGCTTTCCGGTTACCCACTGGGTAAATTACAGGCTCAGAGTGGACAGTGAAAGCACATGGTAGGCAGACCCCTACCACCTCCCAGACCTTCGTCTCACTCCTTTCTCCCCAGGCAGCCTTCACTTCTAGGCTCCAGAACCACAAACGTGTTTCCCAGGACTAGAACATACGCTGGTATTTTATCCCTCTGCGCCATGTCATTCCAGCTGCCTGGAATACCCTTTCCCACTTTCTCCACCTGGTGAGTTATTACAGACACTCCTCGTGCTCAGTTCAAATGGCACTTCATCTGTGGCACTTCCTTACCTACTCTGGGAAAACCTTGCTTCTCAATATTCATACCCATTATAAATTGAAAACAAAAACAAAAACAAAAAACAAAAAACAAAACAAAACACCTTTAGTCTAAAATTGCCATCCCTTGTAACATGGATTTTTATCTCTGTTCTATGTGATCTTTTATGCCTGAAAGACCAAAATCCTGACCTACTTATCTCTATACTGACAGCAGCTGACATTGGAGATGAAGGAATATATAATTGCAGCCAAGATTCCCAGAAAGTTCCACTAGGGATTCCTTTATAGAGTTATATGGAACTACCAACACGTTAGTCCTCCCCCATAAAAAAAAGTAAGTTATCAGGTAAAGAAAAATAGTTTCTTAATTCAGGACTTGTCAAGATGTTAACTTGCCAATAGATAAGAAGGTGGCAAAGTACACAGAGATTTCCAAACAAATGTGACCTCAGAATACACACACACACACACACACACACACACATATACATATACATATATATTGTGTGTGTATATATATATATATATATATATATATATATATATATATATATTTAGAACATATTTTTGAAAGATATATTCTTGGACCAGTGTTATAGCACTTACTTACAGAAACACTAACCTAGCCCTGGCCAGTTTGGCTCAGTAGAGCATCAGCCTGTGGACCAAAGGGTCCCAGGTTCCATCCGGTCAAGTGTACATGCCTGGGTTGTGGGCTCGGTCCAACCTGCAGGAGGCAGCCAATCAATGATTCTCTCTCATCCTTGATGTTTCTGTTTCTCTCTTACTCTCTGAAATCAATAAAAATATTTTTTTAAAAGAAAAGAAACACTAACCTAGACCAACCCTCACACTTTATACATGAGAAAGTAGACTCAGCTGAGACCGGTTTGGCTCAATGGATAGAGCATCGGCTTGGGGACTGAAGGGTCCCGGGTTCGATTCCGGTCAAGGGCATGTACCTTGGTTGCGGGCATATCCCCAGTAGGGGGTGTGCAAGAGGCAGCTGATCAATGACTCTCTCTCATTAATGTTTCTATCTCTCTCCCTTTCTCTCTGTACAAAATCAATAAAATATATTTAAAAGAGAGAGAGAGAGAGAGAGAGAGAGAGAGAGAGAGAGAGAGAGAGAGAGAGAGAGAGAAAGTAGACTCAGAGGGATTGAGTAGCCCAAATTCACATCATTGGCTAATGTCAGAGCACTTTCCAGAAATAAAGCCTCATGTGATCAGATCAGTATCCTTGCATCAGCTATTTCTTGAGATAAGTTCTAAGATTTTGAGTCAGTTATCAACGTATCTTGAGAAATTGGGTTAACAGATATTTAACAGTAGAAGGCCATGGTAGGGAGGGATTGGAGAGTGTAAGTAATAAATCTTAGTCCCAGGGAAAGACCAGGCCAGGAAGGAGAGACATGGAGAGTGGGATGTCACAGGAAATAACAACTGAAGGAAGGAGCAGAAGGAGAGTTTCAATAAGTTTAGATAAAGTTTTCCAAATGCTCCCCTCATGTCAATTGCTATCACTCACAGGAAATGCACTAGAAAAAGCAAGATGAAGATTCAGGTCTGATTAATCATGAAAACTCTCCAAGAGGCAGTCTTCTGAAACTGAGTTTTGATAGCAGTATGGGAACCCTGACAGGAAAAAGAGAGAGATTCCTTGTGCTCAGAGTAAAGAGCATAAATAGAACCATCAGATACCCTATGCAAAATCTGGCATTTCCTCTGAGTCACAAGCAAATCAGGCTTACCTTTGAGACTTGAACTAGAAAGCAGGCATATATAGTGGTTTATATTTTCATCATGACATCATGTTTCCTTCTATTAGATACACCCAATAATTCATTCAACAAATGTACTGTAAGCCTACTATATTCAAAGCACTATACTAGGTGCTGGAGATATAGCAGCTTAAGAAACAAGACAAAAATATTTGCCCCATGGGGAATTTTATTATCTATGTACACAAATATATTAGGTAACTAGATTTCTGAAACAAAAATATAACAATGATGCTTTTATTCCCAAAATCTAGTTACCCAATATATTTGTCTGTGGAGTATATACTGAAGAAAAAAAAATCATGTTTTAGAGGAAATATTATATTCTTTTATTTTATGTATTAGGTGCACGAATTTGTGCATCAGTGGGGTCCAGCTGGGAGGTTGGCTGGCTGGCTCTGCCTCTGAATGGGGTTGGGGGGTGCTAATTGGGAGCTAAACCAGCTGGGGGAGGGGCTGTGTGAGGTTGGCTGGCTGACCCTGCACCCAATCAGGCTGGTTGGTCGGCTGGAGTGCATGGTCATTCCAGTCATTCTTGTCACTTGGCTTTTATCCTATCCTAGAGGCCCAGTGCATAAAATTTGTGCATAGGGTTAGGGAGGTTCCTCAGCCCACCTGCACCCTCTCACAATCTGGGACTCCTCAGGGGATGTCTGACTTAAGCGGTTAGGGGTGATCAGGCAGGCAGGTGAGTGGTTAGAGGTGATCAGGCAGGCAAGCAAGCAGTTAGGAGCCACAGTCCTGGACTGTGAGAGGTTGTCCTAGTGCTGGTTTAGGCCCAATCCGCAAAGATTCCTGTGGGATCAGGCCTAACCTAGCAGTCAGACATTCCCTGAAAGATCCTGGATTGCAAGAGGTGCAGGCTGGGCTGAGGGACCCAGACCCACCCCACAAAACCCCCCACACAAATTTTGTGCACCGGGCCTCTAATATATATGTATATAGATGAGAGAAAGCTTGTTGCCACTTGGATGTCAGACAAAGTTATTCACATTTGAAATTGCAAATACTCACATTTTTCTGTGAGGTACTATATGACAATAGGGTCTAGAGAAAGATGTGGTCAAAGAAATGTGAAATCAGAGCCTATCATAGCAAGGTTAAAGGGTACGATATGAAAGTTTCACACTTTCATTCTTCCAAATATTGTCCAGGTGTGTGTTCAAGGAAGAGATAGGATGGGAAACCATTCTTTCTACTCATTTGATCATTTGGGAATGTTGTAAAACCAGAAAGGTTTTGTGATTCAAGTGACAGACAGGCTTCAACCTTTAGGATTTGATCCATAATACTTCTATAGTTCTATCATGGTAATTTTGCATTTGAATTGAAACTTAATTTAAGAAGGTGAGAGAGATAGAAGGACAGGGTGACAAATAGAATGAAGAAACAGAACAGCTGCTTGCTTGTGACAGCCATAGGGGCTACCACACTTATCCAGTTTTTGCCTAATCATTACCAAATCCCTCCAAGAGAAAATTTTTATTTACAGACTAGAGGCCCGGTGCATGAAATCATGCACCAGTGGAGTCCCTTGGCCTGGCCTGTGGGATCAGGCCAAAACTGGCTCTTTGATATCCCCTGAGAGGCCCCAGATTGCAAGAGGGTGCAGGCCAGGCCAAGGGACCCCACTAGTGCACAATCAGAGCCAGGGAGAAACGTGGGAAGTTGGCCAGCTGGGGAGGGTTTGCAGGAAGGCTCCAAGGCATGTCTGGCCCATCTTGCTCAGTCCTGATCAGCTGACCCCAGCAGCAAGCTAACCTACTGGTTGGAGTGTCTGCCCCATGGCGGACAGTGCACGTCATAGCAAGCGGTTGAGCGGTCTTAGCATATCATTAGGATATTACACTTTGATTGGTTGAACGAAAAACCAGATGACTGGACACTTAGCATATATAGGATTGCTGTCACTCTATACCTATATGGGTTTTTTTTATGGTATTGTGAATATTCCATTCATTGTCGCAAAGGCTGGTGGCAGTAGCAAGAAAAGTGATGTTGAGGTTTCTCTTCCTTATGACTGTTCTTACATGTGGGTATGTAAGTGCATGAGGTCATGAGAAGAGAAAGATCTAGTATGCCTGAGCATTTCTCATTTTGAAAAGTTACTTTTCTTATTTTAGGAAAATTGAGGTTGCTCACTTACAGTTTTTATGATCCTTTTTACAGGGACAGAGCCTTGGCTCTTCTCCTCTAGCTCAATTCCAGCATCCCTGAGACCAACATTCTTCTTCAGCTTTATTTGAACACATGGTCTATCCTTCCTACCCTGCATGCTTATGGAACCCGGCTTATAAAAACCTTCTGCATATTCCCACTGGGATGGGAAGCATCTGGTATGAAAATGATCCCTCCTAGGATATTTTGAAATAATAATATCTACTTGTAGTATTAATTCCAGCTAAAAAAATGTGTGGTTTGGTATAGTCATGAAGTAGCAATACAGTGTCCGTGAGGAATGGACTTCCAATAGTCTTCCTTTTTTATAGATATGTTTATTCTGAAATGTTCATCATTTGCACCTGGACACAAAGTGACTAATCATATACGTCACATAAGGAAAAGTACGAACGTGTGTATGAGGAAAAAAAAACACATAGATTTTAGATCACCCAACTCTATTGTTAAAGAGTTTATAAGTAAAGACAGGCAAATGGTACAATGATTTCAAATGCAATTCCTAGCCCTGATGGATTAAACATGCCTGTGAATTCTTATTAGGCTTCACTGCAGTGTTCATAGCCCTTTTATACTTGCAGCGCTCACACAAGGATGATAAAGAAGCCAGCTTCTGGGTCAGGTCCTTGGCTCGGCAGCCCCTGAAACTCAGGTTTGCCAGCCCTTCCTAAAGTGATCTGCTTCTTAGGGCTGATTCACCTTAAGTGATCTCACAGAAGGCAGACTGTCAAGTTCTTAGTTTATCTTGAGAAATGCACCCATCAAGCCTTCCAGCATATGTTAGTGGCTGATCAAAAAATCTTCTCTCTCCCTGTAAGAGAGCAGCTCAGAAGCCAGAGCATACACAAATGGTTTCTTGGAGGACAAATTCAGTCAGAGTCAGTGAATGCACCGCCAAGATTTGATAGGCTGATGTGTCTAGAACCACACCAAGGATCCAAAGCCAAACCCTCCAAACAGTACTTGGTGGGGGCAGCATCCCCCCCCCCCAAAAAAAAAATATATATATATATCACTAATACACCACCAAATTCTTTGTCCTGCTGGTACCCTTTCCTGAACTCTGTCTGTCCAGTCCAGTCTCCTCTGTGCTCACAGCCCATCCCTGGACAAGGGGACCTGAAAATTGACTAGACATCAACTTACCAGACAGTAATTACAATTCAGTCCTGCTCCAAGGTCTCATTTTAATTGCATTTTAGATATTTTTTAATTTCTTCTAGTAAACATGACTGCTCTCTTGGTCCATTTCTATAGATTTTACTAGTTGATTTCTCAGAGGTCAATCTTATTTTTTTTTCTCTAAATTGGGATGTGTGGCCACGTACAGTCTAGAATACTAAACACAAAAATAGAGAATACAAAACAGAGCTTTGTAATCACCATCCCAGGATCATTGGATTCTCCATTTTTGTGCTGAATATTTGCCTGACTGTTTGCTTTTTTAAGTTTGAAGTTTAAATGCCAACCTGCTTTCCTGTGAGTTCTCTCTGAATCAGCCCTTTGTTTGGTCAGTTCACAAGGTACACATGAGCTGCCAGGCATGGTTAAGCTCTGAGGTAACAGTAGTTAAGAGGCAGGGAAGTGACTGAAGGCCACCAACACAGATTAAAAAAAAAAAAAAAAGATGAAGAAGAAGAAGGAGGAGGAGGAGGAGGAGGAGGAAGAGGAGGAGCAGGAGGAGGAGAAGGAGGAGGAGGAGGAGGAGGAGGAGGAGGAGGAGGAGGAGGAGGAGGAAGAGGAGGAGCAGGAGGAAGAGAAGGAGGAGGAGGAGGAGGAGGAGGAGGAGGAGGAGGAGGAGGAGGAGGAGGAGCAGGAGGAGGAGAAGGAGGAGGAGGAGGAGGAGGAGGAGAAATGGAATGGGGTGGGGATGCTAATACTCTATCAGACACCAGCTTCTCAAATTGAAGGAGTTAACCAAGTGTTACAATGCATGTAACGCAGGCTTATCCTGTGACTGGTCCGAAATAAACATAGACATTTTACTCATAATGTTAATTGTAATCTCACAAGTGACTAATTCTAAATTAGGAAGGTTTATTCATCCTCACACAGTGGGAATGTATCGCATGGCTATACTGGTTCCCAGGAGGAAATAAAATAACAGGAAGTCACTGTGAAAGGTCATGGATCAGGAAATACCAAACTTCCACTTCGCACCTTTATAAGAAGCAACAAAATGTACCCCAAAAAAAGCTGGCGAAAGGAGAAAAGTCAGACTCTGCTTTCAATTATTTTTAAACTGCTGAGAATACTATTTAGATTTCCTTGAGCACTTGGAAAACCTTGTTCTCTCTTCATGTAAGAAAGCAAAAGAAACTGAAATATTCCAGGATACCTATGGCTTAGCACCCAAGCCATAGTTCCAGAAACAAAAGGGCATGGCTATATTATCTTCACTGTCATCCCACATGAATAGATCACCCCAAATTCAATTCATAACCAATAAAAGTATGTGTCTTAAAAAATACAATATTCACATGCAGTCATTTCAAAAACTGGGCATGAAATACACCATTTCTCCTAGAATTCTCTTCTAGATCCTTTATTCCTTTATACTCTGCCACAAAACTGTTCTTCCCTGACTTTCCAGTAATTCTTTTACTTGTTAACACCCTGATTGATTCTGAAATGCTTCATCCATAGGCCAACAGTGTGAGGAAATAAAAAATGTTTTCAATAAGCTACTTTTGGAATCACTGAAGGCCTATGGGTAAAACAAAGCAGAGGGGTTGTTTTGCTTTACATAGTCATGCTGACCTCTAATTTTGCCTACACTAATCATTAAACCTTCAGAGAATATTCCAAAAGAGAACTTACCGATAATGTTTTTATTATGGAAAGGACCCAAACAGTTTCTGCGTACTAATTTATTTATACCATATTCATACTTGAGGTTTCAGAGAGCCAGGATTTCCCGTAAGTGCTCTGCTCTCTTTCCTCGCCACTCTTCATACTTCCTTAAATACATGAGAATGAAGAGGTATTGTTAAAGCCAGAAAAACTGGCCTAGCCAAGGCCCCTCAAAAAGGAATGTGCAAATCTGGGAACACATTCCAGGATTTCCAGCTACCAGTACAGGGCTTGATGTATCAGAAATATTGGCCAGAAATGTCAAGTTTCTTGAGAATTCACTGATTCTCCAACAACCTCTAAGGAGCTGAGAAGGAAATAGTTCACAAAGCAATTCTCTGTGCAGTACTAGATTATGTCACTCCCAGGCTTTGAACCCCCTAATAGATTTCCATCACAATTAGAATGAAATCTGAAGCCACACAATCTGGGCCCTTGGCTGCCTCACTGGCCTCCTTTCCTCCCACTTTCTCTCTCACTGAAGCTGTGCCTGCCACAGTGGACTCCTTGTTGGTCCTTGGAGTTGCTAAATATATTCCCAGCTCAGGGTCTTCCCATTTCCTCTTCTCTTTCTGGAATTCTCTTCATCTATATAGGTTTATTCTCTTCACTCATTGCATTACATATTGATTTACTTGTATTATTGTTTCCTTTCTGGAATGCAAACTTCAGGACATCAGGAACATTTTCTATGTTGTTCACTGCCATATCCCCAGAGCTCAGAATGTAGAAGGTGTTCAATAAATAGTGATTGAATGAATGACTAGATAGCAAGTTATCTGAATATACTACCTAATGCATTTTTTAAAAATAATAACAAGGAGCATCTGTTTGTGTTCACCATTATATTGCTACTACCTAGGCCAGTGACTGGCAGATTATAACCACCATATGTGCTAGATTACAGCACTGCAAAATACAATTAAAGTCCAGCTGCTTTCATGGACCTTATAGTCCGCCAAATTGAGATAGAAAAAAAAACAAAAAAAAAAAACACACACAAGTAACTATGCAAGAAAAGAAACCCAAAAAATAAAGGCAGGATACTGTCTACAGAGTAACTGAGGGAACTATTTCACATTAAATGAAACTGACAGGGAACATTTGAGTCCTGCACCTGGTCAAATCATGGGAAACACATAACAAACCTAAATTGAGGGCATTCTACAAAAGTAACTAGCCTAAATCATGTAAAGCATCATGATCATGAATGTTCAGGAAAGACTAGGGAATTACTCCTTACTCAAAAAGCTAGAGCAAGACACAGCAACTTGGTGAAATGCATGATCCTAAATCAGATCCTTTATATAGGAGATGCTACTTGCCAAATTAATGAATATGAATGGGTCTCCAAACAAAAGTACATGAAGGTATCAGAATGTACCTTCTACATTCTGAGCTCTGGGGATATATATAGATATATATATATATATATATAATATATATATCTTTTTTGTAACTTTTCTGTAATTTTGAGATTATTTAGAATAAAAATAGGTGGTTGCTGATGGGGTTAGGCGTGGGGAGGAATGAGGAACAGGAAAGTTAAATAACTTTCCCAAGGTCCCAAAGTATGTGATAGAGCCTGGATGTGAACTCAGGCAATCTAACTCCAAACTATGTGTCTTCAACCACTCTGGGTGCTGTTTCTATCAAATGGGGCATATAAGTGCTTAGTCTAGTGCTGCATGCAAAGTAAGCTCTCAAGTGATATCCATTATTATTATTAACAAAAAATAACACACGGAATAAGTAAATAAATAAATGTTACAAGTCCTGCATGACAAGAAGGCAAAAAGCAGGGTAAAATAATTCCAGACAAAAGAAACAGCTAGTACAAAGGCCCTAAGGTGAGCACGAACTTGGCATGTTGGAGGGAAAAGGCACTATAAAGAGTTCTGGGGAGCAAATAAAGAAGTCTAGCCCTCAGCTTTCCCGGGGAGAGGAAGGGGAGAGCCATGTGCAGAGCACACCAACTTCTCTGAGGGGCTCCCCAGAAGACTGGCCTCTGCCCTGCCAGTCTTGGAGCTCAGACAGGTTAACCAACCATAGTCTAACAAAAGCACAGGCAACATGAAGAAACAAACAAACAAACAAACAGGTGGGATAACAACAAATTGAAAACCTCCTGCAGAGCAAAGAAAACAACCAACAGAGTAAAAAGATATTCTACAGAATGAGAGGAGATGTTTGTAAATCATATAGCGGATAAGGAACTAATATTCAAAACATATTAAGAGTTCATGCAACTCAACAAAAAACTAATAACCCAAATTTTAAAATGGGCTAAGGAGTTTAATAAACATTTTTTCAAAGAAGACATGGCCAACAGATACATGGAAAAATTGCTTATATCTCTAATCATGAGGGAAATGCAAGTCAAAACCTTATTTATGTCAGTATTGCTATTAAGAAAAAATGTTGGTGAGGATATGTAGAAATTAGAACTCTTGTACACTGTCTGTAGGGATGCAAATGTGTAGCCACTATGGAAAACAGTAATTCGGTTCCTCAAGAAATTAAAAATAAAAGTACCATATGACACAGCAATCCCACTTCCGTAGGTAAATATACCTAAAACAATTGAAATTAGGATCTTACTAAGATATCTATACTCCCATGTTCATTAAAGCACTATTCACAATGGCTAGGATGTGGAAACAACCTAAACTTTGATCAGCAGATGAATAAATAAAGAAAATGTGGTTTAAATATAGAATGAAATACTATTCAGCCTTAAAAATGGAAATTGTACAATGTGTGACAACATTGATAAACTTTGAGGACATTATGCTAAGTGAAATAAGCCAGACACAGAAAAACAAGTACTACATTATTCCATTTATTTGAGGTATCAGAAACAATCAAATTTATAAAATCAAAGACCAGAATATTGGTTGCTGGGGTGTGGAAAAAGGGGGAAATGGGGACTTATTAACTAGGGGCCTGGTGCACAAAGATTCATGCATGGGGTGTGGGTCCCTCAGTCTGACCTGCACCCTCTCCAATCTGGGAGCCCTCAGGGGAGCCCTCTGCAATCCTGTTTGTTTTAACGACCATTTGAGCAAATTGTCTGAGACCCAAACTCAGTGTGGTTTGGTGCTCACAGAATAACAGAGGTCTTCTTTTTTCTTTGCTCCATTGGTGGAGCAAAGTTGCAGGATATCTTCCTTTTAATTTTTCCTCAACACTGTGACTTTACTTATATCTCTCATTTTTGCTTTCCCTCCATCCCTCACCCGCAACAGTAATTTGCTCTAGGCTCTCTTTGCTGTAGTGTGATTCCGCAACATGTCTGCCACCAGGAGGGCCCAGCTGCTCCATGAGCCTGCCTCTGGATTCCTCCAGTCCCCTCAGCCCCCAGCCACCCAGGGCGGACCCCAGGCATAGGCAAGACTCAGATGTCAGCTGCCCAGCCACCCAGGGCCGCCCAAAGTTCAGGTAACCTGGGCTGGCCTAGGCTTGTGCTGCTGGCAGTGGTAGCAGCAGCGGTGTGATGGAGGGTTGCCTTCCCCTGATCACCCAGTTGCCTCCTGCCCCTGAGGGCATCCAGACTATGAGAAGGGGAAGGCTGGGCTGAGGGAACCCCCTGTCCAGTGCATGAGTTTTCATGCACTGTGCCTCTAGTATTCAATAATATTGTATTATTGTACACTTAAAATTTGTTAAGAGAATAGAGCTCATGTTGTACTCTTGCCATAATAAAATAATAGGTAAATAGCCAAAACTGGTTTTGCTCAGTGGATAGAGCATCAGCCTGCGGACTGAAAGGTCCCAGGTTCCATTCCGGTCGCTTTGGTTGTGAGCACATCCCCAGTATGGGGTGTGCAAGAGGCAGCTGATCAATGATTCTATCTCATTGATGTTTCTAACTCTCTATCCCTCTCTCTTCCTCTCTGAAAAAAAAATCAAAAAAATATATTTAAAAAAATAATAGGTAAATAAATGAAATGTGTCTATATTTGGACAATGGTTTTTAAAGAGATAAAATTAAGTCATTAATGTTGACCCCAATCCAATAAGATTAATGTCCTTAGGGGAAGAGGAAATTAGGACACAGGCCCAAAGAGGAAAGACCATATGAAGACACAGAAAGAAGACAGCCACTTATAAGCCATAGTTAGAGGCCTGCTGACAACTTGAACTCAGGCTTCTAATCTGTAGAATTTTAAGACTAATTTCTGCTGGTTAAGTCACCCAGTCTGTGGTACTTTCGAATGACATAATAAATTAATACAGAAGGTTTTAAACAATTAAAGTGACATAATAAAGTAACTTAGGCAGAAGATGATGGTAGTTGATCTAAGGTGATAGTCATGCTGAGGAAGTGAAGTGACTGGATTCAAGACAGTTTTAGAAGAGAAATCAACATTGGGGATGGGCGAAATAGAGGAACATGGAAGCCACCCAGACAGCAGCATGAACAACTTCATAGACAGTGAAGCTACCAAGATGCAGGAAAACTGGGGGAGAAGGATTCTTACAATTTGAGATCACCTATCAGACACTCAAGTGGAGATGTTAGGTGAACAGTTGAATATATAAATCTGGAATTGACATATAAATCTGGGCATCCTTGCTACATAGACGTTTCAAACCAAAGTACTTTATGAGATTACCTAAAGAGAAGGCATGATACAAACTCATAATCTTAACTGTACAAATGGTCAGAAACCCTTTCATTTAATTAATATGGGGTCAAATTTCCAGATCCCTCTGAAATTTCCAGGAGAACTATATGTTATCGGAGCTTCCATATACTGAGTGCTTCCCTTTCCTGTGACACTTAAACTGATTGCCTAAAGTGAGGGATTTCACTTTCATGTTTTTCATTTCTTCTTCAGCCCTTTCCATTTGGACTCTGTTCTCACCATGTGACTAAGACTGGTCTCTCTTTGATAGCAGTAATCTCCATACTGCCCACACCAGTGGTGACTGCTGAGAGTTGTCAGCTCACTAGACCTCTCAACAGCACTTGGTATTCGTCCCATTCTCTTCTCTTCTGAAGACACTTTTCCTCCTTTTATTCATGGACACTACTTTGCTAGTTTTCATCTTAACTCACTTTTAACTGCTTTTCGGTCCTAACTACTTACTCCACTGTTAAGCCTTAAATATTGACATGCTTCAGGAACTGGGCCAGGGTTCTGATGTATGCTAATGTGATGACTGGTGGTGGGGAAGGGGGCCCTAAATAGCTTCATGAGGATGGCCAGTTGCCAGAGACAACGGCTGGCATGAAACATTCAACTTCTCCCCTTGACCTTCAGGAGGAAAGAGGGGCTAGAGGGGCTGTATCATCAACAGCCAATGACTTAGTCAATTATTCCTGTTTCTTAAACAAAATATAAATTCCTTAGAAGAGCATTCAAGGCCCTTCAACACCAGTCTCCCAATGCTTCTTTCTAATTTTCATTCCTAGAACTTCCTAACTAATGCCAATATGACAGCCAGTTTGGACTTTTTGCCTTTTTCCTGATTTTACCAACTGTTATTTTTTATTCCTTCTATTCTCCCTATCTCAAATATTCTCCTCATATCAACAATTTCATTGATACAATCAGATCTGTTTGATTCTTAACTCAAATGATACCTCTCATATGAGATTTAGAAATATTTTTTGCTTAGAATAATTGGGTATAGAAATGATTTGTTGCTTATAAAAAAGTAACTTTTACAAACTTACTTGCCTGGTTGAATTTCCCACCACATTTCGCCTTTAAATTTCTGGCTTTTTAAATTTTATTTATTAAATTTATTGGGGTGATGTTGGTTAATAAAATGTTATAGGTTTCAGGTATACATTTTTATAATACATTATCCATATATGTATTTTGTGTTCACCACCCCAAGCTAATTCCTCCATCACCATTTATCCCCCATTAACCTTCTACCTTCCCCCACCCCCTTTCCCTCTGGCAATCACCATACAGTTGTCTGTGGCTGTGAGTTGTTGTTTTGTTTGTTTTTTGCTTAATCACTTCACTTTTTTTCACCCAGCCCTCCAATCCCCCTTCCTTCTAACAGCTGCCACTCTCTTCTCTGTGTCTATGCTTATTTTGTTCATTAGATTCCACATATCAGTGAAATCATATGGTATTTGTCTTTCTCTGACTGGTTTATTTCACTTAGCATAAACTCTCCAGGTCCATCCATCCTGCTGCAAAAAGTAAGACCTCCTTTTTTACTATTTAGTAGTATTCCATTGTGTAAATATAGCACATCTCTTTTATCCACTCATCTACTGATGAGCACTTTGGCTGCATCCAGATCTAGCTATTATAAATAACACTGCAGTAAACACAGCAGTTGTCCCAAATGTGCCCCAAGTAAGTGATTATCTGTCTAGACTCTAGACTTAGTGGGACAAACGCAGGTGACCAGGAGTCAGCAATAACAGCCTATCCCCTGGTGCTTCAGTATCTAGACAGCTGAGCCGAACCAGAACACTAGAGCACACAAGACAGAAATAGTATGAGATCACACAGGGTTTATTTACCTATTCCTAGTGGGTCCTAGGCTCCAGCAAAGGCCACCCGGCGATGCACACCAAAAGATGGACGACAAAAACAGAGACAGGTAGGCGGCTGCAGTTGGTTCAGGCTCACACAGCAGAGCAGTCAGGGGCTCATCTTATGGAGTGACGTGGAGTTGTCCTCTTATCGGGCAGGAGACGTGGACTGAAGAAGGGCCCCATGCTTATACAGCCACTATTCAACAATTTGTGTCCAGATGATATGCCTTATGCTAGGAGCAGGGCATTTACACTTTAAGGGCTCAGGGCTTTTACATCAAGATAGTGGGGTGTTCATCAATTTGGAAGTTATGAGTATTGTGGTTTCCACACAGCAAACGTTTCACACAATAATTATTTCAAACATTAGAGGGGTTTCCTTGTGACCACAACATTATTATAATAGCAGTTCATATATTCTTTCAAATTAGTGTTTCAAGTTTCTTTGGATATATTCCCAGAAGTTGAATTGTTGGGTCATAAGGCAGTTCCATTTTTAATGGAACTCCATACTGCTTTCCATAGTGCCTGCACCAATCTGCAATCCCACCAACAGTGCACAAGGATTCCCTTTGCTCCATATCATTGCCAGCACATGAGATATTTTTAAAATAGGTATCTTTCTTCTAATTTCTTATTCCATAACTCAATTTAAGCATTTTCTATTGTAGTTATTTGTCTATTTGTATTTTCTTTCTACTAGCATGAATGTAACCTGGGCCTATATTTCTTCAACGTTATGACTCTCATACCATAAATGGTGGCTAGCAAATATTGAGTGAATAGAAGAGTAAATAAATGCTGTTATTCCCTTTTTTCATAAGGAATTTCTAGAGAAAAGAGAGAGGGCATGATTTTGAAAAATAATCTTTTTTTTTTTTTTTTTTTTTTTTTTTTTTGTCAATGAAATAACGGTTCCCCAACTTTCTCTCATTGTCACCATGAGTGGAGATTTTCTGGTTGTTTTGGCACAAAATCCAGTGCTTCCTTTTATTAAACCTGCTGCAATATTTTAACCTAATGTGAAAGTAGAAAAACCAAAAACTGAATTCTAACTTGTCAGCATCCTTTTTTAATCTCTTTTATCTCTTAACTAAAATCCTTCCCCAACTTGCCTAACTATTTGACATCTTTTGAGTGCTTTCATGTTAGCATTGCCCATCATGAAGTCACCTTGCACAACTCAGCCCTCCCAAGAGGAGGGCAGGTTCCAATTATGCTAACAAACAGCAGGCTGGAAACAGTGTCCATTGACACAATGTTTTCAAGAATGAGAGCTTCACAACTTTTTTCTAGAAATGGTAACGTACAAAGCAGCTCAGCTTGCAGGGAAGACAAGAAGGCTCCATCAGAGAGACTGTGAGGTAAAAGGGCATAGAGAGATAATGAGCTCTCCAAAGAGGAGGAGTTGCAAGCCAAGTACTCTTGGCAAAAGCATGGGCTTTGTCTTCAGAATTCTGAGTCTGACATTAAGAATCTGCTTTTTACTAGCTTACAAACTTTGTTCTTTTGTCTATCCCACAAATATTTTTAAGTGCCTATAAAGTGTTATATTCCTGGTATATTATGGTCAGTAGACCAAGTATGGTCAGTGTCCCTAGTAGAGTTTACTGTCTAGCAGAATATAGATGCAAAGCAAAAAAGCAACAAATCAGTTTGTCCTTACAAAGTATGATGAGTGCCATGAAGGAAAAGGACAAGGTGTTAAGAATGTCAGTAATGAAAACTAAAAAGCCAGCCATAAAATAGTGTAAGGAAATATTGGTGTCCCTCTTTCGAGCACCATAATGCTGGGGTTCTATGCGCAGCCTTACAAAGGATTCAAAATTCTGGAGAAAGGGGCTGCGCATATAGATGATTAAGAATTCTGGAGACGAAAGATAATTTTAAAAGGCATTGGGGGTCAGAGGATCTTCAACTAAAGGAGCTAAAGGCTCTTTCCTCCACTCAGGACCCTGCTATTATTATTACAAGTTGTCCTAAGGCAAGGTGGAGATATACACTTCAAAGTGTAGATTATCAAAGAATATTGTCAGATTGGGGAATAGCCTACAGCTGTTCAGGTGTTTGGCCAAAAGGAGGCAATAAAATGCCCTGAGCTGTCTGGATGTTAACAATCCTATTCAGGTTTGGGGGAAGTGCCAGTTTAGCCATTTCTAACAGGTAAACTACATATGTGGCTCACCCTTGTGGAGCTACCCAACAAGGTGAAACTCTTGTAATTATTACATGTTGGAATTGGTTCCCAGCAAGGGAAGGAAAAGGTGTTTTACTTAATTTACTTAATTTAAAGAGTGTTCTTATGAGAACTTACATATAAGGTGTTTGGTACAAGACTGATCCTTTGTAAATTCTCAACAAATAATCATTCTTATTGCTATGGTCCTTGACCTTATACAATTGTTAGCCAACCTATATAATCCTACTGATCACTGATAAATCTTTTAAACCTAACATTCATTGAAATAATAAGCATCAATAGTTATATCTTTAAACAGGAGGAAAATAAAAACTTTTATAAAACAGAGAAAATCTCATGAGAAATTCAGCATCCTTTTTCCCATTTTTCCTTGATTAGTACTTCATCTTCATTTCTGTATTATGACAAAATCTCTCTAATTATACTGATAACTAAAGGTTTTACATTTGATCTGTGAAGCAAACAAATAATGTAATCAAAATGTAAGGAGCAGAGGCTTAATTTAATTAAGGAAAACTGTTGTTTCAGAGCAGATTTAACCACATACATTTGCATACAATTAATGTGTTGATTACAAATTACTTGAATTTTCTCATTAAAACAAGGCAAGTTACAGATCTTACTCTGTAACTCTGGACCTTCATAATCTTTCATTTCTTGTCAAAGTTTGCCATAAGTAAGATATGCGATTAACACAGGCTGGTTATTTTCTTCAGTTAGTCCAAATTACACTTTTGTGTTTGGCCAATCCTAATGTGACCTGGTTTCCTTTAGTATTTTTTCATCATTTATGTTTTGTCATTTTCCAGAAGTTAGTGATCCAATTAAGGTGGGCTCCTTTGTGGTTAAATGATCTTAGTAATAGTTATAATTTTATAAAGATTGAAAGGGTGTTGGAGGTATAACTTTCCTCCCTTTATTATTCTGCCAAATCTTCCTTTTTATAATCCTCAAGACTATTCTCACATATCTGATTCCATATGCCCAGAGCCCCATAAGGGCCCCATATGATTCTCCACGTGCTTTAAAAAAAAAAAACTGTCTTTGTTCTCTGCCTCATGGGAAGAGGAGATGAGTTGTTAGAAGAGTTGTGCAAATTTTAGCACAGAGATCCTGAAGTCAGGCCTCCTATTTGGCTTCAAAGTTGGCCCTGAATGACTAATGTGTTTTAATAATCTTGAATGATAATCTTGATATCTTCTAGAAAGGATGATTTCAGGTCATCTCTAAAGTGTGTCCTATTCAGACCATCTCATGAAATATTTTTAAAAATCCACGATCATCATTAGACAAGTGTTAGATAATGTTAAAGAATTTTTTTAAATATATATAGTCATGATGCTATAAAAATATCAAATGAACATGTGCTAAAGGTTTCATTTAATTTAACAGTAATGAAGGAGTTGATTAGAAGTTACAAGAATTTTAAAGAAGACTCCAAAGATAATTTCTAGGTCAAGAATGTTGAAATGAATGTACAAATGGAAGCAACATTTAGCTACTTTTATAGTGAGGGAAAGGAATCAATAGAATCTCTACAATTCTGAATTTATTTGTATACCCAAAATAAAAATTGTTATTTATTGCTATCAAGTATCTACAATTTGCAGAATTAGAAAATAGTTCAAAGGCAGTTAAAGACCTAGCATCTCCATAAAATCAGAATTGAATAACCCAGAGGGGAATGCTGTAACCAAAGCAGAGTTTCCCACTGAAGCAGAATTTTTTCTATAGAGTAAAAATGGCACATATGCTTTCCACTTTTATGCCCATATTCATTCAGCCATAAATATATATTGAAATATTTTGGTAAGCCAGACTGAAAGCTATTCTCTGGGCACCCAGAGGTGAATCATACACAGTCCTTGTCATCAAAAAGCTTAAAATACCACAGGGAGAGAATTATGCACAAGCAAATGAGTGCAAAAAGTGTCAGAGGAATTATAATAAAGGTTTATTTAGAACAGATATAATAAGTAACTTTCAGTAAGTACTTATGTGCCTGAAATTGTTTTTAAATGCTTTTACATGATTGTTTTAATGCTCATAGCCTCATGTGGTAGGTAGGTACAATTTCTAACCCTGTTTTACAAATGAGGAAACTGAGGCACAGAGGATTTTAAGATCTCACACGCCATAATTGTTAGAGCCAGCATATAGGACTAAGAATAATTTCAGAGCCTGTACTCCAATCTCTATACTATACGTTTTAGAAGGATAAGACATTTACTTCTACCCTGGGTGAGTGGTACACATGGAAAACTGGAGAAGGAGAGAAGTGAATTAAATCTAACTCAGGTAGATTTATGGGTTGGGACATGGGCTTCCCAAAAAGCAAGAGAGCTTGATCAGTGAGGCTCAGCAGTTGAACATCGACCCAGGAACCAAGAAGTTGCCAATTTGATTCTCGGTCAGGCCACATGCAGGCTCAATCCCCAGTAGAGGTGTATGCAGGAGGCAGCCAATCATTGTTTCTCTCTCATTGCTATGTCTATCTCTCTAACCCTCCCTTCCTCAATCTCTCTAAAAATCAATAAAAATAAAAAAAGAAAGAGAGCCACATGAGCCAAAGCACCAAGAACTGTATTGCTAAGGAATAGTCAGATAATGAAGATCCTCATAGTTTAAACTGTTTACCTTTATCTATTGTAAACAAGTAACTGACAGTTAAAGTCTGGGGAAAGTCATGAACTATTTTTTTTTTTTTTAGAAAGAACTATGCTATGCTGTCATTTTTCTGATGGCACTATGAAGGATAGATTAGAGACTGGGATAATCATTTAAAGACTATAGGAATAGGGAGCATGTGTGTGTGTGCATACATACACAATGTGAAGAAAGTAGAACTCAGAATAGTACTGTCAGAGTCCAGTGATTTTAATATCATTTATTTTAATGTGACTTGCAACAAAGTTCCTATTTTTAAGTTACTAAGAGAGGTTATTCATTGCAGTAGAGAAAAAGTTAGAAGAAACCGACTCATAGGAAAGATGAGCTTAGTTATGAACATGTTGAAGTTGAGGTCAAAACATCTAGAAGAAAGTTGGATGCCAAGGACTAGAGCTCAAGAGAAAACTCTAAACAGTGATAGAGATTCATGATTCTCTCATAGCAAGGGGGTAGTTAAAACCATGAAATAATGCAATGATCCTGGGTAGGCAGAAAAGTCAAAATAGTAAAGACAGAAGAAAGAAAGTTGGGGCACAACAGCACTAAAACTGCAGATCAAAAAAGAGACTGGGAAGGACTGGGAAGGAAGAGAAGTAGGGATTCAAGAATAAGAGAGTTGCCTTACCCTCTGAGACAGCATGGAGGGATCTGAAGAGTATCGTGCTATGTGAAGTAAGTCAGTCAGAGAAAGACAAATATCATATGATTGCACTCATATGTGGAATCTAAGTAACAATATTAACTGATGAATGGAGTGGATCCAGAGACATGGAAACATGGAACAGAGTACAGAATCTAAGAGGGAAGGCAGAGGAGGGTGGGTGGGTGGCAGGTAATCTACCAAAGACTTTGTATGCATAGATGCATAACCCATGGATATAGACAAGAGGATGCTGAAGGCCTGGGGCAGGGGTGGAGGGGATAGAGTGGGCTGGAGAGGGTCAATGGAAGAAAGAGGGGGGGGGGGGGTATGTAATACTTTCAACAATAAAGAATTATTTAAAGAGAAGAGGAAGAAGAGGAAGGAGGAAGAGAAGGAGGAGAAGAAGGAGAGGGAGGAGGAGGAGGAGGAAGAGGAAAAGGAGAAGGAGGAGGAGGAGGAGGAGGAGGAGGAGGAGGAGGAGGAGGAGGAGGAGGAAGAGGAGGAGGAGGAGAAAGAGAAGAGAGTTGCAAATCCTAGAGAGGGGAATGGTTGTAAGGGCCATAGAAATGGTTAATTTCAAATGCCCCAGATAAGAAAAGTCTTACTAAGGCCAGACTCATTCCCTTGTTGGAGCAGTTTCAGTAACGTGGCAGCATGGTTGGAAAAGTTTCTTGAAAACTGAGTAGGAATAACTGGATAAAGGTAGCATATTGGAAACATGCATTTACCCTGGTTCTCTTCTGAATCCATCAAGGTAACAGAGAAGAGATTTTTAAAGCCATTAAAACCTACAAAGACAAAGCAAACAGTCAAGGAGATAACAGAAACATTTTGGAAGTGAGAAAACTGGTGGATGAGTGGAAGATGATTTAACGAAGTCAAGAGAGAGGAATCTTAAACCAACAGTGAAAAAAGCTAAGAAGCCAAGCAACCCCCACCCCACATCCCCACTCAAGTAATCTGGAAGTGGTGGCATTGGGTTCTTATGCAGCTGGAAGTCTGAGTGAAGACAGGGTTACAAAGAAGACTGTTTGAGTGTTTGTATGAAAAAGCAGTCAGATTTCAAGATGGCTTTCAATATGCAACAAATAGGCTGCACTGCTTTATGGAATACTGGAAATTTACAGTTTACAAAAAAAAAAAAATCTTGCACTAGAAGACACCAATACAATTACTGAATGTGTGCCAGGCTGAATTTAAGAGGATAAAAGATGATGTAATACTGGATATTGGAACTATCAGCCCTCTTTCCTAACTCTGCCTCCAGAAAACTGGCAGTCACCTTCCAGGCAGGAGAATAAAAGTGTCTTCTCCAGAGACTCTGGCCAGCCTAAGCAGTGTTTCCCAAACTTTTGACATATGCGTACCCCTTCTTAATTTTCGTAACGCTGAGTACCCCTCGTACTCATGAGAATGTAGAATTAGGTGCAGCTAAGCACGGTGCAATGTATATCCCCACCAAACTCTGGTGCAACGCATATCCCCACCAAATTCTTCCCGTATCCCTAGGGGTACGCATACCACACTTTGGGAAACACTGGTAAGGGAAAAGACCTAAAAAATACTGACATTGGGGATTCCACTGTGCATAATGCAGAATGCACTCAAACCTTTCAGAACTTTCCATCAGCTTTGTAGCACTACTACCTTAAGCATGAGCACAGTCAAGGCTCCCAGACAACTAAAGAAAACCTCTAACATGAAAAACAGAAAACAAAACATAATAAAAAACAGCAAATAATCAACCATGCAGGGAGGTAGAAACCTCAAAAACCAACATGTATATAGTTGGAAATACTAAATGTATTACCCTTTACATTTGAACAGAATCCTATCTAATAAAAACGGAATATGCAAATTGACCATAACTCCACGACAAAGATGGTGGCACCCACTGCCAATAAGGAGGGAATATGCAAATTGTTGTGACAAGGCAAGAGGCAGAAGGCAGCTCTGGGCCAGAGCGAAAGTGGTGTCGGCAGCCAGGGGAAGGAAGGCCTATTCTTGCACGAATTTTCATACATCAGGCCTCTAGTTTATAAATAAAGAAAATAATAAAAAAAAGAGTTCTTATAAAAAATAAAAATATGTTTGCATAAATAAAAAACTTAGAAGGAGGATTAAAAGATATCCAGCAAATCTATAACATAGATAAAAAAATAAATAAATAATAGAGAAAGAAAATTGGAGACTTGATCAAAGAAGTCCAACCATTCAAATAATAGAAGTTTCAGGGGAAAAATGAATAGATAAAATAGAGGAAAGGAAATCATCAGCTATTAAATTGAAGAACATTCCCTACATTGATAGCATCCTTAGAGTGCTCTGAAAAAATATAACAGATAAAAATATATTCACATCAAGACACATCTTCAGAAATTTTAGAACACTGAACAAATATATGTTCCTAGAAAATAGCTAGAGAGAAAAATAAAATGAAATAAAAATTAGAAGTAAAATTGAGTCACCTAAGAAAGATCAGAAATTTGAATGGCTTTGGATTTCTTAACAACACAGGGAAAATGGCAGAACAGCTTTAAAATTCTAAGGGCAAGTGTTTTCCAACTCAGAATTCAAGACTCAAAACACAGCTACACTACCAATTGAGTGTGATGATAGACTGCACACGTTTTTAGACATTCAGGAACACAAAATATTTATACACATCTCCCATGCACTCTTCCTCCGGAAATTGCTGAGAGTATTCTACCAAAATGAGGGTGTAGGAACAGGAAATCCCCTCAAGGGTGAGGCGGAGGAAATCCTGAGTGATGAAGAGAGATTCCAGGACAGCTGTGTGCCAGGTGTGGATAACCACCACCCAAACTGGAACCAGCTAAAGGCTCCAGGAAAGAAGCCTGCAAAAAGTGAATTGGATAGAATCCCTCATGTGTTTGAACACAATGAGAGCAGGTGTAGACCATTGAGGAGGGGTTAAATAAGTGCACTGAAAATACTGAGCAAATGAGGAAAAGAAATATTGCTCACTTTAGGGCATACAAAAAAAGGTGCACAGGAAAGAAAATGTAATCATGTGATTCACCTGTAAACGATGATTAACAGTCATAGTCATATGACACCGGAATTAATGTATGACTGTAAAAGAAAGGGAGTTCTTGGTAGTATATGTACGAAGAATATTGTTAGTAAGAGAGAAATTCTCACCTTTCAAAGACGTGGTCAGTGATACTGCCTACAATGGAAAAGTGAAGAAGTAATATGTTATATAGAGATACAAAGAATATAAAGATAAAGAAATATAAAGATAAAGTTTCTGGGCTGCAAGAGTGACAATGCCTTAGAGAAGTATTTGACTCTTTTAACTTAAATTTCTATTAAATTTACATTTTGATAAAAATGTAAACTAAATTTTTAAAAAATGAAGGTCAGCCTTGGCCAGGTGGTTCAGTTGGTTGGAGCACTATCCCATACACCAAAATGTTGCCATTTCAAATCCCGGTGAGGACACATTCTTAAGTTGTAGGTCCAGTTCCTGGTTGGGGTGCATACAAGAGACCTCTCACATAAATGTTTGAGGTCTCTCTAGTTAAAAATCAATAAAAATATATCATCAGGCCCTAGCTGGTTTGGCTCAGTGGATAGAACATCAGCCTGCATACTGAAATGTCCGGGGTTCTTTTCCAGGCAAGGGCTCATGAGGGCTCAGTCCCCAGTAGGGGGCATGCAGGAGGCAGCCAATCAATGATTTTTTTTCTCATCATTGATATTTCTGTCTCTTTCTCCCATTTCCCTTCCTCTTTAATATATATTATTAGGTCTAGTAATAATTAATGTCGTTTTCTAATACTTTTTAAAATCTAATTTATTTAAACAATACAACAAAATTTAATCAACAATATAGTTGCCGTTGTTTTCTACTACTTGTGCCCAATGCTCAGGAAGCATTTTAATCCCTCTGTTGTAAAATTCTTGTGATTTTGATGCAAAAAATTCGGTCAATGCATTTTTGAGGCATTCTTCATTATTAAATTTTTTTCCAAGAAGAAAGTTTTGCAAAGAACGAAACAAATGGTAATCAGAAGGGGCAATATCAGGAGAATATGCAGGTTGAGGGAGAACTTCCCATTCCAACTGGCGCAGTTTTTCAGCAGTGATTCTTGCAGTATGCGGTCGTGCGTTATCGTGGTGAAGAATTACGCCCTTCCGATTAATCAGCGCGGGTTCTTTTTCTCTTAAAGCTTGGGCTAACCTTTCCAATTGGGCACTATACACTGCACTTGTAATGGTTTGGTTAGATGGTAAAAGTTCATAACGAAGAATTCCTTTAAAATTCCACCAAACATACAACATCACTTTTTTCACATGCAAGTCAGGTTTTGGCATGGGCTGCGGAGCCTCATTTTTGTCCAACCATTGAGGCCGCCTTTTCAAATTAACATACAGCACCCATTCTTTATCTCCGGTAACAATTTGCTCTAAAAACGGCAAACGGTTTTGACGAGAGAGGAGCGAACTGCAAATTGTAACTCTTTGATTACGGTTGTTGTCGGTCAACTCATGAGGAACCCATTTTCCAAACTTTTGGTCTTTGCCAAGTGCACGCAATTGATTGGACATTGTTTTTTGTGAACAATTTAAAGTTGTCGCAAGCTCTTGTTGGGTAATTTGAGGATTTTGCACCAAAAGAGCTTGAAGAGCTTCTTGATCAAAATTGGACACACGGCCTCGACCACTCTTGTCATCTAACGAAAAATTTCCCTCGCAAAATTTCTCAAACCAACGCTGGCATTTTCTGGCGCTAACTGCATCTTGACCAAGAGCACTACAGATGTTTTTTGCAGCCTCACTTGCTTTTCTTCCTAATTGGAACTCGTAAAGCATGCAGTGCCGAATATGCTCTTCATCAGCCATCTTCTTAGCCCTAGTTTTGCAACAAAAACCAAACCAAACACAAACTTTTTCAAGCAAAACTTGTTAATTGCACTTCACACGTTCTGTAGATACCACGTGTTTGAAGGTTATGTCAATACAAGTCAACGCCAAGCAAGATTTTAAACGAATGTTTTAAAACGACATTAATTATTACTAGACCCGATATATATACATATATATGACCATATCCTTAGGTGAGGGTTTAAAAAATAATAATAAATGACTGGTAGTTGAGGTCATAGAGATAAGCACACAGTTTTTGGATGAATTTAGTGGGGAAGAGAAGGTAAATAGGTACAAAGAACACAGGAAGTTTAAAAAATATTTATGAGATGCTTAAGCATGAATACAAGTTACAATGTCATGGTCAGAAAACCAAGAGATGTTGAGAATACAGATGAAGGAGGAAACAACAAAAGTACAGGGTCCTGGCCTTGATGGGGTGGGAAGACTACCTGCAGAGCACACCTCTGCACAGCCAAGAGGCACCACTTCTTCTGAAACTTGAGACAAGGAAGGGAAAACGCAGACATTTGGATGCAGATAAAAATGAAGAGATCTTGGCAGGGAGGAGAAGGGAATACATACCATTTTAATGCTGAATTCTCAAAACCCAGTGATTCGTGAAATGTGATACTCTTTCTAGTTTCCATAATTAGATTCCACTATTTTTTTGTTTTTAAATTTAAAATTTTGTTTTTAAATTGTGGGGTCAATACACTCATTGATCCCTATTGGGGCCACTCCTGCAACAGCAAATGTGGGCTTGTGTACACATGTGCACATGTGCATGTGCGCGCGCATGTGCGCGCACACACACACACACACACAGACTCACCTAACACTTTTACTCACTGATAGCCATCTATTTATTAGAATTTCTCTTCAGGAAAAACTGTGTTGATAGTATTAGCAAAGAAGGCCTTGAAATTCTCTTATAATTAGGTGAGATTCTTTTTCTCTTTGCGCCTCTCAAGGAGACTAAGGCAACAGCACTATCTCGTGGTAATTACCAGCTCAACTCTTGGAGACTCTACACTTAACACAGGGATTTTAGCTCAACAACAGGTTCATCACATTACATTTTCTATGCATTTCTTAGACTCTGTTGACCTGGGATGCCACCAACAATGTCCTATCAGACCACATCTTCCAAATGACAAGTCAGCCCTGGAACAATACATATGCAATTGCTTCCACCCTCTTCAACAGTTTTCAATTTTCAGTTTTAGTTTATTCATATTAATGTGCCTTTTATTACAAGTCATTCCTGTTTTCACTTCAAACACTTATAACTAATATTCGTAGAGAATTTACAATGTGTCAGATACTGTGCTAAGCTCTTTATATTCATTTATGTGTTTTGCATTCATTAACTTGTGCTTCTCTCCTAACAACCACCTTAAAATAGAAGTATGATATTAGCCCCACTTTAAGGAGTTTGAAGTGACTGAACTAGAATTCAAACCCAAATCTTTCTACTTCTACAGTCCTAACAGCAGGTGCTACTGCCTCTCTTGTTCCCATAGTCCAGGGACAAAAGAACGAGGCTTAAACCTGGACAATGGTCCACTGGGAAAGGTGGCATAGATTCCTTCTCCTGTTCACCCACTGCTCATTTGATTCAAGTCTTTAACAAAGCTGACATCCACTACAAAGTTATATAAACACACCCTCCTGTTACAAAGCCACTTCTTTAATTCTTCAGGGTTTGAAGATAACTCTGTGTGTGTGTGTGCATGTTTGTGTTCATATATATGCCAGAAACTATGTACATGTTAATTTATAAAATATGACAATAATGTAATGCACTCAACCATTAAACTGGTCATGAAAGATTCCTCTTTCTTGACTTCGTTAAGTCATCTTCCACTCATCCACCAGTTTTTTCACTTCCAAAATGTTTTTGTTATCTCCTTGACTGTTTGCTTTGTCTTGTAAGTTTTAATGGCTTTAAAAATCTCTTCACATAATAATTATATGTTATTACTTCTGTTTTATGGAAAAGAAAATGGAGGTTCAAAGTGGCTAAGTGATATATCCCACTGTAAACAGCTTAAGACTGCTGGGCCTGAGTTTGGGAGAAAATGTAGCAATAGAACAATCTTTGGAGCCAAGCTTTGAATACCGTATCTGGGAACAACTCTATGTAGAACTGTATTTCCCTCTCTGTTGCTCTTTTGTACATGGCCCAGAGGTGATGGTGATATGTAAATATTTTTACTAATTAAAAAGAAACATAGATAGTACCCATTTAGGCAAACATCCTATCTAATAAAAGCCTAATATGCTAAGTGTCCAGTTGACCAGTCGTCCATTCAACCAATCAAAGCGTAATATGCAATGATATGCTAAAGCCACTCAACTATTCGTTATGACAGGCACTGACCACCAGGGGGCAGATAGTCGACCTATAGCTATTACATGCACTGACCACAGACACTCCAACTGGTAGGTTAGCTTGCTGCTGAGGTCCAGCCTATCAGGACTGAGGGAGATGGGCTGGACATACCCTGGAGCTCTCCCATAGTCCCTCCCAAGCCCCAATCATGCACCAGTGGGGTCCCTCAGCCTGGCCTGCACCCTCTTGCAATTCAGAACCTTCGGGGGATGTCAGAGAGCTGGTTTGGGCCCAAGCCCGCAGACATAAAAGGCTAATATGCAAATCAACTGAGTGGTGGAATGACCGGTCACTATGATGCACACTGACCACCAGGAGATAGACACTGAATGCAAGAGTTGGCCCCCGGTGGTCAATGCGCTCCCACAGGGGGAGTGCCACTCAGCCAGAAGCTGGGTTTATGGCTGGTGAGCAGTGTTAAGGATGGCTGACTGATAGCTTGGACCCAGGGGACCAGGACTAAGATGTCAGTCAGACATCCCCCAAGGGCTCCTGAACTACAACAGGGCACAAGTGGGGCTGAGGGACCCTCCCCTCCAATTGTATAAATTTCATACTCCAGGCCTCTACTATATGTATAGTATTATGTAGAAGCACACCAAGTACATCCTAATTCCCATGGGATTTAAATTCTGGAATTTATAGATTAAACCCAACCTATTGTTTTTTGTTTTGTTTTGTTTTTTTTTGTTTTTGTTTTTTTTTTGTATAGGAACAGATCAAAAATGTTTATTGCACATACATATAAGGTCATGCAACAACTGTTCCTTCATAGGACTTAGGTTGTACAACACAAGGTTTACTAAGCGCGTGTAGGTACTGCAGACAGATGCACCTGGTCCTCAAAAGACAAAGGCATTTCACCGATGATTTGTTTCTTTCCTGCTAAAGCAGGCATGCTAATCTGGAGCTTCCCTGCCTTGCCATATTCAAAGGACAATCTTTTCTCATCATGAACCAGGAAACAATATTATGTTTCCTATGGAAAATTTGCCTCACGAAGGTATTCTGACCTTGAAATGCTTCTGAAGTGGAATCTACATGATCTGCCTGTCCTTGGGCTGCCCTTCTCCAAAGTAGAGTTTCATGATAAATGTTCATTACCTGAGCTGTCTAATTACGGTTTTTACTTTCCTCACATCTTATTCTTTGCATGCTGAAATGCCCTTGTTTGTTTATTTTAGTGGAAGCAGACAGGAAGAATGGCATAGCACAGGGCCATTTTAATAATAAAACATGCCCTCAGGAGTTAGAAAAGGATAATTCACTTATTTTTAAAATCATATAAAAGTGTATTTTCCTTAGAGGCTATCATGCTGTACACTCCAAATTAAAAAAAAAAAAAAGAGTATGTATATCCATGTTCTGTGTCATCTTTGGAGAGCTCTGACTGTTTAACAGACTCTTTCTTCCCTCAGGGAAGCTTATCTTGCTAGAAAATGAAAATAAACATACACATACACACACACACACACAATGAATTTGCACACATGCCACCTAAACCAACAACAGACTTTAAAATACAAAAGTTCCACAAAGTATTACAAAGATGAGGCTATCACACCCAAGGGAAGCATACACATTTAAAAATCTCCTCACTTGTGTGACTTTTGGAGACTTGAACTCGCCTCCCATTTCAGGAGACATCATGTGTTACAATTTCCTCATAGTAAACAGTTTGTTCCATTTAAAGTATATTCAATGAGCTTAGTGAGAACAGCTGCGATGCAGGTCTCTCCTATCACACTAATACTATTGAGTATTCCTTTTTGTTCCATTTCCGGTCTAGACTTTATGAACCAGAGCTGCAAAAAATCTGCTCAGCCACCTGTCTCTGTGTTCAAAGTTAATTGTTGTTTCTCTCAGGTGAGTATAAGAGTAAATGAACAACATTAGTGTATGTTTTACAGGAAGAACATACAAGCTATTAACAGTTAAAAAGCAGGGAAGGAAGGAAAGAAGGGAGAGAGGGAGGAAGAGTGGGAGGTGAAAGATTTCTTTATAAATGTCCTAGTCATTTTTTTGGGGGGGAGGGGGAGAAGAGAAACACGACTAAACAACATAATAGTTGTATTATCATTTGCATAAATCAGTTACCCTGGACAGAAGTCAGGGCAGAGGCAGGAAATATTGTTGGCCCTGCTGTCTTCAGGATATGAAATATCGTGTTGAATCTTAACACATGTTATCTATCATGACATCATTTGGCCAGAGTAGGCAGTCTCCAAGAGGGAAGGCGTAAAGCACTCCCCTCTCCCGACCCTGCCATTATGTGAATAATCTAACTTCACTACAGTATGTTTCAAACTGGTTACAATTCAACAAATTATTTTCTGCAAGAAAAAAAGACATACCATGTATACAGAACTCAAAGAACAAATTGAAGAAAACATTTTAGCTATTTAAGATGAGCATAAGTACATTCTGCTTTAATAAGCTAATCAGATGTTCAATCGCACACTGCATAGAATCTCATCACCATGGTAGAATGACAAGATTGAATCCCAGAAATCAATTAAAGGAAATGCTGGCATTAAATTTACACGCATTTTGGATGTATGGCTTTACTCCTTAATTCCTTTAATTTCACACATCTGATCCTCTTTTTTTCTGTGGGCCTCCATATATAAAGAAATATGAGGTAGTCAAAACCAGTTTGGCTCAGTGGATAGAGCATTGGCCTGCGGACTGAAAGATCCCAGGTTCGATTCCGGTCAAGGGCATGTACCTTGGTTGCAGACACATTCCAGGAGTGTGTAGGAGGCAGTTGATAGATATTTCTCTCTCATTGATGTTTCTAACTTTCTATCCCTCTCCCTTTCTCTCTGTAAAAAATCAATAAAATATATATATTTTTAAAAGAAATACGAGGTAAAGTCATAAGTTTTGCTTTGTTCTTTAAGGCAATGCAGTTTCTTTGGAGTAGCACAGCATGCAACTTTACAAATGCATGCCTCTTTGTTAGGGGTAGCATATTCAGAAAACTAGAAACTCATCACCCCTCAGAGGTATGGTTATCTTTTTAAAAAAACAGAGTGTGAAAAAACTCTAGTGTCAAAAGCCATTAACTCTAACTCACACTGTCAAAATACTGGTAACAAAATATATGTACCAGACTGCCTTGATCACACATATATCATCACCTAAGCACATCCTATATTGTAAGAAAGTCTTGTCTCTGGGGGAAAACAATCTGTATAGAACACGAATGTATGTATCTATTATCCACTGATTAGGGATGAGAATCTAGGGGCCATAGTACATCGGTACTAATTTCAAGCTTCATCTAATACCAATCCCATCCACTCAAGGATAAGAGTTTGGGGGGGAAATTCCCCCAAGATCCTGTTACATACTAATGAAGAAAGTGAATAGGTTAGACCCAATTTAATTAGCTAAATGCCCTTCCATTTCTTTTCCAGGGAAATAAGTTCAAATACAAGAGCCTTAGTCTGAAATCTGTAAGAGTATTCTTCACAATGTTGTCCATATGGCAATTTCATTAACAAGAGCAACATGATGCAATGAGGTGCTGGGATACCTGGTTTTCCCATCCAGTAGCTCTGTGTTGTTAGAGAGTTTGCTTAATTTCTCTGTGCCTTTATTTGTTCACATTTCCACATGGATAGGAAATATGTTTGTCTTGCTTTGTTCTGTACCCATAATGGTTTTTAAACTCAGTTACTGAGATGTATACAGGACAGAAAAAATTATATTATAAAACTAATAATGTTGACTTGGAGTTATATCTCCTATTTCTATTTCATTATTCTCGTGCAGGGCACAGCCATTACTAGGCAGCCTAGACATCCCAGGCAAATATTAGCTTAATTGTCCAGTATTAATATCCACTGATGCAATTAATCAAGCTGGCAGAGCTTCCTGGGAAAACAAATGCCTACCAGGGAAAATGGCATGGAGCTGCTTCACAATGATTTTCAGGCAGCTCTCCTACTTAATGCCAGATGAGTGAATAAATCAGGATCCAGCAAACTTTTCCTGTAAAAGGGCAAGAACAATATTTTTTACTTTGCAGGTCTTTGTTGAAGCTGCTCAGCTTTGCCCTTATTGTACAAAAGCAGCCATAGATGGTAGCAAACGAATGAGCATACGTTCCAATGAAATTTTATTCATGGTTGCTGATACTGGGATTTCATGTAATTTTCACATATTACAAAATATTCTTTTTCTTTTTCTTTTTTTCAACTATTTAAAAATGTAAAACCCATTCTTAGCTGTTGGGTGTACAAAAGCAGGTGTTGGCCAGAATTTGACCCAAGGGCCTTAGTGTCCCAGTTTCCAGATGAATGTTAGGAAATGATATAGGTTTTTCATCCAGGCTTTGATGAGATATCTGTTTTGGTTATACTGTGTGATTATTAATTATTCAGCACTGATAACTCTTTGCAATGTGGTGATTGTATCCATGAATTAGGGATGATGCACAAAGTGAATACACAGGGACAGAGTCTGGGGCGAGGGGGGGGGGGGTGGACATCTCACATGTGGCAATCAGAGAAAGACAAGCAGTGGAGTAACAAGTCCTAAGCCAGGTGGCAGGTGCTCTGATCTCTGATTCTGCTTTTGGCACAGAATCGCCATGAGACCAGAGGAAAGATAAAAGCAGGATCCCAGATAATAAAAACAGTGCCATGCTAATGCTTGAAAAGAGAACCCAGCCTTCTCCCATCTCACAGAGCTTCTCCTCAAACCTGCTCCCAAACTGGTTTGACAGGCCCTGAGGATAGTAAAATTCCAGCCTGTACATTCTGTCTTACTCTAACCTCCTCTGAAAATTGCAAATACTTCTCAAAAGATAGCTCAGTAAGTCACCAGTACTAGTGTGATAAAGTTATTTTACTTAGGGCTTGGAGAAGACAGAAGCAGTAGGTAGTGACTAGGGCTGACCAGGCATCCAACAGGGGAAAAGAAGGTCAAGAAGAAGGAAGAAGCACCCAAACTTTGCCAATTTCATATTTCAGGCTAAGTGGATCCTTGCCATTCATTCCATAGCATTTATTGGACTCCTGGGTCAATTCAAAGTGTTTGGTAACCAGAACCTTTACCTTCACTATTCTTACAAACACAGAAATATGATGGAGGCATTCTTACTGTGTTAATAACAGCAAACATTAAACTAATAGGTCAATTGTACTCTAGTGAGAAAGCCAAAGTTAATTGAGAATTTTGGAAGTATCGTTTTCTTTCAAAATAACCCATAATGAAATTCTCTGCAGAAAGATATTCTGAGCTGACTGCCTAGCAGATTCTTTTGCTTATATTTTTTCCACATTTGTAACCAGAATATGTTGGCTATTCAATACTAATGTAATGGTTGCAATGGTTAATCAACCATGTGCAAGAAAAATACATAAGAGGAATAATGCCAATATGAGTCTGGCAAGAATTCCTAGCATTTGCTTCACTAATATTTTGTGGTAAGAACAAAGCTCAAGATATTCTCTGTGGAACATTCAGCTCCTTAAATATTACATATCAATTACCATATTGCCACTAACAATGTTGCAAAGACAGACCAAAATTTGGAACTGTCTAAAATATAGGGGTAACACCAGAGGTGAGATAAACTTTAGAGTTAGATGGGTTCAGATTTGAGTTTCAGCTCAGCCATCTATTGTAACAACAGTGTGACCTAAGACAAGTATCCATCCCCAAAACTCGGTCTTTATCTGTAAAACGTGGCCAGAAACCCTTACCCATAGATTTGCTGTGAGCATTACATGACACGCTATCTATGAGAGGGCTCAAAATAGGAGCTGGCACTGAGCAGGCTTTGAATTAATGTCCGTTTCCCTTAAAAGACCACATAACACTAGTCTCTATTTGAAAACCCTGCAAACCCAGAACTGAGCTCAGTCATTGGCTTTCTGGTAAACTGAGGTTATAAAACAACCCCCTGTTCCCTGTCGCTGGAAAACCTGGATTTACCTTCCAGCTTCCAGTAAGAAATCCCTAAAATAAATTTAGAGATTTTTTTTTTTAACTGAGGATCTAGTAGTGACTCTGTCTAGATTTGAATCCTGTTATCTACCAACTATCTAACCTTGAAGGTGTTTTTTGTTGTTGTTGTTTTTGTTAACCCTCATTATGCCTCATTTGTCTATCTTTTAAATCAGAATAAGAGTGCCAAATTCTTAGGCTCTCGGATTATGTGTGGAGGTTGTTGAGAGAGCCAGCCTTCATTTAAAAGGTATATTCTTCATGGAGAATACATTCAAGTGCAGCTTCCAAGTAAAAGGATTCCTTTAATGGGCTTCATCTCATATGGCATAGCAAGGATGGTACATCCTCCTCTCGGAATCTAACTGAGCGGTGAGAGGACTACTACAGAACAAACTGAAGGAACAAGTCTACAATGAGACCATAAGAAAAAGACTCCAATGGACAAATGGCTTTTCTCTCTCTTAAACTTTTAGAAGAAAGAGGTAAATGGTCATTAATACTACAGAGGGTTTTTTTATTTTATTTTAAAGCAAGCAAATAGCTTTGAAGGTACAGCTAATGTGTCTCCCCTTACCCAGAAGAAGGGTGACTGACAAAGAACAGTGCCTTGCATACTAAGGTATTCAATAATGATGTCTTAAGAGGATAAATCCTGATCTCTTTATACATTTATCTGACTCACCTATAGTTTCTCAAGCTTTTAGCTTCACTATATTTTCTCTATAACCTTATCATTGAAGCCTGTAATATTAATGTTAATCATAATGGTTAATACTTACAAACTTGCATAGAATTATTACTGTTATTAAACTATCCATACACATACATATAACCCAAGTAAGAAGATGGGATCTGGCAAACTGGACTTAGGTCAGATCTTAAAAGAATTTAAGCTAGTTTTGTTTGGTTGTCAATTTAGTTCAGTCAGGAGAAACAAAGTTTTGCCAACTTAAGTCAAAGAGAGCAGCAAAAAGGAAAAGGCAATTTATTGAAAGGATACGGATAACATTCAGAAGCAAAGAAAACATTGAATAAGCATGTCTCTGAAAGAATCCCAGAAGCTAAAAGATCCAGGTAATGGGGGGCAATCTTTAAGTGCCTTAATCTTCAATGTGAGTGCGAGATGCAATCTACACTATGTATCTGAAACAAATCCCCTCCACTCCTTCCAATCATCCCTTCTCTTTACTCAGAATTGACAGTTCCCAGGAGAGAATTCACCTGTAGTGGTCAGGGAAGCAGAGGGCTTCCTGCATAGTGGTCCTGATAGCCTGCAGGCACTGTGATTGGGCAATTCCCCAAACTCACATCAATTGTATGGGTCCCAGGGGGACTGAGGATGAACAATTCTCAAGCAAAAAGAGATCCACAAGAGTCTTGCATGTTCTGCCAAGGGGTTTGGACTTTATCCTATAGGCAGAGAGAAGCCCGAGGATGGAGATGACCCACGTCTGTGTTCTCTCTGGGAACGCGAAACACTCTGGAACCTAACAAACAAGGTCATAAAATGAGTGTACTGTGGTTTTGTGTCAAGTTTACAATGTGTAAAGGACAAATTTTATTGGTGGGCAATATTGCAGAATGTTAGAAAGAAGAGTAAATTAGAAATCGTGGAGTGAATTTGATTTTATTTCATAGGTAACTGCCGGAAACCAATCATTGTCTCACTAATAGGCTGGTCAACCTTGAAGCTCTGAAAGGTCAGAGCCAACCACTGCCTTTCTAATGGAGACAATGGTAACTGAGGCAACTTCCCCATCTTGTAATCATGTAAATCCTTACTGATAGGATAACCCACTTATTACCTGCCTAAGGGCTATGGGTATTTCCCAAAGCTGCTTAAGGGTAATGGGTGTATCCCATAGCCTCAATAAAAGGGATATCAAGGCCAGAGCCTAGAGAGTCTTCGCACTAGAGGTTGACTCCCGCCTGGCCCCCCATTTTTCCAAATTAATTCTTTTCCAGTCTCTCTTCATTTTAGTGTGTGGCCTCCTCCAGAAACTGGACCCTAATCACGCAGATCATGTTAAGGGATCCCACAGGTACCCTGTTTCCCTGAAAATAAGACAGTGTCTTATATTAATTTTTGCTCCCAAAGATGGGCTAAGTCTTATTTTCAGGGGATGTCTTATTTTTCCATGAAGAAGAATACAATACACATTTATTGTTAAATGAAAATAAAGGAAATTTATTACCTGTATACGGTACGGCAGTACGGTAGTTGTCAACACAAACCAGACAAACTGTGAATCCTACAGTATCAAGAATTTACTCCTTTATTCAATGACAATCATGTCATCATCTTCTGGAACATCATCATAACAATCCAATTCCTGAATTTCCGGGTGAATTTCTTGGGACTCCATTTCTTTCAGAATCAGTGGACCAAATCTCTCATGTTTAGCAATAGCACTGTCTGTAAATGAGTACTTCTTTGTCAAGGTAACCTGCTCGCAGTGCATTTGCAATGCAACTGTCCGCTCCCCCTCCACACAGCAGTGACATCAGGACTCTGCGTAATGTCACTGGTTGCTAGATGCCAGTCAGGTCAACCCTAGTGACCAGTTTACGGTAAATTAATTTTCATTCTGAGACAGAGCCTAGGGGGGCCTTATTTTCTGGGAGATGCCTTATATTTCACTCAGAAGGAAACCTGTAAGTAGGTCTTATTTTTGGAGGATGCTTTATTTTTTGGGAAACACGGTAGTCACACAGAGGCTCAGAGTCTGTGGTCCTCTCTAGGCCACGATTCTACTTCTCAGCATTCAGGACTTGAGACTAATTTTTTTTTTTTTTTTGGGGGGGAGCATAGTACAACATGATCACATAAAGCCATTAATAAAAGCATATATTAAAATGTATTTCTTCACTAAAGTATTGTGCTCTAACAAGATCCTGAGGTGCCTTGGGTTTTGTCTGCATACTGCATAATATAGGGCATTTCTTGCACCATTGTTAGAATGTTGAAGAAATAATGGTGTCTTCCACTATCTTTCACTGTTTCATTTATTCAGAAAGTACCTAGTAATTGCTGGGCACTGTGTTGACTGAGAAGACAAAGATGACTGTAATGATATTGGTAATAATAACATGAATGATAGTATCAGCAATCACTTATACAGCACTTAGGTGGTGCCAGACAATATTCTGAGTATTTTTCATATATTAATTAATTTAATCCTCATAAAAACCCATGAGCTGGATTGGGGAGTGATTACTTATGTGATCAGGATTCTTTATGGAGTAATAAAGATGTTCAAAACTACCGAAACTGGTTTGGCTCAGTGGTAGAGCATCAGTCTGCGGACTGAAAGGTCCCAGGTTCGATTCCAGTCAGAGGCATGTACGTTGGTTGCGGGCACATCCCCAGTAAGGGGTGTGCAAGAGGCAGCTGGTCGATGTTTCTCTCTCATCGACATTTTTAGCTCTCTATCTCTCTCCCTTCCTCTCTGTAAAAAATCAATAAAATACATTAAAAAAAAAAAAACTAGACTGTGGGGGATAGAAAGGTGTGGAGTTGTGGGTGGAAAGGAGGAAGGAGAAAGAGAAAGAAAAAACAAGAGAAAAAATTGTAGAGATGGTTGCACAATTATATACTAGAAAACACTGGCTTGAACATTTTCAATGGATAAATTTTGTATTTTAATAAAGCTGTCAAAAATAAAGTAAAAGGAAATCCTAGGAGACAGGTTACTAGCCCCGCAATGCACATAAGTAACAGGAGGCACAGAGATGTTATACCGTTCCTTCAAGGTCACCAAGCTGTGTGGCTGAGCCAGGATTCAGAACTAGGCAGTCAGATACAGAGTCTGCACATGAAGCAAAGCATTGTCTCTGACCTGAAACAACTCACAATCAGGGGTATCTCACAATCTTGACAAATATGAGGCATAAACATCTTGCCCTTGTATTTAATTCTGCAAATACATTAAATACATCCTGAAAGAGAAGGGAGAAATATGTAAAGAAAAACTGACAGATAACAGAATATCTCTAGATGTGCCATCACGTCTAAAGTCTGATCCTCTCCTGATGAGGCTAGTGTAATCAGAAAAAGTAGCATGAAATAAGTTACATTAGAAAAGAAAAGCCAGGCAGGCATGAAACCAGGAGGTCATAGTTCGATTCCCAGTCAGGGCACATGCCCAAGTTGCAGGCTCGATCCACAGTGTGGGGCATGCAGGAGGCAGTCGATCAATGATTCTCTCTCATCATTGATGTTCTTATCTCTCTCTGCCTCTCCCTTCCTCTCCAAAATCAGTATTTAATTTTTTTTTTTTTAAAGAAAGAGAATAAGATGTAGAGAGCAGTTTACTCATTGTCCATTAACAGGACAAGCCCAAGTTGCTCTATGTGCACATGTGTCTATGCAGGTGTTTGCATGCAAGGGTGTGGATGTGGATGCATGTCTGCTGGGAAACATCCCTACAGGAAGTCCTTCATTGTGCCCTCAGCACCTGGCAGACACTTAGGAGCTAAATGGATGACAGTGAATGAATAACTTTCAGCTAGTTAAAGAGTAGCTCACATTGATCTCCAACTTCCTGGACTCAAATCTAGGCCAAAGAAAAAAAGTACACATGATGATCTGAAGAATGAAGGCATTAAATGACTAATAAGTCACTCGGTGAGCACCTGGTGTTAATGAGGTTATAGCTCCAAGTCTACACAGGTGTAGTCTCACACAAAATCTTTTTCAAGAAAACAAACTATAGCTGTCTGAAAACGTATTTAACTGGTTGTGAAAAGGACAGGGTAAGATAAAAATGGGTGAACAGGCTCAAATCCTATTCTATTACAGAAAGCACTCACAGTGTGCTACTACTAAAAAAGAGCTAAGAACAAAGCACTTCCTTAAATAGCATGCATTCACCCTGCTCATACAAAATGTGACGAGCAGAAACAGAAAAATTCTTAAACCATCAAGCAGTGCCCAAATTTCACTACTACAAACTAGAAGAAAATGTTCTAAATTTTACTCACCAGTATTTTATCCACATGTACTGTCTGAACTGCTGAATAAATAATATCTGACCTTTTCTGCTGAAATTTTTAGAATTCTGTATTATTACTTAAGTTGGATATTCTTCAAATTGGGTAGTGAATTATGAATGTATTGTAATATTCATTAGTTCCCAAATAAGACTAATCTTGTCTATGAAAAACAAAAAGGTACATAACAACTACCAAAAGATAACTTCTTACCAGAGTTTGAACAAAAAGCTCCACTCATCATTTGAATATCAGAGGAAAATTTTAAATAGGGTAATAAATCCCAAATAATTTATATTTAGCTTTTGATTGTTCAAAAATATAATCTCTACCCAGACTCAATGTCCCCATCCTCCAAGAACTTTACACATCCCTCTGTTAGTTTATTTATTGTTTGTATTAGAGGCAGGAGAACCAACTGGTTAAAAGCTGGAGTGTCCATACCCTCCTATCTAATAAGAGAGAAACATGCAAATTGACTATACCTCTGCTACACCCACAGGCCACACTCACTGGTCAATCAGGAGCAAGTATGCAAATTAACCCAACCAAGATGGCAATTAATTTGCATATCCAGGTGCAGAGTGAAAACTGAAGACAGCATAGAAGAAAGCCAAGTGCTGCAGAAGAGAGCAAAGCTGTGGAGAAGCAAGCAAACAGGCAGGGCAGTGGAGAAGGAAGGGAAACAGGTGGGGCGGCAGAGATAGGAGAGAAACAGGCAGGGTGGCAGAAGCCCTATTCTTGCAGGAATCTTCCTGCAATGGACCTCTAGTCCTATATACGGTAATAAAACCCTAATATTCGAATTGACTGAACAGTAGAATGACATGCACTGACCACCAGGGGGTAGACGCTCAATGCAGAAGCTGCCCCCTAGTGGTCAGTGTGCTCCCACAGGGGGAGCGCCACTCAGCCAGAAGGTGAGCTCACAGCTGGCGAGCACAGAGGTAGAAGTGATGGTGGTGGTGGTGGTGGTGGTGGTGGTGGGAGCCACTGCAGGCAGGCGGTAAGGAGCAAGGGGTCCCGGATTGTGAGAGGGCACAGGCCTGGCTGAGGGACCCTCCCCCATGCATGAATTTTGTGCACCGGGCCTCTAGTTATGTATAATGTAATCCAAATCAGAGCACTTTTGAAAGTGAATTAAGTCACAATAATTACATTGGGGCAACAGAAGTAACCGGGAGTCATCCCAAGAAAACTGAGACATATGCTCATCCTAGTAAAGCCGATGCTTTGAGGTCAGAGTTTGCAGGTGAGCAGGGAAAAGCAATGGAAGGCTTTTGAGTAATATTGTTAAATGACCAGACCTTCAGGAAGCTTAGCATAGAGGTGGGTTTTGGCTGGACTGGAGGGGAGAGATAGGAAAGCCCATGAAAATGTTCTTGTGGCACTAGGAAAGAAATAACAAAAGGCTAAGCGAGGATGGTGACAATAAAAAGAGAAAACCCATGTAAGAGATTGAGCAGTTAAAGAAGTCAGGCAGGTTATACAATGAGTCTAAGTAGGTAGAAAATATTGAACACATCTCAAGAGACTGACAGGCAAAGGTCAGGAATAGCAGAGAAGCCTCCAGTAGGAGAAACTATGGGAGCTCAGATTCTAGGACAAAAGCTATTTGTTCCCTGTCCATTTTCATGCTTCCTGTTCGTGAGTGCTAAAATCACAGGTGTGTGCTCCATCCCAAGGAGAAATGAAGGTCCTAAGAAAATGCCACCAACAATTGCTCCAGGCACCACTTGGTGGCACCAGTACCCTAACATGATTGAACGCATCCTGCTCTTGATCTTACACTGGAAACCTAGACTCAAAGGTCATCAGCCAACCTTCAAGTTCAATTTTTTTCCACAGTTATCCAAGTTCTAGAAATTTCACACCCTCCTTTATCTCAATCTATGAAGATATTGAAAACCAGAAGGTGAAAATATTTTATTTTAATTCTCTTATTTCAAAAATTTATCTGCATGTATATTTACATAATTTTACATAAATGTGACCATATCTTTCATACCACATTTTTTCTCATGTTAGTCTTTTCCTTTTTATTTATCTTGCTCACTTCCCATCCCCTTCCAGATAATCCATTTTAGCAACCTCAGATGTATCCATCTAAATTAGTTTCCATCATTATGTAATCTCATATAAATGTGTGTATATACAAATTATAGAGAAATAAACATGTACATGTTTTTATCAGTGGCTTATAAAATGGGACCATATAATTACTCTTCTATACAACTTGCTTTTCTCCCTCAACATTATCTGGTAGTAATCCTTCTGAGCAACTGGTATTGCTCCAATTTACTCTTTGGAGAGGCTATATGATATTCCACGGTATATACATTGAAGTGTGTTTCCTTGATTTAATTTTTTAACCCAATATTTAATGTTACTGTAGAAATTCTGTCTATATCCATTATACTAGTGGTTCTGTTTCTATTACTTAGATTCCCAAGAGAAAAATGACAGGTTGAAGGGTAAGTATATTTTTTAATTTTAAGAAATATTTACTTCCAAACCCTTCTTTAAAATTCCCATTTTCACCAGTAATCATTGAAAGTGCCCATTTCCTCCCATTTTCACTAGCAATATATATTTGTACCTTTTGCTTTTTGCTTTCCCAACTAGTTGTGATTTTTAAAAAATATATATTTTATTGATTTTGAACAGAGAGGAAGGGAGAGAGATAGAGAGCTAGAAACATCGATGTGAGAGAGTCATTGATCAGCTGCCTCTTGCACACCCACTACTGGGGGGATATGCCCACAACCAAGGTACATGCCCTTGACCGGAATCGAACCCGGGTCCCTCAGTCCCCAAGCCGACGCTCTATCCATTGAGCCAAACCATCTCAGCCCAACTAGTTGTGATTTTGAGCACCTCTTCAGATTTATTTTGTCCTTGTTGGTTTCATTCTTTAGAGCCCTTTTCCAAAAACAAGGGTATTTTAAGAGGATTCTGGCTTAGTAAGGAAACTAGAAGAGTATTGCTAGAATATATTGGAAAGTAGAAAAAATAGGATTTTAACATAGCCACCAATATATTTATGTGATATTTAGCTCCAGCTAAAAGCACTGGAATACCAGATAGTAATCTTATGAATGCTCTGCCACTCTGTAATGTCTACGCCAAGGGCAGATGGTAATTTTTCTCTCTATAAGAACTGTCTCGTTCTTAGTGCTTTTTTCTAATTGGACAATGTATCTATTATTGTGAACATTTAAGTAGGATTTAGTATTAAATAAAACCAGACCTTTTTATTTCAGTGACATTCAAAATACTTGTTAAAAAAAGAAAAAGAACAAAAATCAGTAGGGAAAGAAATTGTATTTTTAAGCTTCTAAGAAGATTTTATAAACAATGGAGCCCAGAGAACAAAAAAAGTCATAAAATGACTTGACAGTGCCCTTTTAAGTGAACATATGTGAGTTGTATGCATCCATATGTGTTCACATATGCCATACATATGCACAGCCAGATGCTAACCAACCAGATTGTTCAATGTGTATGTTTACTGTAAAACAAGACGAAAGTGTTTGGTCTCTTTGTTAGAGAAACTGTTCATAATTTCAAGTATACAAACATCAGTTGTTTCTCATTTCTTTTTCTTCCAGGCCAAATGAGCTGTTGGTGCTCAATTTGGCAGAATCCTAACTGAGGCTGACTCTTAGCCAGCCACAAAACCGGCCATGAAAATTCAGGAAATTTTTACAAGAATAAGGAGCTCTTTAAAAATGTCTCCCTAAACCATCGGAAGTTTTTTTCAGAGCCTCAGCCAGTTCTTTTCCACTCGGTATCCCAAAGAATAATCACTAACATTGTTTGGATGCTAAGGATGGAGTTAGGATGCAAAATGAGGGTAGCACGTCTTCCCATATTGTTTTGGGAACTACTCTTTTGAAACCCGCTATCTACAGAAAATAGCCTGGAGGTGTGCAGATTATTTTTTGATAACAATTTTATCTATGAGCCCTCAGTATTTCATCCTTGATTGCACCCTTATGACAGTGCTTAAAATGGTGCCGCTTAGGCCAATTTCTACTTGGTGATGATGCTTTGGAGCAATTATATGCCCTGTCTACAATCACAGCATTAAATCCAATTGTCACTATCTAATAATAACATTAATATTCTTTAAAAAGCGGAGGAACAAGCATGTAAGGAACAGAGCTTGTGAAAAGAGCCTGTGCTGTCGAGTGGGAGAGTCTGTAACTCGGTGCTGGCTGTCATCCCGTGTTGTGTGGCCTTAGCTAAGCAAGTAGCTTCACTCTTCCAACATTAGTTCCCCCATCAGCTAGAAGGGAAGAGCAATGCTGAGCTTCTAAGTTTCTGATGAAGATTAAATGAGATAACCTCTGAACAATACCAGAGATACTATAAACAAACAGTAAATGTGAATTCCCTTCCTCCCAGGACTACCTTCCTCACCCTAGCCCCTACGAAAAAAGAGAGACATGAGAACCAGGAATATTTCTTTATCAAGCAAGTCCCCAATCCCAAGGACAAAAGGGAATGCTGAATTCAACAGAGAAAATTACTTTAAAATGTTACCTTTTCTATATTATTAAGAGACTATAGTAACAAATTAGATTGATAGGTATATACTTAAATATATACAATCATACTTACCAATATACATGTTCTTAAATGTATGCTCACGTATTTTGCACCTACTCTGTGTCTGGAACTGTGCTTCACATATAATAAATGACCATAAGTAGTTCTTAAGTAAATGAATAAAGACCAAGCTCTTAAAGCACCATCGTAAGTTCTTCCTTGGCATTAGGTCCCTGGGATGTATACGCGAGTAATGATGCTGTGCTTTCTGAGGTGAATGTCATAACAACAAAGAAGTATGAATATTTGCTGTCACAGGCTTATGCAGCCTATGAAAACAGCCAGACATATACTGTCCAACCTCCAGCTCGGCAATGAGGGCTCCTTCTGTATCGCACCACCTTTCATCCCCTCTTTTCCTTCATCCATTCAACCTTCCTGAACCTGTCCAGTGTTTCTCCACAAGTGAAAAACAAAATTCCTACTGCTGCAGGTGTCCATGTGCTTGGGGCAAACTGAGCCACTGCTGGCAATTGTGAAGAAAGAGAGAACAGCAGTTTGCATCTGGATGTGGAATAAGAAAGAGAGAACAGCTGCTGGCTGCTGTAGCAGACAAGAAAGTGAGCGAGTAAGCAGCTGCTGGTAATTCAGAACCTACTAGACTGCCCAGAATAATTGAAATCCAGAAGAGGCATGCAAGACTCGACTTAACTGCTCTACTGTATCCTGCTCTGCATTAGATCCTACTTGTCCTTCATTAGAGACATTCCCATGACAGCCACATAAAGACTCCCAGAAGGAATATCAGCCCCAGCCTCATGCCCCACCCGTAAATTCTTTGGAAAATCAAACCAAGAGAGGCAAAATGGCACAGACTTTTCCTCCAGTAAGTCCATACGTGTTTTTAAAATAAAAAAGTAGCCGAAACTGGTTTGGCTCAGTGGATAGAGCGTCGGCCTGCAAACTGAAGGGTCCCAGGTTCGATTCCGGTCAGGGGCATGTACATTGGTTGCGGGCACATCCCGGGTGGGGGGTGTGCAGGAGGCAAACTGGTCGATGTCTCTCTCTCATCGATGTTTCTAACTCTCTATCCTTCTCCCTTCCTCTCTGTAAAAAATCAATAAAATATATAAATAAATAAAAAATAAAAAGAAAGTAGTTTGCAGTTGGTCAGGAAAGGAATACTGACCAACAATGTATCTCTCACAAGATTGGGCAAAAATAATTATTTCCATATTATAAGAGATAGAGGTCATTTTGATGATGATCCCACACTTTAGAATTCAGTAGGCTAGCATAAAATATGGTAAGTATAATTTAAATTTATAAAAATACATTTTAAAACCCTGTCAATGGTTTCAGTGGTTCTTTTTCTCTTTATATATAATCATACAAATTGCATACATAGAAATATTTCCCTCTATTTTTATAAAATGCAGAGGAAAGTGTACACCATGATTAAAACTAAGGAAAAACTCATGCCCTAACCAGTTTGGCTGGGTGGATACAGTGTCGGCCTGCAGACTGAAAGGTCCCAGATTGATTCCGGTCAAGGGCATGATATATAGTTGGTTGCGGGACCATCTCCAGGAGGGAGTGTGCAGGAGGCAGCTGATCAATGTTTCTCTCTCATCAATGTTTCTAACTCTCTATCCCTCTTCCTTCCTCTGTAAAAAAAAAAAAAAATCAATGAAACATTTTTTAAAAAACTAAGGAAAAAAATCATAGAAATAGGACAAGGATATGAAAGGAATTTTTTAAATATATTTTTATTGATTTCAGAAAGAAAGGGATAGGGAGAGAGAGATAAAAACATAAATGAGAGAGAATCATTGATTGGCCACCTCCTGCATGCCCCACACTGAGGATTGAGCCCACAACTTAGGCATGTGCCCTGACCGGGAATTGAACTGTGACCTCTGGTTCATAGGTCAACCACTGAGCCATACCAGCTGGGCAGAAAGGAATTTTTAATAGAAGTCAGAATAGGATAGCAGAGGGGAAATTTTTAATTTCATTTCTTTTGTTATTTTTCTCTTCATGCTGGTAAATTATATAATGTAATAGATCTAAGCAATAATTAAATTATTATTAAAATTATTAATAAGATTACTAAGATATACCCTCATAAACACCAGGTCCTTTCCTGTTTCTGATCATCTTTTATCTCCAATACCTGCCACAGTGCCTAACTACCAATAAATATTTGTTAAATGATGAGAATAAATGAAATAAGTAAATCGTCAACAGTTTTAAACTGCTGGTGTAGGAGAAAGAATGAAACCCACTTCCACCAATGACATGCGTATGACTGAGATCAATCAGAAACATCCTGAAAAGCGTGCACTCACAGCATTTTGAAAGTGGCTCTACCTTGGTGAGATGTGGCCAACAAACTAGACCTAAAAAGCCCCACAGTTCTGAATAAGTAGGGAGAAATTAGCCAATCTCTAAATATGCTCCTGACTATAACACGTGACTCTATGAATTGGATTAGGGGAAAAGGGGAAGCAATTAAGTTGCTAAAGGACTAATGTCACAAGTACCTGGCCCTTAATTTACCAACCAGGATGTCCCGTGACAAAGCTCCCCGTTGGTTTGTACTTCAGGTGCAAAACTTTACTCAAATTGAATTTGATTCATGTTTCTATTCACATCTCCCCTCTCAGGTTCAGGCTTTGTTCCCTGGTCTGGCACTGACAGATGTGCTTGAGTTTTAAATAAAGTGGTAAGAACACAAGATGCTGGCTGCTCTTGATTCTGTTCTTATGCCCCTGCAACAGGAATCTCCAAAGCTTAAAGACTCTTCACTATGCCAAAGGATGCCTCTGAATAAGCCTCATTTATGAAACAGTTCCCAGAGGAAACTCTGATATACTCATGAATCCAGCATGAACATCTTTATAAAAAAAAAAAAAAAAAAAAAAAAAAAAAAAAAAAAAAAAGTCTGTTGTCCAGATATTTTGAAACTTCCCAAGTCCTGCTTGTATGAAGTGTGAATGTTCCATCATGTTAACATAAGGTACTCCTGCACTCTGGGCATGGAGTAACTCAAGACCCTGACAAACTTGTATGTTATCCAAAATACATTTGCAGATTTTTCCCTCTTGCCTATAAAATAGCATTAAAGGAAATGGTTTGCTCCATAAATATAACTGTCAAGTATTTGAGTAACTTGCACTTCATCATCATCATCCTCATCAAAATCATAAAGTTCCCTTTTTATCCAGGACTGGGGTCATAGTGTACTCAGCCTATTCAAGATTTATTTGAGTGACACACTGAGAAGGTGCAGTCACCAGGTTTTTATCCCTAAAGGGAGCATAACTTCCAGTTACTTCCAGATGTAATTTCTGTATCAGAAGCATGGTGGTTAATTTCATGTCTCATCTTGACTGGGTCGTGGGATACCCAAATATTTGGTCAAACATTATTCATTGTTTCTGTGAGTGTTTTGGGGTGAGATTAACATTTAAATTGGTAGACACAGTAAAGCAGATTGCTCTCCATAATGTGGGCGGGCCTCATCTAATCAGATGAAAGCCCAATAGAACAAAAAGTCTGACTCTCCCTTGAATAACAGAGAATTCTTTCTCCCTGATGATCTTTGAATTGGTGCGTTGGTTTTTCCCTGCCTATGAACTCAAATTGAAATATCAGCTCTTCTGAAATATTGAGCCTATCAGCCTTCAGTCTAGAATTATACCACCCATTGGCTCTACTGAGTCTCCAGTTTTGCCAACTCACCTTGTAGCTCTTAAAAGTTGTCAGCTTTCATAATTGCATAAGCCAGTTCTTTATAAGTCTCTGTCTCTTTATACATATACTAGAGGCCTGGTGCACAGAATTCGTGCACTGAGGGGTGGAGGAAGAGGTGACCCTCAGCCCAGCCTGCACCCTCTCCAATATGTGACCCCGAGGGGGATGTCCAACTGCAGGTGTATGCCCAATCCTTGTCTCACAATCCAGGACTGTTGGCTCCCAACTGCTCTCCTGCCTGCAGCCTGATCACCCCCTAACCACTACCCTGCCAGCCTGATCAATTCCTAACTGCTTCCCTACTGGCCCAACTACCCTCACCTGCCGGCCTGGTCACTTCCAACTGCCCTCCCCTGCAGACCTGGTCACCACCAACTACCCTCCTCTGCCAACCTGCCCTCCCCTGCAGGCCTGGTTACCCCAACAACCCTCCCTCCCCTGCAGGTCTGGTTGCCCAAACTGCCCTCCCCTTCAGGCCCAGTCACTCCCAACTGCCCTCCCCTGCCGACCATCTTGTGATAGCCATCTTTGACCACATGGGGGCAGCCATCTTGTGTGAGGATCATGAGGGTAAATTTGCATATCACCTCTTTATCATATAGGATCCTATTTGCCTGTTTCTCTGACTAATACAACACAACACATATAATTGAACACACAAAATTTCATACACTGATAGATAATTTGTGAAAGATGGAAGAGTAAGAAACACTAGAAATCTGTCTCCACAAACTCAGACAACAATTTTATTGGCAGATTCTCTCTGATATAACTATTTTGAAACTGGGAGTTTGTTGAAAGCTTGTATCTTCTATGAAAAGAGATTTGAATAGTAAATTGGACTTAATTTCAATCAATTTCAGCTCTCAGAAAGTAGTAGCTATCCATACCCCATCCCCAGTTTCACAGCAAGCAACTGTGCACATATTCCTTGAGCAGCTTGCACACAGCTGGCAGGAGCCAAGGTAGGCAAAAAGCACCCCGTCTTCTAAACATAGAAAACCTATGCTCTGCTCATTAACTTTGCTTCTCATCACAGAGGTGCAGATAAGGAGACGGCAGCCATTGTTGTTGAACCTCCACTTATTGTTGCAAGCCCCTCCCCTTCCAGAAGTGACTTCAAGGGGCTTTAAAGGGCCAGCAATCTCCCCCACCTTTAATTTTTCCTGTTTAGAAGCCAGTTATTAGAGAGAAAGACTTTTAAAATATGAACAAAAAGGTAGATTCTCTGAAAAGTAAGTGCACATTGTGCTCTGATCATAAATCCTAACTGGGCAGGTCATGGTGAGTAATCAGTCCCCAGACATATAACATTTCAGTAAAAGGCTTATCTTTGCCTTAAGCAAGCCAAGTCCTGTCCATTGTTTCTGTGCATCTAGGTTAATACACTTTGAAACAAGCCTCAAGAGAGCACATAATCTTGTTAACTATCCTGAAATCTAATTCCCAACTTTTTTTTTCTCCCACCTCCATGTAATCTTCCTTATGTTCCTTCCTTAATATAAAATACATAAAAGAAGCTGCAAAACTGTTATTCTCTGGAGCAGTTAAAATCTTTCTCCCCAGCATATGTCATTAGTTGGGCTCAGATAAACTCATAAAAAATCTCTACAGGTTTGGATGTTCTTACGTTGAAAAACAAAACAATACAACTGCATAAATGAGAAAAATTAGAAAGTGGCCATGCATACCCAAGGAAGGGTTCAGAAAGAACCTGAGAAGTTAAGTCTATACTGCAGGCTGACCCTTGGCACAGAGACAGCCTGCAAAAAATAAAAACAATAACAAAAACAGCTGAACTTGGGGGAGGAGAAGAATCTGACTTCCATGGTTATCATATTATTAAATTTGAAAATCCAGTGTGCAACAACAAAAGGCACAAGGCATACAAAGAAAGAAAATAAAACAAACAAACAAACAAACAAACAAAAAACTATGGCCCTTTTTAAAAAATAAAATAAACAAAACTGTCCCTGAAAAAACTAATAGCAGGTCTCCTAGACAAAGATTTTAAAACAACTATCTTAAAAGATGTTCAAATAACTAAAGGAAGATGAGGAGTAACACAAGTTAATGATGTGAGAACAAATTGGAAATATCAATAAAGACAGACTCTTTTTAAAATTCTGGAGCTGAAAAGTACATTAACTGGAATGAAAAATTCCGCTACAGGGATTCAAAGTCAGTTGTGAAGGCAGAAGAAAGTATCAGTGAACTTGCAAATAGGATGATGAAAATTAAGTATGAAGAACAGAAAGAAAAAAAGTTTGAAGGAAAATGAACAGAGCTTAAGGGACCTATGAAATACCATAAAGCTAATCCTGTAGAGCTAGAATGTATAAAGAAAATACAATGCCTTTCTGTTCAATTAGCAGACTTTTGGTCCTGTCCAAGATGTGGCCAATAAATATCTGAGGATGTAAAACAAATTGACAGTTTATTTGGTATCTTAAAAAATTCAAATCCAGGAAATGCAGACTCAAGCAACAACTCAAACTGCACATCAAAGAGAACAAAGAAAGGTAGGGTTTATAAAGGCAAAACCCACAAAGTTTGTAACAAAGTAAACTTTTCCTATTGATTGTCTAATGGGGTGTGATGACTAATTCAAAAGGAATTGGCCAGGTCTTGTTTATGAGACTCTGAAGTAAGCAAACTCTAGGATGTGTCTCTCAGGCAAGCATGGAAGTCCAAGAGTTCAGTCTTCATTTAGGTCTTCTATGCAAATGAAGGCTACTGGTGGCTTTTTTCAAGATGAAGAACACAGATGGACTGGTTGCCATGGTGAGGAAGGGGTAATGTCCAGGGTGTGGTCTCACAATTGGTTCAAAAGTTCATAGTGGAACAAGCATTGAGCAACCTCTTCTGTGATCTTTCAACTTCATTCTAGTTTCTTTGACATAAGTGATTCTATTGTGGCAATTTCCATTCACATCTCCGTTTTCATTGAGATCTTTCCAAAGAAAGCATCAATGATTAAGCATTTTGGTACAGAGTTATCCAGAATATTTGGTTTCTTGTCATCAGTAAGGCTCATTCTGGTGTGTCATATCTCACAGTGTGATAGGGGCGAGGGAGAGGTGTTATCTGAACAGAAGTCATAGTCCTAGGGACAATTTCCACCTTTGAGCAAAAAAGGAGGTTCGAAGAAGTATGTCTTAGACATAGTCCTTAACCAGAGTTGTCTTTCATTAGGGTTGTGGTTATGGTGAGTGGTCTTTTGGAAGGGAATGCTTAGTTGATCATCTCTGATCTTTGTGCAACTATTATGTGAGTTTATACAGAGCACTTCAGACACTTGGATATACAAAACATCAACAGTTGGACAATGACATACATAAAATAAATTAGAACAATAATAAGTAAAACAATTTACAATCCAGACATTTAAATCGCCCAGTTCCAGTTGAGAACCAACTGAAAATATAGAATTTAAACCCTAATGAGTTAGTAGCACTTGTGAAGAAATTGGAATGTCCCTTAAGTTAAAAAGCTTGGTTGTTCCTGAATCTACCTGTAAAGTGGTATTTTCCCAGGAAAAGCAACATGTATTAGCTATGGCACAAATTCTCCCTTGGGTTGCAAACAAATAATCTAAAACAGTCCTGCTGTAGAGGACTACTCAAGCTAGGGAACCTAAAGATTTTGTTGAGCTCTGTGGCTCTGTGCAGCAATTTTTAACCTGCTGCCACAGAAAATTTACAACACGCAATACCTGACTAGTTATGGGCACGGACTTCTTTTCCCTTACTTTGTCAAATAAAAAAATGACAACGGCCAATACAACAATAGTCATTGAGTGTAAATGAATCAAAATTATACCTTTTGTTTGTCAGTTTGGCAAAAAATACATTTTTAATGTGCTATAGAATTTTAGTGATTACTTTATATGTGCATAAGGTCTAAAATAGCTGCTACACTGGCTATGGAGAATATTATGTTAAAGGTTCTGGTCAGATTTTGCACATTATATCTAAATGAGTAGTGCCAAGGCCAGCTCATGACCCTGCATTTATATTTTTTAAGATTTTTAAAATTTATTTAGAGAGAGACAGGGAGAAGGAGAGAGAGAAACACCAATATGAGAGGGAAACATCAATTGGCTGCCCTCCTGTATGCCCCCTACCAGGGATCAAGCCTAGGCATGAGGCCTGATCAGGAATTGAACCAGCAACCTTTTGGTGCACTGGACAAAGCCCAGCCAATTGAGCAACACCAGCCAGGGCAGGACCCAAAATTCTAAGGTTTCCCAACTCACATATTAATGTCAAAATTATACCTGCCCTCATCTTGGAATGATCAAGGTTTAGCATCTAAGAAAAGGTCAGAGGAATGGGACTAATGGAAATGAGAAGCTATTAAGTAAACACCAAATTCTTACATGCATTTTACAAGCACTTAAAAATTATACAATTGAATTAATTTGATCTATACATAAACTAGTGTTGGAATTTGAAAATATGATTCTAGCACTTACATTCACAAAAGTGCTAGGGTCATACTCAGATTTACAAAGAGCCATAATAAAGTTTACCATGCAACTAGCTGTGAAATTTGTAATTGTTATTACAACAAAAATTCTTATGAACATAGTACTAATGTGCAGCAAATTACACCATCAATTCAACATAGTACTGGGAGTCCTAGCCACAGCAAGCAGACAAGAAGAAGAAATAAAAGCCATCCAAATTAGAAAGGAAGAAATGAAACTGTCATTATTCACAGATGACATGATATTGTACATAGAAAACTATCAAGACTGCACCAAAAAACTATTTGACTTCATAAGGAAACTTGTCAAAGTAGCAGGATACAAAATTAACATCCAGAAATTGATGACAATTTTTATATGCCAATAATGAACTCTCAGAAAGAGAAACTAAAAAATATATATATATACCATTTATTATTGAAAATAATAATATTATTAATAATATATCTGGAAATAAATTTAACTAAGAAGATAAAAGATCTGAATTCTGAAAAATATAGAACATTGAAAAAGGGAATAGTGGAAGCATATACTTTGTTAATGAATTGCAAGAATCAACATTAAAATGTTAATGGATTGCAAGAATTAACATTAAAATGTCCACACTACCCAAAGTAATGTACATATTCAACACAATCCCTGTTAAAATACCAATGGCATATTTCACAGTTCTAAAACAAATATTCCAAAAAATTTATATTGGACCAAAAAAAACCCCCAAGTAGCCAAAGCAATCTTGAGAAAAAAGGACAAAGTTTGGAGGGATCACAATACCATATATCAAACTATACTATAAAACCACCATAATCAAAACAGTTTGGCACTAGCACAAGAACATGCATATTTATACTAATAAAACGGTAATATGGTAATTAGACTGGGTCGACCAGCCATCTTTCTTCCTTCTGGACAAAGCCATTGTGGTGGGGGCCAAGGCAGAGGCAGTTAGGGGAGATCAGACCAGCAGGGGAGAGCACTTAGGGGCAAAACCAGGCTGGCAGGGGGTTAAGGGTGATCAGACTAACATGGGAGGTCACTTGGGGGAGACCAGGCTGGCAGGGGAGGGCAGTTGGGGCATTAGGCAGGAAGGCAGGTGAGTGGTTAGGAGCCAATGGTCCTGGGTTACGAAAAGGCATTGGGCCTAAACCAGCAGTCGGACATCCCCCAAGGGGTCTAGGATTTGAGAGGGTGCAGCCTGGGCTGAGGGACACCCCGTCCCCCATGCATGAATTTATGAACTGGGCCTCTAGTAGACCAATAAAACAAAACACAGACCCCAGAAATCGAACCACAGCAATATAGTCAATTTATATTCGACAAGGGAAGTAAGAGTATACAATGGAGTAAATATAGTCTCTTCAATAAATGATGTTGGGAAAATCATACAGGTACATGAAAAAAAAAAAAAAAAAAACCAACAACAACCACCACTAGACCAACAACTTACATTATACACAAGAATAAACTCAAAATGGATTTTTAAAAAAATTAAATGTAAGTCATGAAACCATAGAAGTCATAGAAAAAACATTAAAAAAGGTAGTAAAATGTCATATATCTCATATAACACTATTTTCACCTATACATCTCCTAGGGCAAGAGAAACAAAAAAAATAAATAAAAGATAAATGGGACTATATCAAACTAAAAAGCTTCTGCACAGCAAAAGAAACCACCAACAAAATGAAAAGGAATCTATGTATTATTTGGGAGAACATATTCATCAATGATATATCTGATAAGGGTTTCATTTCCAAAATATACAAAGAACTTATACAACGCAACACCAGGAAGACCAGCAATATTGGCCAAGATGGGTAAGAGACATGAAAAAAATGTTCAACATCACTAATCATTAGAGAGATGCAAATTAAAACTATAAGGTATCACTTGCCAGAATGGTTACCCTCAATAAATCAACAAATAACAAGTGCTGGCAAAGATGTAGAGAAAAGGGAACACCAGTATATTGCTGATGGGAATGCAGATTGGTGCAGTAGCTGTGAGAAACAATATGGAGATTCCTCAAAGAATTAAAAATGTTACTGTCGTTTGACCCAGTGATCCCACTTTTGGGGATATATCCTAAGAATCTCAAAACGCCAATCAGAAAGAATACATGCATCCCTGTATTCATAGCAGTGCTGTTTATAATAGCTAATATTTGAAAACAGCTCAAATGCTTATCAGCAGATGAGTGAATAAAAATGCTGTGGTATATTTATACCATGGAATACTATGCAGCTATAAAAAAGAAGGCACTTTTACCCTTTGTGACAGCATGAATGGATGTGGAGGCTATTATGCTAAGCGAAATAAACCACTTAGAGCAAGACAAGTATTACATAATCTCACTTATATGTGGAATTTAATGACAAAATGAACTGATGATAGGCCCAGAAACAGGAAAGCATGGAACGGACTGACAGATCTCAGAGGGAATGGGGAAACGGGGGTAGGAAGAGATTAACCAAACAGTATATATGCATAACCCATGGACACAGACAATGTATGGGGAAGGCTTGGGTGGGTGAGGGTTGGGTGAAGTGGGAAAATGGGGAACATCTGTAATACTGACAACAATAAGAATAAAATAAGCAGCTCAAATTTATAAGGGTATAGACACAATATTGCTGGATTTCTGAAGTCACTTCAGTGTTAACATGGTTTTATCTAAGTGTTATCCCATTAGAAAAGATATTTTAAATTTCCCTTTTTTTTCGATGCATAATCATCCTTTCCGAGGTGAAAAGAGAACAATTTAATTCCTCTACCACTTTTGCCCATTCTCATGAATCTGATCTAATGTTATTATCATGTCTAGGCTATGGTATGTGCTCCAGAGGATCCAATGGATTGAATTTCTAGGTTCCAGAATATTGCTGATATTGAACAATAAGCTTGTCTGACACAAAGCCGTATCTCTGGTTGAAATATATTCCTGGGTCAATAAATGAGAAGTTACCAGTTACACCATATACCAATAAAGTAAGTCAGACTATTCTCTAAATTGTCAGGTGACAGTTGATTTTCTCTATTAAATTAAAATTTCATATTGAATAGGCTCAGGTCTCACACTTTCTCATTTATCGCCGGTTGGACAAAGATATATGCTCAAGGAAATAATAAGTGATGCGGAGAACTGAATTAGGGTGAATATGGTCATGGCGAAGCCCTATTTAATCTATCTCTCAAAAGGCCATCAACAGAGTGAATCTCTGATGTTGTCACCAAAGAACAAAGCCTTGTCCCCTGTCGGTATCTAAAGGATGACAACTACCTGGACCTCTTTATTTTGTTCTCAGTCATAAATTTTTACCTTACCATGTTGCTCTAAATCACCTTAATTGAGACCCAGGACCTTTCCATTTGAATAATTTATCAGATAACAATATAAAGGTTAGATAAAAAGCAAGATAAAAAGAAATATAATTTGCTTTTCACAAAAGCTAGTAGCATTTCACTTTATCAGGACATACAAAGTTGGCTTTGTTGACTGATCAGAAAAATGCCAATAGGCCCCAAACAGCTTTTTATATCTTTACAAGGAAAATGTGAGGCTACCCTTTTTCCTGGAAAATGATTTCCCCATGAGGCGGTGCGTGAAACGACTGCAATGTCCATTTCAGTGGCGGAGAGGCGGCAGTGAACAAGGCTGTTTCCTGCTATAGTGGGTTTTGTAAAACCAACAGTTAAGTTAGAGAAATTGCTAACAGGAAAAAACATGGGATCATCAGTTTTACCAAAGGCAGAGACAGGCATAAGATGACAAATCCAGCATTCAGACAGATTCCCTGCAAAGGCTAAGGTTTGAGAGTATCTATCTATATAAAACAGAGAAATATGCTAATTAACTGGGATGCTGTAACAGGTTGACCAGACAGAAGGAGGTTGCACATGCAGCATTGAGGGTGGGATGGCAGGGGCCCTCTGTGCACCTGCACTGGGGGAGGGCCTGATCAGTAGCGGCCACAGCTGCTTCGGGGGCCGGAGACAGAGGCAGGGCTGGAGACGGAGGCAGGGCCGGACCAGTAGCAGCCATGGCTGTTGCGGGACCGAGGGAGGGAGGCAGAGCCCAACCAGTGACTCAAGGGTGGGCAGCACTGCTCTTTAAGCTCCTAGTTATAATTTTTTTTTTTAGTGATTTGAGAGAGAGAGGAAGGTAGAGGGGGAGAGTGAAAGAGAGAAATATCCATGTGTGATAGAAACAATGATCCCATACAAACCCAGACCAGGGATCAAACCTAGGTATGTGTCAGTGAATGGAACCCAAGACTTTTTTTTTTTTTTTTTAATATATTTTATTGATTTTGTACAGAAAGGAAGGGAGAGAGAGAGTTAGAAACATCGATGAGAGAGAATCATCGATCAGCTGCCTCTTGCACACTCCCCACCAGGGATATGCCCACAACCAAGGTACATGCCCTTGACTGGAATCGAACCCGGGACCCTTCAGTCCCCAAGCCGACGCTCTATCCATTGAGCCAAACCGGTTTCGGCGGAACCCAAGACTTTTCAATGTATGGGCTGATGCTCCAACCAACTGAGATAAACCAGCCAGAGCTGTTTCATACTATTTTTATGACAATTTTTCCCAAAGGTTAAAACAACAAAAATCAGGAAGTACTGCAGTCAGAAGTGCATGATATGGGATGATCAAAACATGCAACCTAAAATACAGGGAAGATGACTGGCTGGTCACAAGAGCATTGAGATCCTCAATATACCTAAGAATATAATTATTGTGGCAACTATGAAGTAAACATAAGAATTATTTAAAGCAGGAATTAGCTTTACTGGTCTGGTTTGGAAAAGCCCCCTGCTTTGCATGTTATCTGCTACTTGTCTGAGAGGATGTCAGCTCTGGAAAACCACAACTGGAGGTCTTCTACAGACTGGGGTGTCCAATCAGGGGGATTACCTGTACATAAAGTGTCCATCTATATTAGGGGTGTCGAACTCAATCAGAGAAGGGGCCAAAATCTAAAATCCAGCCTAAATCGCAGGCCGAATGGTTTACTGAACAGTCATAAACTGTCATTGTGATGGAAACGCAGCGGAGTGCAGTGATGACAGCGCAGTGCGGGCCACATTGCAAGGCCTGGCGGGACGGATTTGGCCCGCGGGCCTTGTGTTTGACACATGTGATCTATATAAATAAAAACTTAAGCAACCGGATGACTGGTTGATAGGTTGCTATGACATGCACTGAGCACCAGGGGGCAGATGCTCAATGTAGGAGCTTCTCCCTGGTGGTCAGTGCACTCCCTCAGCCAACCTCCTGGGTCCAGCCAACCTTCCACAATCCCTCCCCTCAGCCGACTGGTCAAGGGACCCCACCTGTGCATGAATTTGTGCACTGGGTCTCTAGTTTTTAATGAGAAACTTGAATCTATGAGTCAATACCTTTCAATTTTGCAATGCAGGGATTGGTTAACAACACCTGGTACATTCCATTCCAGCAAAGCTGGAGGGAAACTTTGTGGAGACATCATTTCCAATAGACTATACCTCCAGGTTATAGGCTATGATGATGAACATCATCATCCCCTGGGAGTACACTGTGAAAAGATTCTTCTACAAGCTTGTATTATTCTTGAAGCCTTTCACAAGTTCCTTATAATGCCTGAGAGCATTATTACATTATTTCACAAGATGTCCTTTTATCAAGGCAGATTCCTACATTCCTTGGCCTAGTCTCTGTGATGATGTCAAGAGGAGACAGTACATCTTTACCAAAGGGGGTAAGTAACACTAGGGAAGGGCTGTAGGCCAAGGCACATGAAAATATTCAATTAATTTTGCCAATTGAGTTTTGATAATTGTACTCACTTGTTCTACAAAGCCAGAAAAATGGAGATGATAAACAGAATGGACATGTTGTAACAGTGGTCAAATTTCACATACTTGGTGTAGAATTTGTCCTGTAAAGCGTGTTCACCAATCACTATGAAGCTCTGTGGGGATTACCCAAGTTGGAAAATCCTTTCTAGAATTACTTTAGTGACTTCTTCAACATGGGAATGCTTCTAACCAATGAAAACCCATACAAATCATCACTAGCACATTTTTATCCTTGAGAATGGATGAGTTAAACTCCACTTTTCAGATCTAAATTCTGGCCTATCAAAGAGAGATTGTAGTGTAGCAGATAGGCCTAATTAGTTTAATTTCCCCCTTTTGTAAAGAGAGATTCCTTATGAAAAATTCCAAAGATTTCAAGTTAGGATCAAGATTCTATTTAAATTTTAAAATTGTCAAGTATATCAAATGTTTTAAAACACCAGGTTACATAGGGATCATAGGTCACTGTGGAACCATACTTAATGTTCCATTTAATTATTACAGGCAAATGCAGAAAGTTAAATGGTTGGAAGCAAAATTTACTTCTTTTGTTATTAAGATTTGGTTTACCTGAGCAATCAAAGACCCACGATGCAGAGCACAGGAAATTACCTTAATAAAACACATCTTTATTTTCCCTTTATAGTTCTATTAAGAGAATACTAATAACACAGGGAAACTTTGTCCTCTTAACAGAGAGAGAAAACCAAAATCTAATTTTATATTAACATATTTTTATATTAAAATTTAAATTAAATAAATCCATTCCAAACTTGATTAGTTTGACTATAAGAAAAGATTTCGTTTTTAAGATCTCTTTTCCATAAACCTTCTGCAACTTGCACAAGCCTTCACAAACACTTCAGATTTGGGTCCTATCTTTTTCCTTTCTTGTTCTGGAGCAATCATTTTACTTTAGGACAAAATTACTTTCTTTTCCTTCAATAAAAATGGTTTCCATTCTTCCTACCTTCTTTAACCAAATACATATACCCCACTTTCTATATACAATCATTTTCAATCATCATAACATCTTCCTCTTCAGTTTCATCACTTTCCAAGAGATCCCACCTCTTAGCATCCTAACCAGCTTTTGTCAGAATTGTTTGAATCTTAATCTGAGGCATCTTGTGCCCTCCTAACCTTGCAAAAGGTCACCAACTTATTACCCTGCTGTCCCATCTTATCTGCTGGCCCAAAGCTAGCAGAGCAGTGGACAACCACATGTCTGTTTCTCATCTCAGCTCTTCCTTAAAGTTTTATTTAATTCATAATTTAATTTAAATTAGCAGACTTTAAGGACCCGAGTAACAAAATACTTTAGAAAACGATTTACTGAAAAGTTCACCTAGAACCTCTTATCCCATTTACCTCTAATTTAACAGTCTTTTCTAAATATGTTTTTATTTTATTTTTATTTTTTCTACTACCCATTATCCCTTCTATACCCTCTTTCATCTCCACCCTTCCTCCTCTTTTACAATCACATTTAGATTACTCCAGGAGATTTCATGATCCTTTTAAGTGATTAGACATGATCTTATTTTTCTTGCTGACAAATTTTGTTATCAGAGATAATTTGAGCTTAATGTATTTGATTAGTAAGCCCAGGTAGAATGAGAGTGGTCTGTCAGCATTATTGTAGAGCATTAAGAACTCAAAAGATCTGACTGTTTTAATTAAACCAATAACCTTAAGCTAGCTTTACTGTACTAAAGATTAATCCTAGACCACATGTACTTGGAAAGCATTTGGGTTACCTTCTTCAATTCAAATAAGCACTTGTTTGTTTTTAAGTCAATTGAACAGGGCTCCCTCACTTGATTTTACAAATTAAGTTTGGCAATATCATCCAGAGATAGAAATATCATTTCTACAACTTACTTCCCTGGATGTACAAAGACAGACAGACACAGACAGAGACCTCATAGCTTGTATTTTATAACCATTAGCTTTTGCATCCCAGGCACAATAATACAAAATTCAAATTATATTCCTGGCATACCTATCAAGTTACGGTTATTTGTTCAGATCACTAAAGTTTTCTGCATGGTGTAAGGATCTTTTTAAAGTCAAATTTTATTTTAGAAATTTCTGAATATCAATCGAAGAATGCATTCCATTTTCCCCGGGGGGGGGGGGGAGGGAGGGGGGCAAACAACAGTTTCTCAGAGTGGCCATTTCAATTCCAAATCATCCACAAGCTCCAGTTATTCAAAATTCACCCATTTTTCCAGAAAGGCATAAGATCCTGGCTTATAAGGCAGGGTGAACCTATTCTGTGTTTGGATTCCCTAAGATGTCTTAACTCTGAGGGTCCCTATTTCCAACAGTTGTTCCAAAACACTGGGAATCACATGCTTTCCCCCTTTTTGAACAGAATGGGTGACTTACCAGGAAGCATCCACAAACAAAAACAGAACAAACTGAAATAGAGTGCAAGGGTGAACATTAAAGTTGGAAAACTCGGAATGTAAGAAGAGTGGCTTCAGACAGCCTGATTCATCAGGGAGCAGGTTTCAGGGGAGATGGCAGGGTCATAGAGCTTGAGCAGAAGAAGCTGCTGCACATGGCAAACTGAGATGGGGAGGAAAAGAAGAAGCCTCAGAAGCCATTTTTACTTCTTTCAGTGGTTCGTTTTTCTTGGTTAATTGAGTCTGGATACACTTGAAAGCCTCAAGGTACCACTTAAAATAGCTATACCATTCTGTTTCTTTTATTTCAGAGCTGCTTTATTTAGTTTTGTGGAAAGCAAGTTTGCAAAGGTCAAAAGTTCTGCTAAATGGCCAATTCAGCTCTGAATCATCTCTGGTAATAGTAGCCCGTTGAGAAAGGAAATTGTAGGACAAGGGCCCACATTTTTCAAGCATAAACACAGCAGGAATTTCAGAAAGTGGTTGTTCAGCAGTCAATCAGCCCCTTAGCATGTGGCCTCATCACTTTACAAGAAAGATATTATTTCTCCTCTCTCTCTCTTCTCTCTCTCTCTCTCTCTCTCTCTCTCTCTCTCTCTCTCTCTCTCTCTCTCTCTCTCTCTCTCTCTCTCTCTCTTTCTCATTTAGTTCACTTGCACCCCATCCCATCCTGAGGAAAGAGCAAATAACCTCTTGGTTATTTTAATGCACCAAGGTTGGGGAAGAACTCATGTTACACCATCCAAGCAAAATACCAAGCTGTCCTTGATAAATAAAGCTAAAGCCTAAGAGTTATAAGCTCTCATTTTAAGGACATTCAACCTCAAGGGAAAGCCAAAACCTTTTCCACATGAACCTTGACTTACACAGAAATCCTACATGGATAGGTATTCTGACTGAAGACCTAGCAAAGTAATGGCTCACCAGATGAATCCCGTTGACTCCCGGAGGCAAAACCAAGCGTATATGTTAAGTCCCAACAGAGGACACCCAAGTGAACCTGAACCCTGCCCACGTGAAGGGTCAGGTCCAGGAGGACTTACCCGGCGCCGAGGGGACGACACGGCACAACGGCCTCTTTGGTCCCTTCCTGGAACCCCGCGGCCCTGAGACAGGCGGGGATTGGCCCAGGCACTGGACACCCTGACACCGTTTAACGCTGACCAGTCAATATCTGAGACTGTAAAACAGAATAAAAGTTCATTTAGCTGAAGGATTCAAACCCGACAGATGCAGAGTCAGGAACCAATCTAAACGGTGCTTCAAGGAGAACATGAAAAAGTAGGGTTTCTAAAGGCCAACCCCACAAGGTTGGTAACAAAAGAAACTTTTCTCATTGACTTTCTAAAGTGGTGCGATGACCATTAAAGAAAGACCACTCACCTACTGGCGCTGAGACTGCAAGCACAGAAGCCCAAATGCCACGCCTCATTTAGGTCTTCTATGCAAATGCAGGCTACTGGCTGGTGAAGCTGATTGGCTCCTGTCCCCGATGACGGGTGCAGTTGGTCTGGTTGCCATGGTGAAGAGGAAGTAATATTCAGATACGGTCTCACAGTTGGTTCAAAGTTGAGCATCAGGCAACCTTTCCCTGACCTCCCAGCTCCATTTCAGTTCCCTTGGCATAAGTGATCCTACCATGGCGATGTTCATTTACAAAAACATTCACAGTGACATTGGCCCGCTCCAGAAGGGCTTTGAAAAGCAGTCCTGTCCAAAATGGTGATCCTTGGAAGACATCCCTGGGTTCAAACAGTCCATAATGTGTTTGTTTGTTTGTTTTATCCTTTTGGTTTACAGGATTAATACATAAAAATTGGTCCAGTAAGTGTGTTATGGCTAAATTGCCAATAATAATCCTCGTTACCTCAGTGGCCTAGCTGGTAAATAGTACCTGGGGGTTAGGTAGGTGGGTGGACATAGACTAAATGTCTCCGGGAACTTTTCAAACAAACCAAACATCACGAACTGTTTGACGTGGACCAAATGTTTCTGTGGATGTTTTAGAAGGACCAAACGTCCTGTATGGTTATTTTCTTATCCTTATAAATGCAATCTCTTCCAGATTAAACAGTTTCTGCTCGGTAAATAAATGCTCATTCCTTCAAACATTCTCCCTCTCCTCTGCCCCGACAGGATATATCATCTTGGTGTGTACAGGCACTAATGTGACTTCATACTGGTGAGGGTGTGGTGGGGGGGACAGGGAATCTCGAATCCCGTTTACCGTCTGAGTTCTCACTGGCTTCTACTACGTCATTGCTGTCCAGTTCTTGACCTGATCTCCAATAAGGTAAAACTGAATATGTCCATCTTTGGGGCATTCACTACAGTAAAAAACAGCAACCAATCATCTCTGGTCTTCAACTCTTTTGGATCCCCCACTGTGTTCTTTGTCCAGCCATGGGCCACCATACAATCAATCCTACCCGCTTGCCTCTCTGACCTCTTCCCTGTCACTCTTCCCCTTGCCTACTCTGCCCCAATCACATTGGCCTGCTCAGTGATCCTTGAACCCTCTGGCGTGTTCCTTTCTCAGGGTCTTTGTACAGCTGTTTCCTCTGAAGTCAGGCTCGCCCCTCCCTGGTGCCACTTTCTTTGTAACACATTCCTGGACCACCTTTTATAAAACTGAACACCACTCCTGAGCTCCCACCTCCTTTCTTGCTTCATGTATTTCCATGGAAAGTATCACCGTCCAATGCTACTTATTTGTTTGGCTTATTGTCTCACTCCCTCCTTGAGAATGTAGGCTCACTGTAGAGCCCACATTCAGAAAGAATGTGGTGTTTTCTCTGTAACCGTGGGATTCAATGAAGTGCATAAAAGCCTTAAGTGAGTTTGAGCAATGAATGGGACAATAAACACTTAATAAAATTTTGAGTGGGATGAAGTCAGTAACAGGCCTCCCCCCATCCATTCATGACCTCCACTTTTCAGATTCCCATAATTGCCCTCTTTCTCAGTGCCTACTTGCTTTCATTTTAAAACTCCAAACGTACTAATAAATGACAAAATGTTCTATTTTTTTGTCAAAAATGTATTGAGTGCATACTTAAATTTTGTATTAGTGAAAGTCATAGTATCTGCTATACCAAAGACATTTCAACCAACCAGAACTTTATTTCTCGCTGAGACTATCAGCCCAATGTGGTTTGCCAGCTGGCAGGTGGGTTTTCTCCATGGTGGATTTCAGGACCCAGGCATCCCCCGTCTTAGGGCTTCACCTTTCTATAAATTGCTCAGTATCTAGATGGAAGAGGAAAGAGAGGGCAAACAGATATAATGGATGCCTAAACACCCAGACCACACACCATTTCTGTTCATCCTATATAACAAAGAGGTAATATGCAAATTGGCCCTCACACTCACACAAGATGGCCACCCCCATGTGGTCAAAGATGGCTTCCACAAGATGGCTAGCAGGGAAGGGCAGTTTGGGGAGACCGGACCAGCAGGGAAGACAGTTGGGGCAACCAGGCCTGCAGGGAAGGGCAGTTGGAGGTGACCAGGCCAGCAAGGGACGGTAGTTGGGGACAATCAGGCTGGCAAGGGAGCAGTTAGGCATCAATCAGGCTGACAGTGGAATGGTTAGGGGGTGACTAGGCAGGCAGGCAGGTGAGCGGTTGGGAGCCAGCAGTCACAGATTGTGAGAGGAATGTCCGACGGCCGGTTTAGGCCCAATCCTTGTGGGGGATCCAGATTGGAGAGGTTGCAGGCTGGGCTGAGAGACAGCCTCCCCCCCCCCACAATTTTTTGGGCACAAATTTTATGCACCAGGTCACTAGTATACTATGGGTCAGAACAAGATCCTGGTAAAAGTGAATGCAAAGAGCTATAGAATTGTACTTTCTGCCTATTTGTTTCCCTGTGCCAATTCAATACCATGGAGGGAATGCATAGATTCTTTTTTTCAGACAACTAATAGTCTCTATCATGCATGCTATATGAGTAAGCATTCTCAAATACATTGCTTTATTAATTCTTTCATCATCCTTATCTGGTATTAATATCATTCCTATTATACAAGGAAGGAGACTGGTACTCAGAGAGTAGAACTGACTTCCCAGTGCTTAGGAGTATGATTTTATTCGTAGAGATTTGCCTTTTTAATATGGGCTTTCTTTTTGAGATATAATTCACACCCCATACAATTCACTGATTTGAAGAATATAGTTTAATAATTTTCAGTATGTTCAGAGTTGTGCCATTATCACAATGATCAATTTTAGACCTTATTTTTACCCAAAAAGAAATCTTGTACCCATTAGTCCCTTTTCTTCCCCACCCCCTTCCAGCCCCTAAGCAACCACTAACCTATTTTCTATCTCTATAGATTTTCCTATTCCGGACATTTAATATAAGTGAAATTACACAATATGTGTTCTTTATGACTTCTTTCACATAGAATGTTTTCAAGTACTGTGTTTCCCCGAAAATAAGACATCCTCCGAAAATAAGACCTAGCACAACTTTGAGAGAAAAAAATTAATATAAGACACTGTCTTATTTTCGGGGAAACAGGGTATTATCCATGTACCTGTACTTTATTTTTATTTTTATTGCCCAACAATATTACATATGTCACATTTTATTTATACATTCATCAGGTGATAGAAACTTTTGTTTCCATTTTTTGGCTATTGTAAATAATGCTGCAATGAACATTTGTGAACAAGTTTTTGTAAGAACATATGTTTTTCTTCTTCTTGGGTATTTAGCTAGGAATGGAATGGCTATGTCATATGCTAACTTATGTATATGAGGATCCCAATTCATCTATATCCTCCCCAACACTTGTTATTATTTATCTGTTTTATTTTAATGGAACTTGCATTTTGAAACATGTCCATTTCTGCAACTTTAAGATTTAGGATTATGGTGGAGTTCCCCCAGTAAGAAACTAGATAAAGAAGAGAGGCTTAGGAAAAGTTTTAAAGGATAAAGTTTGTCTTCTGTGCTCTTTCTCCTAGGTACACACTACACTGACTTTAACAGCTAAGTGCCCAGGAGCCTGAACTTGTGTTTCTCCATGAATGCTCACTCTCCTTGGGCTCACTTCGTGTTCCACACTTTTCCTGATTGCTCATTTCTTTACACTCCACATTTAAGTATTGAGCCTTTTGTTTTGACCCATCCATTTTGATGCTGTACCCTTTCTCACCTGAGTATTCTTTACCACTAGGTTTAAAAATAGAAAATTTACATCAAAATTATCTACATTAATGAAAGAGTAAGATGCAAATTGATCGTACCTTTATGATGCCCACCAGCCAATCAGGAGTGAGTATGCAAATTAACTCAACAAATATGGTGGGTTAATTTGCATACGCAGAAATGGAGTAGCTGAGGGTGGGGTGGAAAACTTGCCTCATTGCCATGGCAATGATGCAGGCATTCCATACTGCCCTAGCTGTTCTGGGCCTCTGGGCAGTGTGGGAAGGTGGAAAGGTGGCTACAACTAGAATGAAGGTGGTGCCGGCAGCCAGGGAAAGAAAGGCCCATTCTTGCACACATCTTCATGCATCGGGCTTCTAGTGTTTAGATGAATAAACACTCATTTAAAAAGTATTTTTAGAGCTATTTTTTCTTAAAATACTTTAATTTCTGGATAAAATTTTTATCCCAAGGTATTAAGACATTTCCAATTTTTTTCATTTTGATTTTTAATTGACTGTAATTCTTTTCATTTGAATTAATTATATTCCACATAAGGTTTAAATGAAAATGTAATTAAAGTGGCATTTGTCCTTGTTGCTCATATCAAAATTTTACTGATCATAGTTTCTGCAATTGCAAGTTTTCTTTTATAGCCATTACTTGTACCAAATCCAATTGTCTCAGGTCAAATTATTCATACCTAAATTGAGTGAAATAATTGGATTCTTCTGTCAAACTTTGGGCAATAATAAAGCTTAACATGTGCCTGTTAGCTTTTGGTAGTGTTATTTAAGTTATTACTTCTGCCAAGTCTAATTTTTCCCTGTTCAATAACTGCATATTTCAATGTATCAAAACATAATCTTTTAGATTTTCATCATTAACAAATGTTATAATGTGTCATTTCAACTGCTGTCATTTTCTTTTGTGCTGACCATTCCTACTTAATATATATTATATATATACCATGAATTCGATCAAGGACTGATATTGGATTTTTTTTTTCTTTTTCAGCTAATTCATGAAAAAACTATGGAAGGTTTCCCTGAGATATGTCAAAGTTTTTCTGATGTCAGGAATTTCTCTATATTGATGCTCCAACTCTTTAACATACTTCTAATTGATTTGTGTACTTTGCATGAACTACTTATGTTAATGGCAAAGCAAAGAGCAAATGGTGGGATTGGAATATCCTTAGGGTCTAACATTCCCATATCAACATAATCCAGCATCAGAAAATTAATCAGTTCAATATGTTCTATAGCTGGCTCATCATTGGAATCAGCTGGAAAATGTCTTTGAAATATACAGTTTCCTAACTTGCCTCTTCCCATCTCTGTCTGTCCTGGCCAGCAACTCTCACTTAGTAGGTCTGGGATAGGTTCCCAACATCTGTAACTTTTTTTAAAGTTCCTCCAGTAATTCTCATTTCTAGTCATGAAGGTTTGGTAGTCTCTTGGGCTAAACAATACTCAGAAGGGAGCTATCCACATGGGTCATATATTCGTCAGAATACTTTTATAACATTTATAGAGATATAATTGATGTATAGCATTAGTTTCAGGTGTACGCATAATGATTCGATATATTTATATATTGCAAAATGATTACCACAATAAGTCTAGTTAACATCCATCAACACACATAGTTACAAAATTGTTTTTCTTGTGATGAGAACTTTCAAGGTCTACTCTCTCAACAACTTTCAAATATACAATACAGTGTTGCTAACTATCATCACCATGCTGTGTGTCAAATCCCTAGGACTTATTCCTTTTGTGACTGGAAGTTTGTACCTTTTGACCACCTTTGCCCATTTGGCCTATACCACCACCACCACCACCACCACCACCACCACCACCCCCTCCCACCTCTGACAACCATCAATCTGTTCTCTGTATCTATGCATTAAATTTTTGTTTATAAGTTTTTAACTTGAACTTACAAAGAATAGGACATGAAAGAGGAAAAAGGAGACTGCTGGTGGCCAGGAAAGAATGGATGGGTATGCTACCTGGAAGGGCCTGGTGAAGATGTAAAAGGCAAGCAAGCAGTGGTCATCAAATTGGAGACTGAGAAAAGGAAGTGGAGGTGAAGCAACACATTTCAGAATCTAAATTCTTAAATTAGGCACTATCAGGTTATCCTCTTTCATGTTCTCTAGTCTGTTTTTCCTAGTCTAGGGCTAGGCAACATGATGCCCTGCTCATTGACTAAATCGTAAGGTGACTGGATATAGTGGGCATGACTCTCAGTCTACAATTCAAGGAGGAAAACAAATAGAACTTAGTTTCTTTGCTACTGTTAAAGCAATAGCTTTATGGAAAGAAGAAGCTGCTGGAAGATCAGGAAACAGAGATACAGTACAAAGGACATATTCATAATCATATGTAGTGAATAACAGAATGAAATCCATTTGTATTATAGATAGATACTCAAAAGGTCCTAAACATTTGGCTTGTGTCCATGCCCCAGTTTTACAATTTTCTCAAGATAGTAGGTTTGACAGATGTGTAATGTAGCAGAGATATACTCTGAAATCTTTCTGAGTGTCCTGCCAATGACACTTTTCTTTTCCATAGTGGGTCACAGTATGTGGGGAAGGATGGACTTGATTGGAAAGTCTGTAAGGAGGAATCTCTGAAAGGTTGGGAGCACCCAGGGGGAGCTGGCTGAAGGTGGCCACCCCTGCCTTGATTTTTGCAAACAAGTCTGAGCCCCTCGTTGTCTTACAGGAATATTTATGTTTAGTCTTTAGATATCCCTGCTTAAAGGATACTACAGACATATCTGTCTTCTTGAGGATTAGATTATATAATAGTTATTTTAGTTCAAACTGTTGTTACAATAAAAGCCTAAGGAGGCAGGCAAATGGGCTGTTTGGTTTCTCAAGCCAAGCAGTCCCTTAGTCCTCTCTTTCACAGAAATGTGTGTCAGAGTAATCATTCATCCATCACTCAGGCATCACTCAGGTTCTACTGGTCAGCCCCAGCAAGAGTGTGTAAAATTATTTGAGAAGGTCCATTTCAACATCTTGGGGCAGACCAAGAGCCCATCTTTGTGCCATCATAGCTATGTGAGAGAAGAAAACCATGTAATCTTTTCCAATATACTTCTTCAGAATCAAATGCCTGATGCTAAAGTTAACTCAAGCCCTGATGCCAATAGTTAGGAGTTAGTTTTGGCTTTGACTCTTGGACTTGTTGGACTGCCTGGAGGTGTTAAAGCAGTTCATTTAGTATAGTAATCTGTTAAAGTATTACCCTTTGCTTCTTGAGTCTGCTTTTTACTGTGGGGCTCAATTTTAATATAGCCAGAATCTTGGAAGAAACATGGCATCTAATAGGAGTTTTATGTGACTGCCATGTTTAATTGGAATACCAAATGTGGTTAAGAGGCTGAATTGCTCCCAGAGCATACCAAAATTATGAACTACTCCAACTGCATATTATCTATCTGTACAGATATTTGCTCTCTTATCTCTGCTTAACTAGCAGGTTGTTGTATGTGCTACAATTTCAGCCACTTATACAGATTTAGCCTCTAGGAAAGAATAATATTTGAGTAAGTCTGAGTGGGTTGCAATCACATACTGAGATTGATAGCCTCCTTCTTTGGTTCTCAAATAGGCTCTATTTGTGAATAGTTCTAAATCTGGGTTGTGTGAAAGAGTTAAAGGGGATCAGAGCAAATCAAGGAAAACTCCTGAATAAATGCATAATAGATGTAAGGTTTTCCCTCCTGTAGGAAAGGGAAAAAGTTGGCGGTGAGGTAGGAGCAGTCCTTAAGGGATACAGCAATGGATAGGAATATATGTGAGTGAGAAGGATTTTATATAAGGTCAGTCTAGAAGCAGAAAAACATTGAGTATTTTCAGTCAAGAGTGAGGTCTGAATGGCATGAGGAATCCTAAGGTTAAATGGGAGAGCCTAAGACTAGGTCAGTAGAAGCCTCAGTTAACTTTGGCCACCACACACAAAGGGTTTTGCTATAGAGTAGGGGTGTCGAACTCAATCAGAGAAGGGGCCAAAATCTAAAATCCAGCCTAAATCGCGGGCCGAATGGTTTACTGAACAGTCATAAACTGTCATTGTGATGGAAACGCAGCGGAGTGCAGTGATGACAGCGCGGTGCGGGCCACATTGCAAGGCCTGGCGGGACTGATTTGGCCCGCGGGCCTTGTGTTTGACACATGTGCTATAGAGTAAAATGAGGGGCTATTATAAGCTATGACTGAAGTCCATTGTGCTGTTTAGTTAAAACCCTCAAAACTTGTCTTTAGATATTTCATATATAAATTAAAAGAAATGCCTATTATAATTAAGGAATCCAAGCATAGGAGGTATTGAGGAACTTTTTAAATATATATAGTTATACATATATATATTTTTTTTTAAATGATTTCACAGAGAAATGGAGAGGGAGTGATATAACCTCAATGATGATAGAGAATCGTTGATTGGCTTCTCTTGGACACCTCCTACTGGGGTTCAATCCCACAATCCAGGTGTATGCCCTGACCGGGAATCAAACTGGAAAACTTTTGATCCAGGGGATGATGCTCAATCCACTAAGCCACCACAACTGGATTAAAACATATATCTTTTATTGATTTCAAAGGGAAAGGGAGAGAGATATAAACATAAATGATGAGAGAGAATCATTGATCAGCTGCCTCCTGCACGCCTCACACTAGGGATCAAGCACAGAACCCGGGCATATGCCCTGAATAGGAATTGAACTGTGATCTCCTGGTTTGTGGGTTTATAGTCACCCCCTGGCCAGACTTGGGGAGCTTTATTTTTTAAGTTACAGAAGGCTCTATGTCATTTTCAAGTACTGAGAAATCAATCTGCACCGAGATCAAATAATTGTTCTCTTCTAGGGAGTTTCAGAAAGAGGTTACCCAGACCACATTTATGACTGGCATCCCATTTGCAAACTAATTCACCATGGTAGAAAAATATGTTAACAAGTGAGTATCTGAGATTCTTATCATTGAAATGTATTGGTTATTCCAAGGAAAAAATGATGGAAAGGTGAATTTATGGTAATGTGTAGATCTATTATCAACTTAAAAAAAGGAACTTATTAGATTTTTTGCAATTGCATAAAAATTATGTTCATAATATTAAATCTGTATTCTTCCTTTTGCTGTAAGGGCAATTATGAACAAACCAGAGAATCTACTTACTCAAATTGATCCTTTCTCATTATAGATACTGTCTTTCAGTTTTAGGCAGAGCAAGTGTTTTCCAGTGTTCCTTCTCCTTATAACATTTACAAGTGTCTTTGTCTAGACTAGCCAGAGAGATGTTTTGTTCTTGAGTTTATCTAATAACTTAATCAGAATAACTATTACTTTAATCTGTATATTTGTCTGAGCAAAAGTATCTTCAAAGTGCTTCTCAGAGTCTTGTAATTCAGAGAGAAGGCAGTCTGCCATCTTCTGTTTTCTAACTAAATATGTCACCTCTGGTTTAATACTATACAGAGAAGATGGTTATGCAGTTCTGATATCTTCATTTTTATTGAGAAAAGGATATGTGGAAGGTGGTAGTTCCACTGTCTCTGAAATCAGGAATGAATCTATTTTTCTTCCTCCTTATATAACTTGATTTTTGAGCAATCATTTTAAACAGAAAAGACCTAGGAATAGTTACTAATAGATCCTGCCTTATGTAATACTTTTATATACATCCACAAAAATACATTTTGTCCCATTTTTATGTCATTTTAGTAGCCCATTCATTCTGCTTTTCAAATTAACTTCTAATATCTCTAGTTCCCACAAAGAGATGAACTAATTGATAGAAATTAGGGATTTCTAGACTATAAATTCCTAAAACAATGTTCAAGTTCTTCAATTAGCTTCTACCTTTTTTTAGGACCAGAAAATCCTAGCTTTCATTACAGAAATATAATTGACCATGGTTTAAAGCTGTGAGATCATTTCCATCTACATTAAAATATATTAAGGGGTATTCTCCAAGGAGAGAGCTCTACTTAGAAAGGGGCAATGGAGGATAGGAGAGGAGGAGGAGGAGGAGAAGGAGCACAGCAGGGAAAGGAAATGGTTGAGATATAGGGGGCCAGGAAAGAAGCAAGTTCAAAGATGGGGCAAAAGGGGAAAGAGAGTTTAGGTCTGAATTTTTAGATCTACCACATTTTCATTAGCTTTTTCTAAAGAATCCTGAAGATTCATAATTTTATAATTTTGCAGTCTTTCGGAGTTTTGTCTCTAAGAAGCCTCTTCACACCAGTTAAAAACTTGTTGACCGCTGAGTATTTGGAATCTTTGAAGCCTTTTATGCTAAGGTGCCATACAAATGGGTTGTCTTATTCATATTCCGAGTTCCCCAGGGTGGCCACTGAAGTTCTAAAACCCTCCAGAGCACCTCAGGTGTTACGCTATAGTCTTTATAAAGTTAATACTAAATTCAAACTAACAAAATCCCCTTGGCACAATGGCTCCACCATGATCATGAGAACCTCAATTCAATTTGTAAAATAAATCAAACTAAGGGTTGTAAACCAAGGACAATAAAGAGGAAAATTAAGGCATAGGCAGGCACTGGTCTTTGGTCTATAGAAGGACCCACTCCACTTCAAAATGGCCTGGGCTGAGGAACAGAAGAGCCAGTCCTGCCCAAATCTCAGCAGCAAAGCTTTGGAAAGAAATCAACTAGAGATCTATTAGCATAAGGCTCTGAAGGAGGGCTCCAAAGGAGCATTCTACATTAACTTGGAGAGGACAGTGGAAAATGTTGCATGGTTTTAGCAGGAGGGAGTTGGCTGAAGTTCAGCTAAACTTAGCAGGATGGGGTTGGCCAAAGTCCAGCTAGTTTCAGAAATGGAAATAGAGGGATTGTTTTAGCAGAATAAGTCATTGTTTGGGCAGTCTAGATTTTAGTGAGAGAGGTGAAGAGGAAGAGTTAGGGGCTAGAGTCATATGCAAGAGGGAATGGGAAGGAATAGCTGTGGGGTAAGGGTAAGGGTAAATGGATTTGTGAAGGCCACTATGGAAAGTTCTCTAGTCTCACGTCATTTGGGGTCTCCCACATACAATAGCAGTAGAACTTGTTTTCACAGGGGCTTCAATGCCTTCATTCAAAGTGATTTCCAACAAAGTGACCATGTCAGTGGGGTCAATGCCTTTCAGCAGAACTCTCTTGAATAAGCCTTGTTAAGCTACTGGACTAAGCTGACAAAACTGTGGATTGGGGGATTCTGGAAAAAACAAGAACATATCTTGTGATTCCTCTTTTTTTTTTTACAGATAACAGATTTGTCAAGAATTCTGAAGGGTAGGATTCAAATAGAAAAAGGTAAATTCTACGATAAATTCTTGAATATTACTGCATATCCAGATAAATATGAAAACCTTTCAAAATTCAGCAGTATTCTTTTATTCTGTCAATATCCCAGGATAATGAAGCATAATTTTGAGGAAGAGAAATCAAAGTACTTGGATGTTTGCTTATTTTGGTTCAGGGGAATGCTGGCACTCTTAGAAGATCAGCCCTTAAGTATGTGACATTGAATGGAAGTCAAGGAGAAAAAAGCATTGATTCATCTTACATAAACTTTAGTAGAATATAACTTTGTCATGAAATTTTAGACCCTCCCCTTCATCTCCACCCCCCTCCCACCACCACCACACTCCCTGCTCATCTTAGACAGAAATAAGTGAAAAGAGTACCAAAAGAAAGGACAATATTCAAAAGATTGTCCAGATGCTTTAAAACCATTCAATTCTGGTTATATCTGGTGTATAAATTAGTCCACTTATTTTTTTTTCTTTTTTCTGAATCAGACAGCTGGTTCCTGAACTGAATTTTCATCCATGCCCTTGTGAACAGTTCCACCACAGTTAGAGGTGAAATTATTGGCTAGGCTTCCATAAATATGAGTCATTAAAGGGAAATCATGTTACTTTTGTCCTTTTTTCCTTTTCATGGTTAAAAAAAAAATGTAATAAAAGCATTGGTTTTGCCATAATTTAAAAGAAGGTCAGAACACTTATGAATCTTGGCAAAAGTGGATCATTTAAGTAACTACTTATTCCAACTTTGAAACAGATGTAGAGTAACTTGCTGTAGGTGTTACTGGTCTGTATTTAAGTGTCTCATGAAATATAAAACCCATTCATTATTAAGTTTAAGTTTTGTTTGAGGTTTATTTGAACTTGTTTTTCAATGTGCATGGAAATTATAAAAAATTAACTTTGTCCAAACCATTCATTTTAATTGGTTTTGTCTGCTTGGTGAGTGTACCATGTACCATGTGTGACAATATTTTGTGAAAAACAGGAATACTATTGTCATAGTTTAACACAAAACTCATCAGGGCCAGGACACTGATGTTTATTATTTCATTCTTATATTCCTGAAAAAGCTTTTGCTTAATCATGTATCTCTATGCACCAGTTGGCTCTTTCAGAATATGCTAGAAGCCTAGTGCATGAAATTCATGCATGGGGGTGGGGGCGTCCCTCAGCCTGACCTGCTCCCACTCCAATCCAGGAGCCCTCAGGGGATGGCCTAAGCCACAACCTTGCCTTCCTCTGCAGGAGGCAACTGGGCTGATCAGGGGAAGGCGCCATCCCCATAACTCTGCTGCCGCAGCCACCAAGATTTTTTTCATCAACAGGGACTCCAGTCCCTTCACCATGAAAAAATGACAACTTTCTTTAGCCATTTTCTAGATGTTTCTTTCATAGGATATGACCTTTCTTCCTTCCTTCTTTTCTTTCTTTCTTTCTTTCTTTCTTTCTTTCTTTATTTATTTATTTCTCCCTTTCTTTTTTTTTTTTTTTTTTTTTTTTATCCTCACCTGAAGATATTTTTCCATTGATTTTTAGAGAGCATGGAAGAGAGGGGGAAAGACAGAGAGAAACATCAATGTGAGAGGGACACTTCAATTGGTTTCCTCCTGCATGATCCCTGACCTGGGCCCCTGCCAGGGAGAAGCCTGCAACCTAGGTACCTGCCCTAGAATAGAATCGAACCCAGACCCTATGGTCAGCAGGCCGAGGCTCTATCCACTGAGCCAAACTGGCTAGGGCAGGATATGACATTTCTTAGCCTCTCCAGCAGCATATCTTCATTTTTTCCTTCAGGAGTGAGGTGGAAAAGCTCTAGATCACCTTTTTGGATTCTTTTTTTTTCCTTCATTTTTTAATTAAGGTATTATATGTGTACATATCTTACCATTGCCCCACCCCCCACCTCGCTCGCATACATGCCCTTACCCCCAGTATTTTGCGTCCATTGGTTATTCTTATATGCATGCATACAAGACCTTCAGTTGATCTCTTATCTCCCCCACCTCTCCCTAACCTTCCCACTATAATTTGACAGTCTGTTTGTTGCTTTACTGTCTCTGTATCTATCTTTTTGTTCATCAGTTTATAATGTTCTTTATTATCTACAAATGAGTGAGATCATGTCATATTTTTCTTTCATTGACTGGCTTATTTCACGTAGCATGATGTTCTCCAATTCCATCCAGGTTGCGGCAAATGGTGAGAATTCCTTCTTTTTTATGGCAGCATAGTATTCCATTGTGTAGATGTACAATACCATAGTTTTCTGATCCAGTCATCTGCTGACGGGCACCTCGGCTGTTTCCAAATCTTAGCTATTGTAAATTGTGCTGCTATGAACATAGGGACCTTTTTGGATTCTTATTACTCAAGTTACCAAGAACACTGCGAGTGGTGTACCAGGAGCTTAGCCAATGAGCAGTCAGAAAAGGTGTTTCCTCTGCAGCTCATGTGCAGAGGGAGGAGGGCTGGTGTACCCTGGCTGGCAGGCCCTGTTCTCTGCAGACCTCCTCACTGCTACAGCAGCAAGCAGGCCCTGTTCTCTGCAGGCAGGCCCTGCTCTCTGCTCTCTGCTCTCTGCTCTCTGCTCTCTGCTCTCTGCTCTCTGAGGGCCCTGCTCCACCCTGCTCTCTGCAGGCCTGCTCACTGCTGCCACAGCTGGCAGGCCCTGCTCTCTGCAGGACTGTGCCACACCGTGGCTAGCCTTACTGTGCAGCAGTCCCCTCCTACCCCTGAATAGTCATGACTATTAAGGCATCCTGACTAATTTGCATATTACCTCTTTATTTTCCCCTCCTCCATTTGCCATTCAACTAACCACATTCCACTAGGTCAGTATTTACAACATTTTTCAATTGTTTAAAGAACATAAATTCTAGGGGTCCTACCATTTTTAGGCTATTCTTTAATAAAAAAAAAATACAGAGAAAGATAATTTTTAAGGGAACTCAACAAACTTATGTCAAGTTAAAATGATTGGAATCGTGATGAATCCTATAAATATACTTAAAAGAATAAGATTAACTTATTTGCTTATAAGTATAGGATATTTAGAAAAAAAGATATAACAGAAATTGAAAACAAAATAAGGCTATAGAAATGTGCCAGATTGTCAGGCAAATCTTTGGTTAAAATTGTTTCATAGGTAAGTTTTACCTTCCTTTGCTCTCCTTATCCTTCTTAATGTAATTTTCTCCAGTTATGGAGACATGTATTCAATTAATTGTATAAACTAATTCACCTCAAGGTGGTATTGACTGAATCACTGAATATTTGTTGAGCATCACCCAAGGATCTAGCTCTGTACTTGGGAATATACTAAGCTTTCTTACTTTGATCTTTAAACTATCCCTCAACATATCAGCATTGCCTGCAAGCTTGTTAAAAATACAGAATCTCACCTTGCCTGTATAGCTCAGTGGTTGAGCATTGACCTATGAACTAAGAAGTCATGGTTTGATTCTCAGTTAGGGCATATGCCCAGGTTATAGGTTCAATCCACAGTGTGGGGCATGCAGAAGGCAGCTGATCAATTATTCTCTATCATCATTGATGTTCTATCTCTCTCTCCCTCTCCCTTCCTCTCTGAAATCAAATACAGTGGTGCCTCGCATAAAGAACGCCTCGCACAGCGAACGCTGCACACAACGAACTTCATTTCATGATTCATACAACGAAGTCACCCAAGCTTCCACGACTGCTTCGCCCGAGCTTCCACGATCGCTGCCGATGTATTGCATCCTTCCGCGCAGGCACTGCAGGCAGTCGTTAGTCACTGCGCTTAACTTAAGCACGTATCGCGGCAATCGTTCTTCATTACGAATTAAAACACGCACGTATCACGGCAGTCGTCCTTTTAAGTTAAACTCAATATTTTTTTTATATCATGGCTTCTAAAAAAAGCAGGAAGGTGATTTCTGTTGAAATGAAACAGGACAATGCTCAAAGGGAAGCGTCATCTGATAACGAGGAGCAACAATCAAACAATCAACCAATCCCAACTGCTGACATCAAGAACATCCTGGTCAAATGGAAAGCAGTTCAGGAGTTTACCAATGCCCACTATCCGGATTCAGCTGAAGCAAACAGGATCAACGATCTTTACTCCGATACTCTTGTCCGTTATTTCTGGCAGATGTTGGAGAAAAGAGAAAAACAAACAACTTTGGACAGGTTTTTCATGAAACCATCGGCCAAAAAGCAGAAAATGGATGAAGATGTGCAAGATTCGGTAGACTCTACTTAGTCTGTCTTAAAATTAAAAAAATGTGTGTTTTTTTTTTTTTAAATTATGTTTTTAGATGTATCTAAATAAAAATAATAACAAAAAAATTATCTTTTTTTATGTCATCTTAGCATATTTTATGCTACAGAACGAATTATTTTTTTTAACATGTATTGTTATGGGAAAACGCGTTTCACATAACAAACTTTTCGCATAACAAACTTGCTCCTGGAACGAATTAAGTTCGTTGTGTGAGGCACCACTGTAAAATATATATATTTTTAAATACAGAATCTCAAACCAACTAAATTGAATATGCCTTTTAACATAATCCCCAAGTGATTTGCAAACATAAAAATTTGAGACACAAATGATCTAGTGTGGTGATTCTCAAGCTTTAGCTTAATCATATTCATGTGGGCAGTTTGTTATAGGGTCCACATTTGAAGAGCCTCTGGTCTGGAGGATATAAAAGAGGCCAAAAGTGATCTTTCCCATTAAGCATTTTAAACATAGCTGGGAATCAAATTGACCATGGATTGAATAATTAGAGAACAATTGTGTGCTAATCTGTAGGGTTTTTACTTCACTGCAATGGAGTTTTGAGAAAGAAAAGATTAGTATTGAGTTATCAAGGAAAGTTCCATTACCTGGGAAAATGGTAGTACCCATGGACTTGAGAAAGGTAGAAAATATAGCCAATTTGTGAGAAAAAGTGATCTATTTCATCACAGATATATTGAGCTGGAGAGGCTGATAGACCATCCAAGAAAGTTCATACCATTGATACTGGAATTTATGATTAGAATTAAGAATTAAATACTGGTGATATGTCTCATCACAAATATATTGAGCTGGAGAGGCTGATAGACTATCCAAGAAAGTTCATATAATTGATACTGGAATTTATTATTAGTATTGAGAACTGAATACTAAGTATTAAGAATTAAGATAAAGCTAAGAATTAAAAAACTATATGCATCTTGAGGGTAGAAACCTTAAATTACTCACTCATCTATCCTCATGGTGGGATATCTGATACACAGGAGATATGTCAGGTATACCATGGCTTTTTTAATGAGTTAATACATAAATGAATTTAGATATGCTCCTTAAAGCCATGACTGTTCACAAATTCTACTTAGATGCATTTAGTCTTTGAAAGAAGACAGCAGGAATAAACAAAAGCTTAATTCAAAGTTATGAATCTTTAATAGTGAGCTTTCAAACTCTAAGAAAGCCAGAAGAAAAATATTTTTGATGGAAGACATTTAACTTACTACACTACCTATAATTAAGGCTAGTATATAGATAACTCTCTCTCTCTCTCTCTCTCTCTCTCTCTCTCTCTCTCTATATATATATATATATATATATATATATATATATATATATATAGTTTTTAAAAAATATATTTATCATGTGTTTTGTTAGGATAAAAATTGTTAACAATCCTAAACACTCCCAGAATGCTTTTAAAATAAAGCTGAACCATATTATTTTCCCATTATCATTATAGAAAAGTACTGGCAGCTACTGCATGCAAAATTTCCTTCTTCAAGCCAAGAAAAACCTATATATTGTGGTAAGTTTTATAGAGAGAAATGTGGTTTCTAGCCAATTCTTCTATAACCATCCATCACATCTCTCGATTTCCAGTCTTTCTCCTTGGAGTCTAGTTTTTATATACAATGTTGAGTTGGCTTTACTGCTACTGTTCATAAAGATAATTCTTCTAGAATAAATGGAGTATCAGGATCAGTATGTTCCATTGTTATTAAAACAATTCTTTAAAATTAAGGTAATATTTAATGACTTAGGGATCTTGTAATGTGACTTGACATTTTATCTAGGTCACTCAAAGTAACTAAAAGATTATTAAATATGTGATTCAGTTTTCAACAGAATAGAAAAATGAGTAGAGGAAAGAGACACTCATAGTACCCTAACCCCCTTTGAAACAATGGATAAATTATAAATACAGTTTCAAAGAATCAGTTTTTATGTCTGAGCTCCAATCAAATGTATCATATACATATATCAAATGTATTATATACATACATGCTATAGTATATAAACAACTTGTATAAAAATAAACTCTTTGTGGGTGTTTCTGATTTAGTAAACAGTTTTCCTCTTTACTCTGTTATAGTCAGACAGTTTGATATCTACAAACATATACCATATACTCCACCCCTACATAGAAATCAATGTCCCACCCCAATACTACCTTCTGAACCAGAATCACCCATTCCTATTGCTTTGGGAGCCATTATGGGAGAAATATGTGGCTCTTAAATACTTTATAAGACAAAGGTGGAGAAAAAAACAATGAAAATAAAAGCAGTTTAGCGGGGCTGACCTGTTTCTCTCATCAGAATGACATTAATCCTAGGTTCATTTAAGTTAGAAAAGCATCTTCTTTTTTAATATATCAGTATCATCTTGAAGGTTTTGTAACCATTTGTCATACCTGTTAGTATGATTTGCTTGGCCCTATTGTTTTCCTCTTTAAGAGGGCTGAGGCAGGTGACTCAGCCTTGGGAGTTTTGACTGGATTAGGAGAGGTAGGTAACCATGGCATATGGAACTATAGAAGAAAAAGTATTAGACATTAATAATCTGTTGCAATGGTGCACTTATGGTAATAGGATGAAGGCTAGATAACAGGAGAGAAGTGCAGAAAGCAAAGTGAGGAAATGCCACAATTAAATTTCATGTGTTTCAATTTTTTTTTTAATCCAAAAATAGGAAAAGAAACATTTTGTCTTTCTTCACATACCCCAAAGACCCTTTCTTCTGAGATCTAGGATTCTGATTCGAATTCATTTATTTTTAAAATGGATTTTGTCTTGCCTTTCTTGGATCAGTGAGCTCTTAAGTACACAATCATTTTGACTTTCTGTTTCTCAACAATATACTCACTTCCTACCTAAAATACCTTACATGCAAAAAGCTCCCTTTCCATATTTACAGCTAACAGCATTATGAAATTATATACATAGAGGTTGGGGAGATGATTGTTTGGATGCACATACTAAAACATAGACACAACGAACCTCAGTGACAATGACGAGGATTCTAATTATGAAGTTGATAAGAATGAGCTCTATCATGGGTTTTCTATCACTTCCCAAAGCTCACCAAAATAGTGTGCTGTTTTCAGGTTCAGCCCTGAAGTAAAACAAAGCTTCAAAATCCAATAAAGATTAAAAGCAGTTTCATTGCTAAATTGAAAACCAATTCAACAGGAGCCAGTTATACATGAAACAAGGTTCCTCCTCCCCACACTACCCTGTCCAATCCCTGAAGCTCACTGAACAAATCATTTGGCTCAAGAGGTGATGGAACTATTCACAACTGCCTATCACCAAGGAAAAATGAGAGACGAACTTTGTTCTTCTAAAAATCAGAAGCCCATTTTAAACCATGTAGAAGACCTCACTATTCCCTGCAGAACGCCTTGCCTGTAGTTTATTGCCTACCGCCTATTGAGTTGAGCTAAAATGAAGAAATTGGGAAAACCCATGTTTGCTGTGTTACAGACTTAAAAAGAAAGCAAACTAAGAAGAGCCTTAGAGTTCAGAAAATTATCTGATTACATATATACTAATAGTGGCCCAATGCATGAAATTTGTACACATTAAAAAGGAACTAATTAGAGGAAAATTTTAATATTGCTATTTGCCCTTTCATTATAATAGAAGTGTCAGAGATGAAAGAAAATTAGTAAAATGTATATGAAAATCTCCCTCCTGTCAGAGTCTGGGGCATGCCGTGGGACCCAAAATCAAGTCCCCGCCCACTGTGTGTGCCTTGAAATCCTGCAAGACCCAGGCCTGGCCAGCCACATTCCACAGGGCAGGGGGTGCAGCCTAAGTTCCCCTGTCAAGCCCCACCAGGTTGGGGGGTGCAGCCTCAGGTCACCCGGCCCAGCACTGGGTGGGGAGCACAGTCCCAGGTCCGGCTGAACGCCAGGGCGTGGGCATGGCCTCGGGTTCCCTGGCCTCAGCGCTGGGGTGGGGATCACAGCCTCAGGTACCCGGCCCCAACACCAGGGCAGGGACACGGCCTCAGGTCCCCTGGCCCCAACGCCTGGGCATGAGGGTGCGAGGGCACAAAGGCATGATGACCATTTGCATATTAGCTCTTTATTATATAGGATTGTGTGTTAAGTTATACGGCAAAAATATTTATTAAAATTTTTCCAAGTTTGAACTTCATTATAAAGAATCCTTCTAATGCACTCATTCATCCTGGAGAAATGATAACAAGCCCTATATACAGAATATAAAGCAGTGATTTCTTTAAAATGTCCTAAAAAATTAGTCTGCACAGTAACACAATGAAAAAAATGGGATTCTCTGGGGCCTTAGAGAATTTGAAGTGGTGACTTAGGTTATCTAAGAAACCAATTACAGGCTCATGGTTTTCCTTTTGTTCAAGATTAGAAGAGTTAGGTTACTGCCACCTGTTTTATATGGAGAGAGAATCAAAATTAGTAAGTACAACTCTAAATTCTCTGTCTTAGAGATTATGATTTCTGGTTTGACTGACCAGCCTTCAAATTGGCAGTACAAGTCACACAGTTACTTTTCCAGCCAGCCATTTTGGCCATCCATGTGATAGGAAACAAATGCTTTGGATGTGAGTCTTCTCTCGTTTTGACAGGATAGACCAAATAATATTTTTGAGACATGTATCATTGTGACTACAGTTAGGCAATAAGGATTCTAACACTCACCCACACTCACTGGCCTGCTCTATGTTCTTTCAAAGTCTTTTGTTTGCTTTTATAAAAGCACAGACTGAATATTAAGCCAAAATAATAATGGATTAATATTCAGTGTGGCAGTTTGTGGACACAAAATTAAACTGTAGCAATCCTATATAATAAAAGCCTAATATGCAAATGGACCAAACGTCAGAACAACCAGCATAACAATTTGTTGCTATGACACACACTGACCACCAGGGGAAAGACACTCAATGCAGGAGCTGTCCCCAGACTGCAGGCCCCAACAGGCAGAGGCCGGGGATGGGGCCAGTGAGGGGGTGGTGTCAGGCCAGCCAAAGAGGGTGCCAGCGGAGGCACCCCCTAATGCCCTGGTGGTTGCTTCACAGATCAGCCCTGAACACCAGCCAAGCCTAGGAACCCTACCTGTGCACCAATTTCATGCACTAGTCCTCAGGTATTCTATAGGACTACATGATTAGAGAGAGAGAGAGAGAGAGAGAGAGAGAGAGAGAGAGAGGAGAAAGAGAGAGAGAATGCTATTTTTAACACTGCGGAATTTAAAGTTATCATGGCCAGTTTCAGAGGCACACTTGCTCAAGAATCTAGTACACCTGAGAACACTATAATCCCAACAGGAATTTATTCAACTTCCAAATGACCCATTAAGAAGGTTATAAAGTATAAGTAATGTTCCCAACTACTGTTTAGCAAACACATTTTTTTTGTCTCTTAGGTAAGCCCAAAAGACACTTAACTATCATAAAAGTTTGAGTCCCAAGACCATTTGCCAAGATCATTTATATCTTATTTTGTTTACCATTCTTTTGAGGGTTACCCAGGTTCTTTGCTTTATGCCCTACTCTCCCCTCTCCGGGATATGGAGGGAAACATCCCCTGCAGGAAAGAACTTTTCTCTCCTCCCAGAAAGAGGCTAACATCTTATGCGTCCATATGTCACATTCCACCTAATTCTAAAGATGGATAAGAAGAGATCCTAAACCCATGTACTGGTTGGGGGTCACTATGTGTAAAAGATAGTGAAGATGTTTTAAATTGGCAACATTTTAAATCATCTCTGGGTCATTCAGTTATGAGTACTTTTTGTGGGTAAAAGTAATTGTCTATTCTTTTAAAACATCTTGTCTTTATTGTCAACTAAATCTTGAATGTCATTTTAAGGTTGTTAACAATTATGTACATAGACTCAACAGTTCCTCATCCTTCTGGGAAACCCCAAGGCATAAGCTAGTTCTTGTTATTTAGAATAACTGGAAATTTTCTCCTCAAGCAAATCACAAATCTCCATTTAAGTAAGGCCAAAAGAAAATCAAAATTATTTACTTAAAATAAATATGACCAGGACGTAACCTTAACTCATAGCAAATTGCCAAGAATGTTATTACATGCAAACACAGCTTTTGAGCACCTATAACCAACACCTACCTGCCAACTTGTTCCTGCAGAAAATGGCACCCCTTTTCATTGACGTCAGTCAGAAGCCTGGAACGCTGTCATCTCCCTTTGCTGCTTACATCCCACCCCAAGTCCTAAATGTTTCTGGTATGTGTCCACTGACGCACTGTCCATCCAGGCCACCACTGCCTTTCACGTGGTTACTCCCCCAGTTCTGGTTCCAGCCTTGCTCTTCTTTTGGCCATTCCACACACAGCAGCCAGAATGGTATCGCATCATGTTTCTCTCCAACTAAACAATTATTAAATTAGCTCCCATAATCCTTGCGATAAAAGCCAAACTCCTTAACATGACTTAAATCCTTCCAACCTTACCTCCTCTGCCCTCTCCAGTCTCGTGAGCTGGCTCCATTCTCCATTCTTACCTCCTCATCCAATTGCATTTCCTTGATCCCTCTAAATTGAGTTAGATGGCCTGTAAAAAAATATTAATAGCTGCCTGTTCCTAGCTCCCTCATCTAGCACATATCATATGTTTTTGATAACTGCTTGTTTAATTCTGCTTCTACTGATAGACTGTACAAGCTATAATTGAACGGGAATTGGTCTTAATTCAAAACTTTATCCTCAGCTCTCAGCACTGAGCCTAAAACATGTAAGTGCTCAATAGATGCTAATTGAATGAATGAATGAATAAGGCAAAACACAAAGAAACAAAAAGGAGGGTTCAACCACCACGTTGAGGGAAAAATAATGGGTTCCAATACCATAGATCAAAAGTAATGTCTTTATTAGCTGAAGACTCATATAAATAAGAAAATAATGTGTAAAAGACAAGAAAAATAGATCACAAAATGTAAATAGGATTCTATAATAAACATAGAATTTGGGCCACTATTTAGCCACACTTCAGTGAAATATCCTCTTTTCTATGTAATATTATTGGAGATTTTCTAAGATAAGGTATGCTAGCAGTTTAGCAAGGTTTGGTGAAAGGAATCATCTTACATAATTTCTATGGGAAGTATAAACTGATACAAATATTTTTGAAACAAATTAGTTAATATGCTATTGTAACGGGCATACCTGTAGGAATCTATCTTAACCAAACAATTCTAAATGTATAAATCTGCACAAAGCAGCATTATTTTCAGCAGCAAAAAATGTGAAGCAATATAAACATTCAATAGAATAGACTATGTAAGACATGATGTAACCTGTAGACAGATTATTATATAATTTTTACAAGAATGATTAAGAAGCAATTGAAAAATATGTGTATGATATAAGTTAAAAAAATAAGAAATATTTAATTTAAGTACAGCATCAGTAAGTATAAAAGTGTCTGAAAGTATTTTTGTTCAACTAACACAATTATTCAGTTGGTTCAGTAAAAACAGAACTTGTGCCTGAATTATTCTTAAATTTCCACTTTGTTCAAGTGAGCTGGTCTAATAATTATGTCTTTGTTACAAAGAAATAAAAATACTTTCTATTGGCTTTGCTGTCGCTATTTTGATAGGTGTTTGGGGAGAAATGAGAGAAAGAAATGGTCACCATGGCTCGAAACCATGCCACGCATGCATGCTTCCTTTGTTCACATGCTATCCTTTATTATTCTTAAGAGGATAGTTACTCACGTTCTTTTGAAATAGTGTCATAAAAAGCATCGCATGTGTTTCTTACAAACCATTGCCATAATTCATAAAGCAAAAATGTAATAGCTGGAAATGTCTGTGCTGTTGCCTGGAATAAAATAGGTTATTGTTTATCCCCACGTAAAGGGATAATACAGGTTGATAGGAAATTTAGCTACCAAGTTACAAAACCATAGAAACATTTCACAATGCAATGCTCAAAGGGATCCTTCTTCAAAAGGGGATTGTGCAAAAGCAGACATCAAGATGGGATTAGTCATGCAAGAGATTTACTGGAGGAAATACCTGTAAGGGGAAAGGAGGAGGGAGCCAGAGGAGGCTCGGGGAGCCGTCAGATCCTGATGCAGGTCTGACCCCAGTGAAGGAAAGCAGAAAGGAGGGACGGTTGGACTGCAGTGCAACGCTAAGGAAGTTCACCATGGTTGCCAGGAAGTCCTTGAGACAAATTCATCACCCAGGGAGTCCTTTCTCTCCCAGGAATGGCTCTGACTTAGTATTCCTGCCACATTTAGTCAGATTCGAAGCGGCCCATGTGAAGTGTGGCTTCTGCAAGAATGCAGTGGTGGACTCGGAATGCAGCAGCCGGGACCATCCGTTATTATGCCCTCTGCAAGAGGGGTTCTCAGAGGCTCCTCTTCATAGCTGCCTCAGGCATCAATATTTAATGACGCTCAGAATACAGCATCTTACTTTATGATAGAAAATTCATTGCAATGTTTACTCAAAGTAGCCACTCAGTTATTTGGATGTAAAATGACCGTGAGTTTCTCAGGAAAACAGCCCAGGCAATGACTAGGAAAGCATGTATCTCCATTGTTATGGTAGGGAAACTGAGGCATGGAGAAGCTAAAAAACTTACCGAGGTTAAAAATAAGTAGCAAACCAGAACCCAAAGCACTGTTGTTTTAATATAAGGAGGCTCATTCTCTTTCCTATTCATATTTGTAGGAATAAAACAGAAATTTCAGGGTTTTAGCATAGATAACATGTAAACATCCAAGGCCAAATGGCTCACTACATCACTGTTACACATGTTGTAAGAGAGAAGATTTTACAGTTAAATATATTTATTTCAGAATAAAATCAAAGTACCCAGCATTCTTAAACTTTTCTGAGAGAGAATGATTTTCCATCAATTATTTCATTTTCTGACTCAGCAAATTAGGAAGAAATATTAAGTTTTTTTTCCAATAAATCTTGAAACTACATACTCAGTTATGAAATTCAACCAAAAGGATGGAAACTAACATGTCTTTCTGGCCATGGACACAAAGATGTATTTAATTACTTTTAAATAACTTCTACCTCCAAATATTCTCATCTGACTTAGAAAACAGATTTCCTTTTTAAATTTTATACATGTAATGAGGTGAATTTAAATAATTCACTTTTAAAATGAATGTTTTTCTCTGCCCAACTATTGTGACAATAGTTTTTTGCACATTAGTAAGCCAAATTTTGAAGTGAGCAAATTGGGGATATTTGAAAGCTGAATTAAGCCATTAATGCCTAATAACTATAGTTTTCTTTATAATAGTCTACTGGCCTGAAGATTTGTTGATTCTCAAGGAGCAGTTTATTGTTGTGAGATATTTACATCACTGCAAATACATTCCATAATCATCATGAAAAAAAGTTTTCTTTTCCAAAAATCAAGCATATGTGTGTCCCAACATAAGAGTTTCATCATAACCAGTTCTAACCATATCATCTCTATTGGTAGATGCTCTTAGTTCCAAATTTTAAGATATGAACATTTCCCAGGATCTTGTGAATATTATATAACAGGTTGCTGGGTGGGGAGGAGTGAATTTTAAACTCACCAAAAACATCATTTCCAAGGCACCTTTTGAATAACATCCAAAATTGGTTTGTCTTGGATTTTTTTTTTTTCTTACCTTGAGCAATCCATTAATTTTGCTAGGCAGCTGCATCTCTTTAAAATTATGAGTTACATCAGTAGTCTCTACTCGGGTACAATATTTTACAAATGAGAGAAAATAAAATGTATTGCCCTAGAACTTTTCTGTTTCCTCAGACTTTGAAAAATGAAACCCTCTGTTTATTTGTAACAACAGTTATAGCAGTCCAAGTTTTAGGGACCATCATCGCCAGATTTTAAATTGAGTCTGAAACAGCCTACCTCAAAGACCTTTCTTGGGCAGCCTCGTAACTTTATCTTTTTTCTACTCAAGCCGTCTACATAGTTAAATAGAGAAAACTCATATCATTTATTTTGCCCATTTAACTCAACTCCCTTGGGGTAAATTCATTCTCTGGATGAAATTGAACTGCAAAGAGTGTCCTTAACACTTGATTATTTGGAAAGAAAAAGAATAGAACACTCCCTGTTCAGTATACATTAGGTCTCTGGCATGTTTGCATAATCATTTCATGAAACTATAACCATGTGCATGACTGAAAATAAATTTTAGTTCCACTCAGGGAAAAAAAAAGGTATTCAAGGAAGTAATTCAAAGTTTAAAATAATAATTTGTCTTTTTTCAGTCAGAATTACTCAAAATATTCAAAATCAACCAAGAGTAAAATAATCAGAGAATCTTGGAACTTGAAAAAGCCTAAGAGGTTGTTTTAATTCCAAGTACAGTTTTAGATGTGTGTGTAATAGAGACCCAACCTAACTTTGGCTTAAGCAAGATGGAAGTTAAGTTTTCTCTTATGTAACTGCAGAAGTTGGCAAACATTCTGGTAAGAATATGCTGGCCTCTGAGGTCACCCAGGGATCCAGCCTCTTTTTTCATGTTCATGGTTGCTCATCAAATTCCTATTTCAGGTGCAATCTGAATATTGCACACATCACTCTGCTCCTACATCTGGAAATCAGTCAATGGCAATGCCTGGTTGCAAAAGAGGCTATTCTGAGTAGTCATGTGCCCAGGTAAAATTTAATTACTATGGAGGACAGAAGAGAGTTGAGAAGATTAACTAAAAACCTATACCCCAGAGTAATTTTATATCCTAATATATAAAACAAATAAAAATGAAACTCTGATAGAAAGCAGGTTGTAGTGGGAGGTTGGGGAGGTTGGCATCCCCTCTGTGGTCTCTCTTTTTTTTTTCTAATTGATTTCAGAGAGAGAGAGAGAGAGAGAGAGAGAGAGAGAGAGAGAGAGAGAGAGAGAGAGAAAGAGAGGGATATAAACATCAATGATGACAGAGAATCATTGATCAACTGCCACCTGCATATCCCTACTGGGGAACGAACCATAACCTCCTGGTTTAAGGGTCGATGTTCAACCACTGGCCCACACTGGCTGGGCCCATTCATGGTCTCTTGATTGCTTGTGAGGTTCCTCTAAATGTCTAGGCAGCTGTTGGACACATTTAGAAACCATCACTCTATACAAGGGATGGAAAAAGAAAATGTCTGAACAGGTCAGGCAGGTAAAGTAAATACATGTAGCAAGTTGAATGTGGCGCCTATGGCTGGCAGCGGGATAACCTAGAATGCCTTCCCAATTAGATCAAACGGAGTTGCTGCCCTCAGCACCGCTACATTGCTGAATCGTAAAACTGTGGGGCCCGAGTTACCAGACATTTCCATTTTCAAGAGAAGCCAGGAACCTATATTTTAGTGAAAACTCCTGCTTTTTCTGATATTATTCCTAGTTAACACATCTTACAATATTGTGAAAGCCAAAACCACATCTGCAAGCCAGATTTCCTTAAGAGCCACTGCATACAATCTATACTCGTCTACATCAATCATTTCATTTTCTAGACAAGGAAACAGAAGCACCGTCCCCCACACACCTGGCCAGGTCTTCCGTCTTTCCATTCAGTGTTCTTGTGCTACACCATCATCAAATGCCACCCTGGAGCTCAGAATAAGCAAATAAGACATTTATTCTTTAAAAGTAATCGAATTGTATGCTGCCATTTAGGGTTCAGCTTTGAAATGAAATATTTAACGGCAGATCAAGTGTGTGTGCTATGCCCCATTCCCTCTGAAACACATAATTGAAAGTAAAATCAGCTCTGCTTTCTCCCTTCCGGACCTGGCTTTGCCAGAGCCCCACTGCCTGATCAGGAACAAATGAGACCAGGAAGCATCAAAGGCTGTCACTGACCCCCACCCAGGAGCCGCTCTCCTCCATCACACATGGCCCATGTAAGGGCACACTCGTATCAGAGCCAGGCAGATTCATTGCAAAACACACTTCTCACTTTGAGGTGGATTTCTTCCTTTTTGCTGTGAAGTTGCATGCTTAAACGTTTTTGCCTGAAATTTTTAAATGTATGGAAATGGGTAACCTTTATCTTCCAAATGCCTGAGTGGAACTAAATTGCTCGTGGATTAATTATATGCTACTTGCATAAGCTGTTTTATGAATATTCCTATTGTTTAGATGTTTCTTACATGAGAACCTGATACTAAAAGTGTGTGTCAAGCATGAAAATGTACCTCATGCATTATTTGTACTTTATGGTGGGGTTTTTCAGTCCAAAGCTTAGATGATGTGCTTATTTTCTGATTTTTCTCTAGAAACTTTAGTCAATCTTTCCAACACCTAAATTAGATTTTTTTTTTGATCCAGTGAATGCTATTCTAAATGTATAGTAAGAGAAAATGTTGGAACTATAAGCAGTCTATATCCATATGACAATTCAGAAAGATATTTCATTTTCATATCTGAATTTTCTTTAACTTAAATTGTCCAGGCATGTTTTAAACCTGGGTTTTGGTGTTTCTGTGGTATTAGCAGTTGGCAAAAGTAATGTCCATAGGGGGCCAACCTCAGAAAATAAGAGTCCAAGGGGTGAGTTTGGTTTGGCCGGGAAAACATCATACATTTCCATTTCCTATTTCTAATGCCTTAAATCATCAGACTTTATTAATAGAATAAATTGGACCACATGGAACAATTCCAACCAGCGCTGTTAGAAAAACACAGACACAAATGGACACACAAAGCTCCTCTATTTCCAGGTTACTTTCTGCAGTCTTACCTTTTTTTAATCCTCTTACTTTGTTCTGCATTCCATTTCTTCTTTTTATGCCCCACGATGACTGATTTGTTCCCTCTTTTGATTTTCCTTCAACTTGCTGCCTAGTCCCACTTCATTCTTGCAAGTATGTCCCTAAAAATATTAGTGTTAATTATTTTAAGTTCTTATCCTTTTTTATATAAATGCTATTTTCTTATACATTTATTGAATGCTTTTATAAATGTGTTTCCACAAAAGAATATTTCTGGCATAAGCATTGTTATAGGCTAAGTTGGATCCCCTCCAAAAATCATGTGCTGAAGTCCTAACCCCCAGTACCTCAGAATGTATGGTAATTGTATTGGGAGGTAAAGTATTTAAAGAGGCAGTGAAGATGAAAGAGGTCATTGGGATGCACCCTAATCCAACAGGACCTGTATCTTTATAAGAAGAGGAGACTGGCAGAACCAGAGCAGCAACAGCCAGGCCTGGAGCAGCCAGACCTGGGGCAGTGGCAGCCAGACCTGAGGCGAAGGCAGTCAAGCCCAGGGTGGCCAGTCCAGGAACACCCAGGCCCAGAGTGGCCGGGCCTGGAGAAGCCGGGCCCAGAGCAGCCGGGTCGGGAGCAGCCAGACCCAGAACATCAGCAGCCAAGCCCAGAGCATCCAGGCCGGGAGCTGCCAGGCTCAGAGCAGCTGGGCCCGGGGCAGCTGGGCCCAGAGCAGCCTGGTTGGGAGCAGCCAGGCACAGAGCAGCAGCAACCATGCTTGGAGCAGCCAGGTCAGGAGCAGCCAGGCCCGGAGCGGCCAGGCCCGGAGCATCTGGGCCTAGAGCAGCCAGGTCGGGTGCGGCCAGGCCCGGAGCAGCAGCAGCCACGCCCGGAGCAGCCAGGTCGGGAGCGGCAGTGGCCAGACCCGGATCAGCTGGTTGTGGAACGAACCAGAGCAACAGAGGCCAGGCCCGAAGCAGCCAGGCCCGGAACAGCTCGCTCCTTGCCTGCCTCCGCCCCACGGCTGCCTCTCAGACATGGCTGGAAACTTTTGGAGGAACTTGAGTGTCTGCTGAATCAAATGAGGAAGACTTAGATCTGGATGTGTTGAGCTAGTATAGCGCTGGGGTGTTGATCTGTGAGTGCCTTGTGTGGGGCCTGGATGAGGTTGGTTGATCTATTTGGAAATGTCTTTTGTGTGAAATGTATCCCTGGGCATGTGGAGGTATTATTGATCTGAGAAAATGCTAAGTAACTGATTTACTATCTGAAAAATTTAAAGTTCTGAAAGTTTAAGTTCTCTTGCCAAAAAGAGGTTTTAAAGCTAACACCTTAATTTTAAATGGAGAAAGGGAATGACAAGCCTTTCCCACCCAGAACAGGTAATCCAATTCCAACCAGCAGCTATGTTTAAACAATGTGTCCATTTACACTTGAATGGCTACACCTTTTGATAGCCTAAGGGCAAGTTTACATGTAAACAAGTTTGCTCTCAATTCCCAGGGCAGAAAAAAAAAACAAGGTTTAAAATTATTAGATCTTAAAATTTATTCTTAGAGTGTAAAAGTTTATTAATTAAAAAAAAAAAGGAGATTGAAAAACCTGATGAACAATAATAGCGGTTCATTGTAGTAGAGTCGGCAATAATGGGAGGGGAGTGGACTGACTGTTCTCAGGGAAAGGGAGGGAGGAAGAGACTGAACATAAACTGTGCACCTATGGATGAGGACAATGGGGGGTGGGGAGGGGGCGGAGGGTGGGGTGGGAACCTCGTGGAGGGGGGAAGAAATGAGGAACCTTTGTAATAATATGAACAATAAAAATTGATTTAAAAAAAAGAAGAAGAAGAGGAGACTGGGACACAGGAGCACACAATATCATGTGAAGTCAAAGGGAGGAGTCAGCCTACAAACCGAGAAGAGGCCTCGGCAGAAACCAGCCCTGACAATAGCTTACTCTCGGACTTCTAGCTCCAGAGCCCGGAGAAAATAAATTACTGTTGTTTTTAACTACCTTGTCTGTCTGTCCTTTGTTATGGCAGACCAGACAAACTTACGCAACTGTTATCTGAAAATCACAGTTAAGATAACCAACCTTTGCAAGTTACATATTTGTAACTGAAAGCTCTCTTCTAATATACCATTCATAATATCCAATATACTAAATGTAGTATTGATAATAAAAAAGTTTCACTCTCTATAGTCCATAAGAGGGTAATTTTCTCAGACCTTTAGTAATTCATTTACATTTTCCTTTCTTTGGCTTTATCTATTACAGTGTTTCCCAAAGTGTGGTACGCGTGCACCCAGGGGTACAGGAAGAGTTTGGTGGGGGTACGCGTTGCACCGGAGTTTGGTGGGGATATGCACTGCACCGTGCTTAGCTGCGCCTAATTCTACGTTCTCATGAGTACGAGGGGTACTCAGCGTTATGAAAATTATAGAAGGGGTACACGTATGTCAAAAGTTTGGGAAACACTGATCTACCAAATAAAGAAATCAAAATAATTTTTTCTATGGTTTCTAGTGCTAAAAACGTTAATTCTACATGTTTACCCTATCTCTCTAATGACAGAGTTAAGCATTGTTTTTGAACACCCATTCTCTCTCTCTCTCTCTCTCTCACACACACACACACACACACACACACACACACACGCAAGAAAAGGAGGATTATTCAAGAGGTTGAGTGATGGGCAAAATCAGCCTAGTTCAATGTGAATCATTTCATACACATAACACTGAGTGAGTTATAAGTTAAATAAATAATTAGTCGTTGAACAATCACCCCAAAAAATCATGTGGGTCCTTATTTTTCTTACCTCAATTTCACTTACCACCTGCCTCAATGTGAACACTACAGAGTAGAAGAGGTAAAAAGAAGTTATCAACAACTCAGCAAAGATGTCTCTGGTTTGATCTTACTTTTACTAAAGCATACCTCCCTTCTTAAGACTAAAATAAACTGGGGTGATTACATTGACCAACTATGTGAAAGGAGAGAAGGAAGCAAAGGCAACAAAATTGAGGGTAGTTGCATGGACTGACAGTTGGACAAAAGAAACAAAAATATAGAGCAGAAATGAAAAGTAAGCAACAGAAGGAAATCTGTCTTCCCCCTCCCTCTCTCCCTCTTTCTTCCTCCTTAACCCCCCCTCCTGCTCCTTTCCTTTCTCTCATCTTCCATTTGTTAGATCTCCTGGTCTCTTTTGAAGCTTCCAAACCATCTCTCCTCCATTTACTAGCCTAGTCCCTTAGTGTACAATTCTTGTTGTTTTCTTATCACTCTTTACTTGTAACTCTTAGTGCTTTGAAAGTGAGGAAGGAGTGATGGGAGTTTTTTTTAAAACAGTTTCTTCTCATCTAAATTTCTATAATTCCTAGTTGATTTGTGTGCCACCAACACAGCCCCTTATTAATCTGCCAGAAACATCTTTTGAAAATGCAAATAAATCACATTGTTACTATGATTCCCAAAGCTGTACTGAATTCTGCCACCTAAATTAGCTCAGCACAAAGACTATCATCTCACCTACAGCTATCCCAAAATACTTCCAATTCCCAAACAAGTTATGCAGGGTTTTGTACTGGTTGTCTTTGCACACATACATCCCTCTCTGTCTCGTTATTCGCTATTCATCCTTGGAAATTCACCGTGAGCCATCCTCCTCCAGGAAGCTTTCTGTGCATGTGTCACAATGAACTTTATGTGGAATTACAGTTTGTAGATTTGTCTCTCCCTGCTGGATAAGACTATATGTAAAACAGCAAAATGTCAGCAATAAGGTAGGCATTACATATTAGCAAGTGCTATCACATAGCATTATAAGGTAGAAGCTGTAATATCATTCTATACTAGCTCCATGTGGTATGTGCCAAGTGGTTAAATCATTTACCCTCTCGGTACTGTAATTTTGTCATTTGTAAAGTTGAAAAAGTCTGGCTTATAGTAAGCACTCAAGGTCTGTTATGATAGTCCTGAATGTCTACATTTACCTGGTTTATTTCTATATCTACATCTCTGTTGTGCATCTGCCTAGTGTAGAGCAGAGTCCAAAACCCTGATGACTCTTCATGCAGGTGTGTCTGTAGGCTGGTCCCTACTGGAAGGCTGTGTTCTCTCAGAAATGGGCTCTATAGAAGACAGTTTTAGATACATTTTTCAAATGCTCTCAAAAGTAAATATGTTCCCTGGGTACACAAAATGTTTTAACTTTGAAAAAGATCCCCAGGAAAACTTTTAATTTTATTCAGCCAGTACATACCCATAGAATCTTACTGTTTGCTTCTGGCCAGAGTGATCATACATCCCAGTGTGCTTGGGATGGTCCCAGTGTAATGCTTCTCATTCTGTCATAATGATTAATTGTGCTTCATTTCATTCTAAAATGCATCCTGATTAGGACAATTCATTATGTGGCCACTCTATTTGTGGCTTGTGATCATTCTCATTGATCATGGTGATTTTTTTCTGATTGGCCAGTGCCCATACCATACCAGTTGTGAAATGTTTTTCATACCTAATATGCCTATAAGAGAGTGACCTGATTTGTTCTCCTATAAATTGAACTAAATGCACATACATTAAGTCCTTAGAATAAGAAAAATGAGAAGGATAAGAGAGGAGAGAGCCCGATTCACACACCCACAAGAACTGACCTGAGAAGGAAGAGAACCCAAGCAGGTCTGAGTCCATTGGCGATGCCTTCCTCACTTCCACCCCCTCCAGCACTCTCTCTCACCTGGACCTTCTCTTTTTTCTGGTTTCTTTCAGGTGAAGTCACTGTTGAAAATGTTTGTTTCTTATTTTCTTCCCTTTCTAACCCCATAGGGCAGTGGTTCTCAACTTTTTTAATGCCAAGAGCCACAGGTTGAGAACCATTGCTGTAGAGCCTAAAATCATCGGAAAACACAGATATTTACATTATGATTCATTAACAGTAGCAAAATTACAGTTATGAAGTAGCAACGAAAATAATGTTATGGTTGTGGGTCACTACAACATGAGGAACTGTATTAAAGGGTCGTGGCATTAGGAAGATTGAGAAACACTGCCATAGGGACTTAAGAAGCCACATTATCAAAGACAATTTTTATTTAAAAGTGGGAATTATAGCTTTTGTTCCTCTTTATGTAAGCATCCTCCACTGATTTGCAGATGATTTAACTAGAAATGTCTTCTATTGGACCTGCCTTAGAATTGCTTCAAAGAACGCATTTGCTTGAAAGGCAGCTAAGAACATCAAGTTCTCTAGTGAAGAAAGCATTATCCTTGCCATATCCATAAGTCTGACCGCCTTAGACTAACAGGATAATGAGAATTGTTCCATCCAATCACTTGGCAAGGAAGAATGTTTCTGCTACAGAATTTCTAATGGAATTAATGCCAATTGAATTCACATGGTAAGAAAAAGGCTGTGCATATATGCAGAAAAAATGCTTCCGAGAACAATACGATCTTGGAGTAGAGTAGTTTTTTTGCCCTTCACTGGGATTTTTAAGAGTAATGGGAGAGAGAGTAATGTGTAGCCATTGGTGTTAATTCCATGATTTCCTAATAAAGATAGAGCTGCAGTAATTCAGGTTGGAGTTGAACTAATTTTAGCATTGAAGCCTAATGAAGAACTTAAAGGTTTACTTATCTCTGTCTATTTATCGTCACCCATAGAAAACATCTTCTGATAAACACAGCAGAATCTAGAGTGGCAGGGTGGAAGGGAGGTGTGTATAGGTAAGCCATTTAATTCAGTCTCCTCTCTGAAACTGACGCAGAATCTATGTGTAAAACAGTTGCTTTGTTTTGCTCATAGAACATTGATGTCAAACAAATTGTCATCCTCAGATGCACATGATGAAAGGTTTTCATTTTGCTTTGAAGTAAATAAAAGGTCAGGCACTGCTGTGATTGCAAAAGTCCGTGAAACTAAACCATGTGTAATAATTTTTGACTATGATGCTTCCTAGACTAGGATAGTAATGCATTTAAGGGGTTACTTAAAGGAAGACTTCTCAATAGCCCCAATCAATAATCGCAGGTCTGAATTTCAAAATGGAAATAACAATTAAATGAATGTGTTTTTTTTCTTATCTCCCAAGGCATCTGTACTCAAAAGTACATTTTGGGGGCTGTATATGCTACTTAAGGTGTCAATGTGCAAACGTTTTTGGTGTTTTTGGTTTTTTTTACTGATTCCTTATGAGATAAAGAGCTTAGCCAAGAATGTCAATCAACATATTGTTTCATCTTTGCACACAGGATGTTCATTGAGAACTTCTTCCAACCAAAAAAGAAAAATTAGTTGAATTAAACAATGCATTTAATGAAGAAATATCTCTGTATTTAGGTAGTAGCTTCTGGTTTCATTGCAGCTGGTATTGAAGAGTTTGTGGACTGGCAGTATCTTACACAATACAGTTTTTCTAGCCTGATATAAGATATCAAGTTTTCTGTGTCAGAAATTATATTCAGCTTCTTATAATAGAGACCCAATTAGAAACTTAAGTAAATTAGGGGGTTCTTTTAGCACAGAAAATATGTGCAAGACTATACAGAACTTGTATGTCCATTGTAAGGTGAGTTTTATCAGAGCTAACAAACCATTAGGTTGGATGGGCCCAGCAGGATTCCATAATAAGATGCAAATGCATCTGGGATCACACAGTAGCAGGATTGCAAGTAAAGCTACTCAGAAGCTGCCCCAGGCCCTCATTTACCTGCCACTGTGGCTCCAGCACCTCTTTCAGCTCATACCTATGGCTCAATGAAGCCCATGATGATCCATGAGTAGCAGAGGAAAATGGCAAAGCTTATTTCATGGACTGAGCAACTCAGTATGTGAGAATGAGCAAAAAAAATGGATGGTTTCTGCTCTACAGCCCCTCTTAGAAAAACCCTGAAAAGAAGTGAAGAGGGAAATCCTCCCAATAGACAAGGCTTCAGATAATCCAACTTGTCATCCTTTATTGTGCCTGAAAAGAGAAGGAGCTTGAGGCAAGAATAAACATGTCATAAAAAAATAACGAATAAGATTGAAGACAAGGAGGTCTGAAAGGGATATGTGGATACATATGGACCCATGGAAATGGGAAAGAGTATTGCATGTTATCCATCAGAGAACTTATATATTACAGAGAAAATAATAGCAAAGTAGTAGAAAGAATGACTGACAATGGACAAAAGCATCCACTGTCCTTGACCACCCAGACTTGGCAAATAGGCACATGAACAGGATAGCCATCCTGGTAGAGATGGAGGCATGAGTCTGACTGCATGAGTTTCCACTCACCAAAGCTGACTTAAGTATTGCTTTTGTAAAGAGCACAAACTTGCCAACAATAGAGACTAACACTGAGGCCCCAATATGGCACTACCCCTCCAGGCCAACTTGGTGCCAAGTTGATTGCATTAAACTTGTTTCACTTTGGAAAATGCAGTAATTTATCTTGTGAAATCAACACATTCCCAATATGGGTTTGCCTTTCTCTGCTGCAGGACCTCAGCCAGCACTGTTATCCCAGTGCTTACAGAATGGGTGATCCACTGTCTTCGGATCTCACATAACATTTTTGGGGTCAAAAGGACCCGCTTAAAAGCAAAGGACATTAGTTGGCACCTGTGCATAGGATCTTCTATTTAAATATAAAGACAAGTACCATATGATCTCACTTATATGTGGATTCTAATGTACAAAATAAACTAACAAAGTGGAATCAGAATCATAGTTATAGAGGGCAGACTGACAGCTGTCAGAGAAAAGGAGGTTGGGGGCTGAGTGAGAAGGGTTAAAGAATTAAGCAAAGGAAAAAAAGAAAAAAGAAAAAAGAAAGACTCATGAACACAGACAACAGTATAGTGAATTCCAGAAGAATGGAGGTGTTGGGGTGGGGAGCAGAGGTAGGAAAGAGTAAAGGCGGAATAAACGGTGATGGAAGGAGACTTGACTTGGGTGGTAAACACACAATACAATATACAGATGATGTATTGTAGAACTGTACACCTGAAACCTATGTAATTTTATTAACCAATGTCACCCCAATAGAGTCAATAAAAATAAAATTTAAAAAAATAATTGCAAAAAAATAGTAAGTAAATAAAAAGATATTTAAAGACCTACTGCCCTCTGGACCAATACACGTCAGGATATCGAATAGGACTTGATCCATCACTCTGACTGAAATTTTCAAAAGCCTTTCTCTGACATTCATGCCCGGGCCAGAGCAATTTCCCCAGTACTACATTTGTACTTTCACTGTCCTCTTCTGAACACAGTTAAAGCATCCATTTTCATTAATTCTCTCTTCTTTCCATATCTTAAATTACTCTCATGAGCCGGGACCGGTTTGGCTCAATGGATAGAGAGTCGGCTTGGGGACTGAAGGGTCCCAGGTTTGATTCCAGTCAAGGGCATGTACCTTGGTTGCGGGCACATCCCCAGTAGGGGGTGTGCAAGAGGCAGCTGATCGATGACTCTCTCTCATCAATGTTTCTAGCTCTCTCTCTCTCTCCCTTCTTCTCTGCACAAAATCAATAAAATATACTTTTTTTAAAAATAAAAAAAATAAAAATTACTCTCATGAAACCTTGTTATCTAGAGTAATAAAAGGGTAATATGCTAATTAGACTGGACATATTCCGGACATCCTTCCGAACAAAGCCACGGTGGTGGTGGTGATGGTGGCCGAGGCAGAGGCATTTAGGGGTGACCAAGCTGGCAGGGAAAAGCAGTTAGGGTCAACCAGGCCAGCAGGGGAGAGCAGTTATGGGCAATCAGGCCAGGATTCAGAATGGTTAGGGACAATCAGGCAGACAGGCAGGTGAGTAACTAGAAGACAGCAGTCCCGGATCACTGCCTGTGGTATTGGGTCTAAACCAGCAGTCAGACATCCTCTGAGGGGTCCTGGATTGGAGAGGGTGCAGGCTGGGCTGAGGGACCGCACCCCTCCTCCGTGCACAAATTTCATGCACTGGGCCTCTAGTATTATAATACAGTTTTTGAAATCTATGTCCCAGCATAATGTTACCAGAAGGACTGAGTTATAGCAATGTTCTTTTGGTCCTTCTAACAGCTAAAAATAAGATAAAGGATAAAAAGTCTGTTAAAACAAATAGTATTGTCTAGCAGATTAATGGTAACAAAATAAAGATCAGGTTGATATAACATTCTGGGAGTTATTTTCCATGCTTACATTCTGCAGTTCTTCTAAATACTTGTTCTCTCTTTAAGGAATAAAAATATTGTTTCCCTTTGAGAGCTGCTTTACCTGCTTCTACAAAATGCAGGCAGGACTGAATTTGGTTGCCTCTGGTTTTTCCATCTTCTGTCTATCTTTTTTTTTCTATTTAAATATTGTAAAAGCCTAGAATAAATATATTTGTCCTCAAGATTAAGGGTGGTTTTTTTTTATCCCCACATTAAATACAATTTTTGCAAATTCTTACCATGTATGCACTAGTCAACCAATTCATCAATATTCATAAATTCATTTTTAAAACCAGCTCCCAGAAAAAAATTTTCTTCATCTGTTTTTTCCTAGTCCCCATTTCTATGCCTCTTATCATATTCCCATTGCCATATTCTATTTTATTCTGACAGCTTAAGCATCACAGGGCTTCTTTGCCCATGCAACATCGTCTTCTCATTTCTGTAATATGCATTTTTTTCCTTTTAATAAAATCTTGGCCCACTTAGCTGTATTTTTGGAACATCACGCCAGAAGTTCTTGTTATTTTTTTCCAGTTATTTCTTCCAAAATATATCACACGTTACTTTACTCTTGAAGCTTGCATCATCTTCTTTCATCCCTAGCAAGAAATGACTACAAATATGCTTGGAGTAACTCTTTGTTATTTGATAATCAAAATTCCCATAACATAATCCCTAGGCAGTTCATGCTGATTTATCTTTTGAAACTTTTTCTAACAATAAAATGTTGCTGAAATAATTCTGTGATGTCTGTGTTTCATGGCTTCAAATAGACTTTTCTCTTTCCCATTTTAATATTCCCTTTCTTTACTTAGATCTCAGGAGTAACAGGAGCGACCCAACAAAGATCAAACCCTCATATCCCAATAACAGGTAAGTCTTAAATAGTCACCTTACTCTTTCCTTTGTTCTCTTTTGTGAAATATTAATTCACCCTCTCCTGCATTGTTTTACTGAATATGAAACCTTCTCTGACACTTCTGACATTCAGCATTTGCATCAAAATATGGAATACACTGCTGTGTATTTGCTGTAACAATATTGCAAGGTGTGTGTGGGGAGGTGGTGGGGCGGGGTGGGTGGAGAGTGAGCAGACGTAGGTGATCGCTTTGGCTCATCAAGAACTTACTTCTAGTAACTTGGTCATTATTTATCCACCTAACATTTATTGAACACCACTTCAATGTCATTCACTGTACTAGCTGCAGTGGTTCCAGCTTCCTACAGCTCATAATCTGGAGAAAACAAGAAAATAGGTGGTTATGATCTAAACCACACATGTCAAACACAAGGCCCGCGGGCCAAATCCGGCCCGCCAGGCCTTGCAATGTGGCCCACACCACGCTGTCATCACTGCACTCCGCTGCATTCCATCACAATGACTCGCGGTGACATAGGAGGCTTATGATCTCGCCGGCCGCCTCACCGGCCGCCATACTTGCTATCTATTACGCATGCGCATAGATAACAAGTCACGCGAGATTCAGGAGGCGTGACCTATAGTCCAGCATCCGATGTGGTTGTGCGGGTGGCAGAGCAGAGGAGAGAGTGAGTGTGCGGGCATAAAAAATACACAGCAGAAGCTGCCAGCTCCTGGCATAAAGTGCAGGCATAAAAATTGCAACAGAATCTGCTATCTGTACCCAGCCAGGCATTTATTGACTGACTTTTTTTTTTTCTCCACTCCATCTGCCAAATCAAGCTATCCCTGTGCAGTTTTCAACTTTTTCCTTCTAACGCAGATTTCCAATAAACTACATCTTTTACTGCCAATTTTGATCCCAAAATGTCCAGGAAAAGAAAAGTTGATGGTGAAGGCAGACAATTTAATGACAAATGGGAAAATGAATACATGTTTGTGCTTAGAGAGGGCAAACCAGTGTGTATATTGTGTTATGAGACAGTGTCGGTGATGAAAGAGTACAATATACGTAGTCATTTTGACACCAAACATAATGTTAAGTATGGCAAATATACTTTGGAAGAAAAGCATAAAATTGTTAAAGAACTAAAAGGCAAACTACAATCACAGCAGCAAATGTTTACAAAGGCTACAGCGAAAAATGATGCTGCAGTGAAAGCAAGCTTTATAGTGGCTGAATAAATTGCCCGTACTTCAAGGTGTTTTTCAGAGGGTGCCTTTTTGAAGCAATGCATGCTAAAAGTGTGTGAGCAAGTATGCCCAGACCAGATACAGAGTTTTCAAAATGTCAGTTTGTCAAGAAACACCATTGCAGATAGAGTTCAAGAACTCTCAGGAAATCTATCATCACAGCTGGCCGAACAGGCATGCAGTTATCTCGCTTTTTCACTTGCTATCGATGAAAGCACAGACAACACTGATACAGCGCAGCTGTCCATCTTTATACGTGCTACGAAGACCGACCTCTCTGTCACTGAGGAACTTTTGGGTGTAGCTGCCATGCATGGGACGACGACTGGTAGAGATATATTTGAGGCTGTGGAGAAATCTATAAATAATTTTAAATTACCCTGGGAAAAGTTGGTGGGGCTAACTACCGATGGCGCACCTTCAATGTGCGGAGAAAAGAAAGGCTTGGTTGGACTAATGAAGGAAAGAATACAAAAAAGTCACTGCCACACACCCTTGATTACTTATCATTGCATTATCCACCAAGAGGCTATGTGTGGAAAAGTTCTGGACATGAATGACATAATGACCACAGTCATTAAAACTATTAACTTTATATGGGCAAGTGGCCTGAATCATCGCCAGTTCCAACAGTTTTTTCAGGAGGTGGGTGCAGAGCATGGAGACGTGCCATACCACACAGAAGTAAGATGGCTGAGCAAGAGCGCAGTCCTCAAAAGATTTTTTGAGCTCAGAGAACAAATTGCTCTTTTCATGGAAAGTAAAGGAAAGCCCTTGCCTGAACTGTCGGATCCCGCCTGGCTATGTGATTTTGCTATGATGTGTGACATATGCGAGCATCTCGCCCAACTGAATCTGAAGCTGCAGGGACGCAAACAAGTCATCACGAAGATGTCTGACATGATCACAGCATTCCAGCATAAACTTCAACTATGGAAGTCCCAACTGGAACAGGACAATCTTGCCCACTTTCCCGTTTGTTTGAGTATCTCAACCACTATTTCTGGTACTTTTCCTTGCAGTAGGCTGGCTACCAAAGTTAGCCGTTTACTAAGTGAATTTGAGCGGCGCTTCTCTGACTTTAGAACACAGCACTCAGGTTTTGACATCTTTGCCAATCCTTTTACAGTTGATGTCAACAATGTGCCCCATCACCTTCAGATGGAGATAATCGAGCTTCAGTCTGACAGTGGCCTGAAATCAAGGTTTCAGGATGTTGAAATTGAGGACTTCTACCCTCTACTGCCCCCTGACTCAATGCCAGAGCTCCGACTTCATGCTGCCCGTATTCTATCTATGTTCGGGAGCACCTATCTTTGTGAACAGATGTTTTCAATAATGAATCTGAACAAAAACAAGCACAGATCACGCATTACTGATGACAACCTCCATGCTGTTTTGCGGGTTGCTACAGCCCAAGAAATAAAACCGAACATTGACTCATTGATCCGGGGAAAACGGTGTCAGACATCTAGCCAGAAAACAAAACAATGAGCATTTTAGGTACATTCCAATATTACTGTTTTGCTTGATACCAATATTACTGTTTTGCTTGATAGCATGTGAGTTGGTTAACAACACTGTTAAGGAAAAGATTGTTCCACTCATTTTAAATTCACATTTCTGGTTAACATTGTCAGTTTATGACTGTTCAGTAAACCATTCGGCCCGCGATTTAGGCTGGATTTTAGATTTTGGCCCCTTCTCTGATTGAGTTCGACACCCCTGATCTAAACAGTGATTGTCAACTGCTGTGTCACAGGAGTTTTTAAAACATGCAATGCCTGACTATTTAGTCAGGAGCAATGACCTCTTTTCCTCAAGTAAAAAAAAAAAAAAAAATGATAACAGCTAATAGCAAAATAAGCCAGTGAGAGAAAGATAAGTATCACATGATCTCATTCATATGTGGAATCTAATTAACCAAATAAACTAATAAACAAAAATGGACTCAGAGACATAGAAGAATGAACAGTCTGTTGAACTTCAGAGGGAAGGCAGGGGAGGGTGAATGGGAAGAGTTCAACCAATGAGCTTGTATGCATGTATGTATAACCTGTGGACACAGACAATAGGGTGGTGAGGGCATGGGGGGCGGGGGCGGGAACGGGCTGAAAGAAGTTAATGGGGGAAAAGGAGGACCTCTGAAATACTTTCAACAATAAAGATTTTTTAAAAAAATGACAATAGCCGAAACCGGTTTGGCTCAGTGGTAGAGCGTCGGTCTGCGGACTGAAAGGTCCCGGGTTCGATTCCGGTCAAGGGCATGTACGTTAGCTGCAGGCACATCCCCGCTGGGGGATGTGCAGGAGGCGGCTGGTCGATGTTTCTCTCTCATCGACGTTTCTGGCTCTCTATCTCTCTTCCTTCCTCTCTGTAAAAATCAATAAAATATATTAAAAAAAAAATGACAATAGCTAACACAACAAGTAACCATCCAGTATGAATGAATCAAAATTATACTTTCTTGTCAGATTGTCAAAACATATAATTTTGTTGGTGTGCCACAGAAATTTAGTAATTAGTTTATGTGTGCCATGAGATGAAAAGGGTTGAAAATCGCTGGTCTAGAGTATAAAGACTACAAGAGGGAGTGGAAGTATAACTGCAAACCCCTAAATCAGCGTAAGAAGAGAGTGGAGGAAGGAGAGAGTAGAAGGAGGAGGACCAGTGGAAATTAACTGGGCAGCAGAGAAAGGGGGCAGAGTGCTCCAGGCAAAAAGGAAGCAAAGAGGGAGTTGCCGAGAATTTTACTGAGTGGTGGAGTGATGTGCATGGTTCCAGACAGCTGTGGAAACAAATCTGGGGAAACAGCAGGAGCTGATGCTAAGAAGCAAGAGCCAGTTCTTAAGGGTCCCTGTGTCACAAGTTGGGAGAGTTTGCCCCTGTTCCACTCCACTCCTCGTCTGTAACTAGAGCCACTAGACTTCTGACGAGCACTTGGAAAGAGGTTCCAGGTTCTATTATCTGCTTTTCAATGCTTGAAACTCTTTTCATTCCAGTCTAATTGGAATCAATCTCATGCTCCATTTCTCCAAATTATCCCAAATGCCACAGCCCGACTAACTATATTTCTCATATCTTTGTCTTAAAATCTTCAGCTTTAATTGCCTACCAAATACAGCAGAAATCTCTATGCAATGTGACCCCAAATGGGTACATCCACTATCGTTTCCCATTTCTCCCCTAAACACAGCTTACACGTGGGTACTAGGGTTCCACAATTCCAAACCCTTGCCCACGCTGTTCTCACAATATCCTTGCTATTTTTCATATACTCAAACCTTTTCAGTCTTCTACACACATCTCTAATGTTTGTCTCTTTGCTGTCAACACTGCATCTTATTTCTATTACCTTGCAGCATTTATTGTATTCTGCCTCATAGTTTTATGTATTTACTTTATTCGTTTGACTGAAATGATTGCTCCCTCGTGGTCAAAACTGTATCTAACACCATCTCCTGAGCAGAGGTGTTAGGTAAATATCACATTGGAGCTTGTAAAATGGGTGACTATTAATAAAGCTCAGTTAATTTACTCTTTCCTTCCTTGAAGATGCTAGTAATCACCTTATCACCTCAAATTCCTTTACTATGCTATTTCCAAGGAAGGTAAGAGGCTGGTATTTTTTAAATATATTTTATTAATTTTTTTTTTTTTTTTTTTTTTTTTTTTTTTTACAGAGAGGGATAGAGAGTTAGAAACATCAATAAGAGAGAATCATTGATCAGTTGCCTCTTGCACACCCCCTACTGTGGAAATGCCTGAAACCAAGGTACATGCCCTTGACCGGAATCAAACCCGGGACCCTTCAGTCCAGGGCTGATGCTCTATCCACTAAGCCAAACCGGTTTGGGCTAGAGGATGGTATTTTACCTCTGTTTTATGGAAATAAACATTTGAGTATTAAGGCATCAAGTTTACTTAAGTATTAACACTGGAGTCAAAGTTCCAGGCTCCATGTCAGTGTTTAATTATTTAGCCCATGCTAGATCCAGGACTATGCCTTATGAAATTAAAAGATTATATACCTATTTTAAAATATTATATATGTAAGCTTTTGAAACACATTATATATATATTTCAGCACCTGGTGTTCCAGGGCAGTGGTGGGCAAACCCATCAGTCAACAGAGCCAAATATCAACAGTACAGCGATTTTAAATTTCTTTTGAGAGCCAAATTTTTTAAACTTAAACTTCTTCTAACACCACTTCTTCAAAATAGACTCGCCCAGGCCATGGTATTTTGTGGAAGAGCCACACTCAAGGGGCCAAAGAGCCGCATGTGGCTCGTGAGCCACAGTTTGCCCACCACTGTTCCAGGGAAACACCACGGAAAGGAGTGACTCTTACTTCACTGGTACCTTGGCAGGAGCTGGTGTAGCCACGTTCCCAGGCTGCAGAGAGCACAGGGCCAGGGGCCAGGGCACAAGGAACCTGGACAGCTTACTGCGCTGTTCCCTGTTCTTCACGTCTTCACATTTCCTCACTTAGTCCTCAGAGCCATCCTCTGAGGTGGGAACTATTATACTCCTCTCCTATTTTACAGGTGAATGAAATGAGGCACAGAGAAGATAAGCAACTTGTCCAATGTCACACAGGTACTAAGCAGCACAGTTGAGGTCCAAAAGCAATGTAACGGCTTCCCTCAGTGCCCCCTGTGCCTCCGGTGACACTTCTCTAGCACTTTCTCCGCGCCAGGTTTCCTTCTGAGCACTTTGCACAGGTTAACATACTTGAGGTTGAAAGTGAGGAGAATGACAGTATTAGGTAAAACTTACCTAGGTTTTCTGTTCTGGGGTAATTTTTAAAAGTATTACATTAACATTAAATTTCTTAAAAGTGTTCATTGCACTAAGGACATGTGATAACATTTTCTTGTTTTTAAGCAATACATGCTGAATTATTATGAGATTATGGATCATGATGTCTGTAATTTACTCTCAAATGGTTCAGCCAAAAGAGAAAAATATTAGAAACGCATGGTGGAAGATAGAGGATGTAGTAAGTGTGACAAAATGATGAAAATTGGTAAATAAACAGAAAGATACACAGATGTTTAAGGAACTATTCTTGCAACCTTTGTATAAGTTTAAGGATTTTCTTATTAGCAAGCCTTTAAATAAAAGTCATTTTTAAAACAAGAAAATAATTGGGATTCGCTAATCTCAACTACTGAAAAATGCAACCTGAAATGGAAGTGAACTGGTATGAAGAAAAGCAGAGCTGCAGGGATTTCTAAAAAACCTATACGATTCTAATGTTGAAAACGATGTCACAGTATACTATAGGACAATGAAAGTGAATCAAAAAGAAATAGTACTAAATATATCAACCTGAGTGGATCCCCCAAAATAAAAATGTTGAGTGAAAAATATCAAGTTGCAGAATGATACATGCAGAATGAGATCATTTATATGAAGTTTTATCGAGGTATAATTGACATACAAAAGCTGCACACATGTGTGTATAAATCTGTAAAACCATCACCATAATCAAGGTAACAGAGATATCCATCAACTCCAAGCTTTCTGTCTTTCTTTCTATTGTTCTCTTTATATTCTCTCTCTCTTTCTTCCTTCCTCCTTTTCTTCCTTCCTTCCTTCTTTCCTTCCTTCCTTCCTCCCTTATGGTGGTAAGAACACGTAACATGAGATCTATACTCTTAACAAATATTTAAGTGCACATTACAATATTGATAACTCTTGGTGCTATGTTGAAAAGCAAATCTTTCTAAAACTTTTTCATGAGTTCATAACTGAAACTTTATATTAATTTCTCAACAATAGTCTTTTATATAGTTGGGGTGGGTAAAGACATACGGTACCATTTGAAAGATATGCATGAGTATGATAACCACCATGTTCCAGATGCTGGCTGCCTCTGTGGAAGGGGAAGGGAATGTGAATGGGGAGAATACCGAAAGGGCTTCAATATGTTTTTCATAATATTTTATTTATTAGACTAGGTTATAGGCACATGACTGTTCTCTTTGTCTAAACCTTTTTATATATGTCTGAAGTACTTTTTAAAATGAAGAAATCATTAAATGGTCTTGGAGTAGATGGCAATACTATACACATAGACACTTCCACACAAATAAATACCCCATTTCTCTCTTTCCATTAATATTTTTTAGAATTCCTTGCCAGCAGTGGACCAAAAGAAAAGTCTCTCGAGGGGAAAAAAGCTGTAGTTGTATATAATGCCTCTCCCATTTCACTCGCCATGTTTTTGCATCCTGCTCTGTGCTTTGGGAATCTCACCTGCATCAACTGCATCGACAGGATTTCCATACCCTCTGGGTTCAGGTTGGGTTCAGCCAATGGTGAGCTACCAGGAAATCAGAGGGAAGGGTGAAAGTGAGGTCAAAATATTTATTTTGTCTGCCCTCTGCTAGGTTTCCATGAACTGGCCCATTCCTTCACCAAAGTTCATTGCTCAGCTCAATACAACTTAAGACAATTCTCCCTCCCTCTAGTTTCTTCTAGTTCCAGTAACAGCTCTCTGCTTCATCCCTCTGTGCCTGTGCATTGTAAAAATTGAGCTGATATTACCCCTTGTTTCCCATGTTATCTTTTATAAATAGTCCATTTTAAAATAAATGCTCCTTATGTTGTCCCTTGTAATATTTATTAGTTTTATTCTTCTATCTTTAGATATTTTAATTAGAATTCTGTTTCCTCAAAAACAATGAGAATCTAATGAATCTTTATATATCCATGTATTCATTTGTTGCATAAATATTTATAATACACTAAGAAGGTATGTAAAGTAAATAATTTTTTAAAAAATTGTAATTATCATTAGGTTATAGACTATCTTCAAAGATGTCTTAATCAATGTGAAAGACAGAACACAATTGACTAATTCTTATTTATATTATATTACATATTATATTATTCTTAAAGTCTATATTACTGTATACACAAAATTATGTGGAATTATAGAGAAGGGAGAACTAAATTTGAATCTATTATTAATATCTTCTTGAGCAATGCTCTTCAAAATAAGTCATCAAGAAAGCCTTGCTACACCCTGGCTGGTTTGCTCAGTGGTTTGAGTGTAAGCCCAATGACTGAGGGGTCTTGGGTTTGATTCCCAGTCAAGGGTATGTACCTCAGTTGCAGGTTTTGCAGTCCCAATAGGAGTGTATTTGGGAGGCAACTAAATGATGTGTCTCTCTTGTGTCGATGTTTCTCTCACTCTTTCTTTCTCTCTCCCTCCTCCCTTCATTTCTATTCTCTCTGGAAATGAATGGGAAAAATATCCTTGAGTGAGAATTAAAAAAAAAAAAAAAAGTCTTATTACAAAGAATAATAATGAAAATAACTGATAAACTGTTTATAATAATGTATATTAAATATATAAATTTATATATATAATAGATACATTATTATTATAATACTAGAGGCCCGATGCACAAAATTTGTGCATGGGAGGGGGTGTCCCAGCATGCACCCTCTCCAATCTGGAATTCCTCAAGGGATGTCCGACTGCCCATTTAGGCCCGATCCCAGTAGGATCTGGAATCCCTCAAGGGATGTCCGACTGCCCATTTAGGCCAATAGGATCGGGCCTAAATGGTCAGACAACCCTCTCACAATCCAGGACTGTTGGCTCCCCGGTCTGCTCACCTGCCTCTGCCTGATTACCCCTAACCGCTTCTGCTTGCCAGCCTGATCGCCCCCTAACTACTCCCATGCCAGCCTGATTGATGCCTAACTGCTCCCCTGCCAGCCTGTTTGCCCCTAACTGCTCTCCCTTACAGGCCTGATCCCCCACAACTGCCCTTCCCTGCAGGCCTGGTCGCCTCCAATTTCTCTCCTCTGCCAGCCTGGTCACTCCTAACTGCCCTCCCCTGCAGGCTTGAATGCCCCCAACTGCCTTCCCTTGCAGGCCTGGTCCCTCCCAACTGCCATCCCTACTGGCCATCTTGTGGTGGCCATCTTGTGTCCACATGGGGGTAGACATCTTGTGTTGGAGTGACAGTCAATTTGCATATTACTCTTTTACTAGATAGGATACTATATAATAATATAATTATTATAACTGATGAATAGTTATCTATAATAATAAAAGCATAATATGCTAATTAGACTAGATGACCTTCTGGACGAAACCAGGGCTGCCTGGGTCCCAGGTGCCTACCAGTGGCTGGAGGGAAGTCTGGGTCCTGGGTGCTAGAGGGAAGTCAGTGCTTGGCAGCTGGGGGAAGGAAGGCCTACTCTTGCATGAATTTTGTGCATCAGGCCTCTAGTAATAATAATATCATAACTGTTAAGTCTGTTCAATGATATACTTGATTTACATTCTAAAGTGGCATCTTATCTTGTAGTGAACCCATAATAGTTTGTAAACCAGGAATAGACCATTTATTTTACAAAATACAACAAAAATAAAGAGTTAAAAGTTTGTCAATAACTTCCTATAGACACATACATATTTACAAAGTGGTTAACAATCCTTTTATAAAATAATTTTTATAAATTCCTATAGTAATATATAAGGCAAAAAGAAAGGTAGAAATTAGTATGGCTTCAGGTAAGGAGAAAAAGAAGTCATTTTGTCCAATATCAAAGACTTTGTCAATTGCTGGAGGTTCAATCCAAGAATATGCTGACAGGGAGTAGGTCCTGGCATATAAACAGGAACAGCATGAGAAGACTGATTCTCTTACCTTAGTATAGTGTCACTTGCTTTGGCTTATCAGTTACACCATAAATATCTCCATTGCCATAGAAATGTGACACTATCCTGCCTGGGTACTACTTGTCCTAAAGAAAATAAGCTCTAAATGGTAATGGAAAAAAATAAAAAATTACAAAAATAAAAATAAAATAAGCTTTAGTTTATAGATCAGAGAAAAACTTCCATAAACAGTATCTGTCAGTGTTAAGTCTGGGCATCTCAAACTGAGAGAAATTAATACAAGAAACTACTTAGAAAGATGTTGCAAGAGCTACTAGAGCCAGAAGAGATAAGCTGAGCCAAATATCAGTATCTGCAAGGACTCACTACCATGCCTGGGCTCAAAGATTTGAAGGGGAAGAGATTTTACCCAGAACCCACAGTGTAGGCTTCTGAGAATGCCCTACTTCCAGTGCTGCTGTGGGGCCTCTGGCACACTGAATGAGCAAAAATCCAGAGCTCATACTGAAGATTCCACCAAAAATCTGTGAGAACTGATAAATGAATTCAATAAAGTATCAGGATACAAAATAAATATGCAAAAATTACATACTTTTTAATACAATAATAATGAGTTGTCAGAACAGGAAACTAAGCAACCAATTCCGTTTGTAATTGCATCATAAAATATCTGAAAATAAATTTAATGTATTGGAAAATTATAAGACAATGAATAAATAAATTAAAGAAGATACAAATATGTGGAAATAAATGTTCATATATAGGAAAAATTAGCACCATTAAAATGTCCATACTACCCAAAGCAATCTATAGATTCAACCCAATTCCCATAAAGATACCAATGGCATATTTCACAGAACTAGAACAAATATTACAAAGGCCCAAAACAGCCACAGCAAGCTTGAGAAAGAAGAACAAAGGTGGAGGAATCACACTATGTAATCTCAAACTATACTACCAGGCCATGGTTATCAAAACAGCATGGTACTGGCATAAATACAGACATATAGATCAAAGGGTCAGAGTAGAGAGCCCAGAAATATGCCCTTGCCTTCAAAGTCAATTAATATTTGCAAAGGAGGCAAGAACATACAGTGGAGTAAAGATAGTCTATTCAATACATGGTGCTGGGAAAATTGGACAGATACATACAAAAAGTAGATCACCTTTTATATCATTCACAATAATAAACTCAAAATCGATTAAAGATTTAAATGCCAGACTCAAACCATAAAAACCCTAGAAGGAAACAGGCAGTATGATCTCAGACATATCATATAGCAATATTTTTTCTGATACATCTCCATGGAGAAAGGAAACAAAAGAAAAAAATAGGCAAATGGGACTACATCAAACTAAACATTTTGGGCATAGCAAAGGAAAGCATCAACAAAATGAAAAGACAACCCACTGAATGGGAGAATGATACATCTGACAAAGGGTTAATATCCAAAATTTATAAACAACTTCTACATGTTAATAGAAGTTGTTTATAAACACGTTTCCCCCTACCAAAAAAAATTTCAAACAATCCAATTAAAAATGGGCAAAGAATCTGAATAAACACTTCTCCAGAAAAGTCATACAGATGGCCAATAGACATGAAAAGTTGTTCAACATCACTAATCATCAGAGAAATGTAAATTAAAGTACAATGAGGTATCACCTCACATCTGTCAGGATGGCTAAATTCAATAAATCAACAAACAGGTATTGGTGAGGATGTGGGTAAAAAGGAAACACTAGTTCACTGTTAGTGAGATTGCATATTGGTGCAGTTACTGTGGAAAACTATGGAGTTTCCTCAAAAGCTTAAAAATGGAACTATTGTTTTACCCAGCAATTCCACTTCTGAGAATATATCTGAAGAAACCCGAAACACTAACTTGAAAGAATATATGTATCCCTGTGTTCATTTTAGCATTATTTACAAGTAGAGGCCCAATGCATGAATTCGTGCACGGGTGGGGTCCCTCTGGGTAGCCTGCAGGGATAGGGCCAAAACCCACATTTTTTTTTTAAATATATATTTTATTGATTTTTTACAGAGAGGAAGTGAGAGAGATAGAGAGCTAGAAACGTCGATGAGAGAGGAACATCAACCAGCTGCCTCTTGCACACCCCCTACTGGGGATGTACCCGAAACCAAGGTACAGGCCCTTGCCCGGAATCAAACCTGGGACCTTTCAGTCCGCAGACCAACGCTCTATCCACTGAGCCAAACCGGCTTCGGCCCAAAACCCACATTCTAATGCCACCTGCAGCTCCTACTTGCCACTCCCTCTAATCCTGGCCCCACTGTGAATGCTGCAGGCTTGCACCCAATCAGTCCCGATCAGGGCAGGCTCATGCTGCCACGACAGCACTCACCAGCCATGAGCCCTGCATTTAGCACCCTTCCAAGAGGAGTGGCCTGCGGGATCAGGCTGAAACTGGCTTTCCGACATCCCCCTTGGGGTCCCAGATTGTGAGAGGGCACAGGCCAACCTAAGGCAGCGTTTTTCAACCGCTGTTCCGCGGCACACTAGTGTGCCGCGAGATGTTGCCTGGTGTGCCCTAGGTGCAGACAAGACAAGAATTTTATAATTTTTCACTATTTTGTTTACTTAATATTTCATAATAAAGTAATTATAAAATACTTTCTTTGTGTTTATTTGATTCCTATTCAAGAGAATTACTTTATATATAGTCAATATAGGCACAGAGTTAAATTTTTTAACATTTTCTAATGGTGGTGTGCCTCGTGATTTTTTTCATGAAACAAGTGTGCCTTTGCCCAAAAAAGGTTGAAAAACACTGAGAGGGCACAGGCCAACCTAAGGGACCTCACCAGTGCACGATTGGGCTGGGAAGGGAACATGGGAGGGCTTCAGGGTGTGTCCAGCCCATCTTGTTCAGTCCCAATCGGCCAGACCCCATCAGCAAGCTAACTTACCAATTGGAGCATCTCCCCCCTAGTGGTTAGTGCACATAATAGCAACTGGTTAACCAGTTGATTGTCTGCCCCCTGGTGGTCAGTGCACATCATAGCAAGCGGTTGAGCAGCCTTAGCATATCATTAGCATACTAGAAGCCTGGTGCCCGAAATTCGTGCATGGGGATGGGGATGTCCCCTCAGACCAGCCTGCACCTTCTCCAATCCAGGACCCCCAAGGGATGTCCAACTGCCAGTTTAGGCTTGATTTCTGGGTTCGGGCCTAAACTGGCAGTAGGACATCCCTCTCACAACCCGAGATTGCTGGCTCCTAACTGCTCACCTGCATGCTGGCCTAATCACCCCTAACTGCTCCCCTGCCAGCCTGATCACCCCCAAACTTCCCTGCCCTGTCAGCCTGATTGCTCCTAACTGTCCTCCCCAGCCAGATTGATTGTCCCTAACTGCCCTCCCCTGCCATCCTAATCGCCCCAACCACCTCTGCCTCAGCCTCTTCTACTGTGACTGTCCAGAAGATGTCCAGTCTATTTAGCATATTACCCTTTTATTAGTATAGATAGCTAAGATGTGGAAGCAGCCCACGTGCCCATCAGGAGATGAGTGAATAAAAAAGTTGTTGTACATGTATACAATGGAATGCTACTTGGCCATCAAAAATAAGGAAATCTTACCTTCAGCATGGATGGATCTGAAAAGTATTACATTAACTGAATAAAGCCAGTCAGAGAAAGACAGGTACCATATGATTTCATTGATGTGTGGAATCTAATGAATAAAATAAACTAGCAAAATAGAAACAGTTTCATTGATACAAAGGACAAACTGATAGCTGTCAGAGGGGAGAAGGTTTGGGGGACTGGCCGGGGGGAGGGGGGGGGAGGTGAAGGAATTAAGCAAAACAAAAACAAACAAAAACCTCACAGGCACAGACATGGTGATTACCAGAGGGGAAGGGAGTGGGGGAATGTAGAAAAAGGTAAGCAGGGGCTAAATGGTGATGGAAGGAGACTTGATTTGGGATGCTAAAGACACAATCTACAAATGATGTATTACAGATTGTACACCTGAAACCTACATGATTTTATTAACCAATGTCTCACCAACAAATTCAATAAAACATTTTTGAAAATAAATGCAATATGTCTTATAATCCAACAAAATGTCATCAAGAGGCTCAAAGAATCTATTTTTACATTGCACTGCCAAGGAAAAATGGGCAACATAAGAAGTGTCTGGAAAGCAGAGAAGTCCTTTTGAATCACTCTTGCCAATTAGCACATTTATTTTATGTGAATAATATTTTTCTGCCATTTATTTCCTCTAGTTCAGTGTTTTGACTTTAATATGTCCTAAGAATATTTATTGAAAATGGCACTTTTTGTTAATGAAAATTCCTTCTTTCATCCTGCAGAATTCAGCACTGGATCAAAAGTAGCAAGTAAAACAACATGCAAATGTAATAACCATCATTCCCCACTCCAGAGTTACACCAGGGAGCCTGCTGGAGTGTTACAGTGTCTCAGATGGGGACGTTGCCGGCAATATGAAAGCGTTCATTTCATTTCTGAAGAGCACGCCTACTGAAATGCCATAGGGATGCAGTCCACCCGTGCCAAAGGGATTCCTTTCGCCTCAATTTCACAGCTCTCAGGAAAGACAGGGGGAACTATGTGACTCTAGGAATGAAGAAAGTGACTTATAACCATACTTGGCCTAGAACAGTGGTTCTCAATCAAGGGCTATTTGTCCCTCCAGGGACATTTCGCAATGTCTGAAAACAGTTTTGGTTGTCAAAACTGATTTCAAAGTTGGCATTGGGTGGGTAGAAACGGTTGCTGCAATACATTCTACAGGGCACAGCGCAGCACCACAAACTCCTCCACCCCAGCACACACACAAAAGGAAGAAAATGACCTAATGAGATACATCAATAGTTAAGAGGACAACATCTCTGAGACATTATTTAAAAATATTCTAAAGCATCGTACTACTGTTACAGGAACCTATGTTTCACTTTTATTTTTGCCATCTTCATCATCCAGGTCCTCAACGCATTTTTTTAACATCAGCAATAAAATAGCTATCGTCTGCCAAGCTGTTTTCTATACAATATGCTATCCTAAGCATGTTTGTGTGCCATTTAATCCTCCCAATACCCCAGCGAGGAATAAAGAGTTGATCGTCACCATTTTACAGTGAAGACAACGAGGCATAGGGCCTCCCCCAGGTCACACAGTTCCAAGAGTGGGCTGCAAACCCAGAAGCAAATCTGTCTCCAGAAGCAAACGCTCAACCCACAGTGACCTTTCCCCAGCATAGTAAGAGAAACAGAAACCAGAGAAGAACTGTAAAGGCAATTAATTTTCAAAAAGAGAAGGAACAAGAGTTTTTTAATGAGCTGCTGGATGAGACGAAATCGTGCTTAACCAGCTCTTATGCCTGATACCAGGGCTTAGTCCTGAGAATCCTGGCCTCTTTATTAACACATGGAGTGACCAGAAATGGCACCCTTTACATACACTGAATTAGCCCAATTTCCATCCGTGTGGTTCTCCAAATCTCTCTAGCCTTATTTTATGGTAGTTTAAAAAAAAAAAAATCTGTTCTTAAACTAATTCAGAGCTGACTCGTATATATAAAAATAACTAATATTTTCCATGGAAACTTGAGGCAAGGTTTTTGGCCTGAGTGATGTTGAGTGGGCGGGGAGCAGTGGGCTAACTGTCGCTCCAACTATTTTGCTTTGTGTGGGAGACCCAATTAGGAGTAAACTAGCTTTGTCATTGTAGCCCGAAGTAGGCTAAACAAGGCAGTAGAGCTACTAGCATTTGAAGAATACACACACAAACACAACTGAAATTTGAAATGGAAACAGTTAATTGTTGCCATCTGTGGCTAAGTGAAGTCTCCTTAGTCATAGGTATGGGGCAGAATTAGGGCTGGGGGTGGGGGATCAGAGATAAGTTATGTAAAAGGGAAAAGGTCAGAAATATTCATCTAGCTGGGGAGAGCACCCAGACAAGAATAAGAATAGAGATAACAATGCCATACCCTATCCAGGCCTTCAACTGAATGGATGATAATTTTTAAAGTGTCACTTGAGAGTGGTTAAAAAGGGTTCATAAGATTGGAACTAAGTGAGATAAGTGTTTCTAAACTATGAAGGTCTACTTAACCCCAAATGAATGTTTATCGTGTTATTGTTATTCTATCAAAGTCCTGATTCTATTATTATCCCTTTACTACATCCCTTACCACATAGTATTGCATTTGCCTGTTAATGTGTTAGTCTTTTTCATCAGATTGTGAAACTCTTGGGAGTATGGAGTAGGCCACGTTCATATTTCTCATCCCCAGGAGATAACATGGCATTTGGCACATAATAGGTGGCCATGAGCATAATGACAAATGAAGTACGTAATGTCATCTTGGAGACTGCAGGGAAATGCAAAACGCCTATTACTGTTAAATATTTTTATTAGTGACTTGGAGGGTACGGTCGTCTTGGAATATTTTTAAATGGCACAAGGATGAAAGGGTTAGCTAAACATGTTGAATGACCAAAGTAGAATTAAAAAATATCTCCTCAGGCATGACAATTGAGCCAAAATTAACAAGACGCAATTTAGCAGAGATAAATATAGAATCCTGCTCTTACGTTCGAATACTCAGTTGTACAAACACGAGCCAAATTTGTCTTCGTTTAGTAGTATTTTATGTGACAAAGAACTTCAGTGATTTCATTGAGAGGAATTTTAATAGGAGCCAAGTGCATGATCTGGCTGCTAGAAAAGCTAGTGTGATCTTAGGCTGCCTTACCAGAAGTGAGTTATTTATGATATGTCGCCTATTTAATGAGGAAATAGTTTGGTGTGGCCATTGGTGGTGATGTAACACATAGAACAAGAGAGGTGGAGGGCCCCCTATACTCAGTACAGTCATGCCACCTCAGTCTAAGTACCACGGTTTAAGAGGGATACTGGCACACTCACAAGTCTGAAGATGCTCCATTACAAAAAGCTCCGGAATCCAGGTCCTAGGTTCCTATGCTGGACAGAGGAAAATAACTCAAAACGTTTTAAACTAGAGAAGGAGCCTTAACCGGTTTGGCTCAGTGGATAGAGCTTCAGCCTGTGGACTGAAAGGTCCTAGGTTCGATTCTGGTCAAGGGCATGTACCTTGGTTGCGGACACATCCCCAGCAGGGGTTGTGCAGGAGGCAGCTGATCCATGTTTCTCTCTTATTGATGTTTCTAACTCTCTATCCCTTTCTCTTCCTCTGTAAAAAATCAATTAAAAAATATATTTAAAATATTTAAAATAAATAAACTAGAGAAGGAAAGGCTTTCTTTAAAGATTTTGATGACTAGATGGGGGAAATGTGCTGTTTCCTGCTTGGTGATCTCCATGGCTAAGGCCACCTCCCCATCTTTTTTAGTCACTCGTTAAATATCTCTAATGTGCACTATGTGAAAACACAAATCCTGTTCCTACGAAGGGGAAAACTTAAAGAACCCTGATTTGGTAACTCCATTGTCTCAGTGTCAAGTGAAATTGTTGGTGACTTCATGGTGACTCTATGGGATCTTATCCCTGTGGCCAGTCACCCCTTCCCCATTTCAGCATCTGAGTCCTTGCTTGTTCTGCAGAATCTGCTCATCTTCCTGATGGTGTTATCACCTGCCTGCCTTCCTACCTGGATTTCTGTGTTTGACCTATTCACAGGCTCCCTGTCACTGTGCTGACATGGACATCACCTGGAGAACTTCTTCCCTAGGTGACTGCTGACTCCGGAGACTGTTCCACCTGCCAGGCTCTGAAACATATCTAATCTCAGGTCCCACATGCTCCCGCAGTGGCTTCCCCTTCACTTCCCCACCCTTAGGATCTGTGTGACTCAGAAGACCAAATACGTCACAGGGAGAACAAATAAGGTGGAAAAGATTTTCTTTCATTCAGTTCCAGAGAAGATGTTTCTAATAATCTAAGCAAAAACAAAACAAAACAAAACAAAACAAAACAAAACAAAACAAAACAAAAAAAAAACAGCCTTGTGAGAGAGGAGGCTCACCACTCCATCATCGATCATTTTTTTCAATGAAAAAATTGAGGTTCTGAAAGTAAAGTGATGTTGGAAAGAGCTCACATCAAGAAAGTGACAGTCAGCCACTGAACTCATGTTTCCGCGGCCACCAAATCATATCTTTTGTCCCTACCCCACACTACCTACCCTGTGGCTCTAACCTAGAATGAGTCACTGACTTCCTTGGAAATACTACTCATTCTAGTAAACACAAATGTTTTAGAAACAAAGATAGGAAACAAGTAGAATTCAGAGTGGAACCAGTTCTTGTGTAAAGACAATGCCACCCACAAACATGAAAACAGTGTATTTCCTGAAAATATTTATTTGCTCATAGCCACAGCCTAACAGACGTATCTAACCACTGATATCTTAAGAGGAACCAAAAACAGCAAGCACTGTGGGGAAAGAACTTGAATCTAGAAAACAAGGCAAACTCAGTAAGTTGGCATAAAAGGAGTTGGCTTTGGAAACAGGCCACCTTGTTATTTGAGATCTTGCCTCTGCCACCTACTAGCAGTTTGATTGACCTTCCTGAAATTCTGTTTCCTCATTTACAAAAATGGGGATGATCATGTCTACCTTGCAAAGTGCGAGGTTTGAAATGACATGAAGTAAAGCCTCTAGCCAGTACTTGTCACATGGGAAGTACTTGCAATGATGGCTGCTAACCTGGACCTCCAAAACTGTCATGACAGGGAAACATAGCACTCACCTTCAGAAAGTGGGTAACTCATGTAACCATGGTTAGCAAAAAGCAAGGTCAGGATACTGGTGCAGAGCGTAGAGAGAAAAGTCAGTGATCGGCATGCATTGCACCAAACCTTGAGCTATTGCTCTGCTTAGCAAAGAATTTGGAGGACCAAAAATCACTGTAAGTAGAGTAATTTACAATAGCTCAGATTTGGAAACGGCCCAAGTGTCCATCAGTAGATGAATGAATAAAAAAGCTGTGGGACATTTGCACCATGGAATATTATACAGCTGTAAAAGACAGGGCTCTCTTACACTTTGGAACAGCATGTGTGAGAGATCCCCGTGGACCTGGAGAATATTGTGCTAAGTGAAATAAGCCAATCTGAGAAAGATAAATATCACATGATCTCACTTACATGTGGAATCTAATGAACAAAATGAATTGACCAACAAAGTAAGATCCAAAGCATAGAGGCATGGAATAGACTGACATACCTGGATGTAGGAATGGGGGATGAGAAGAAATACACCAAATAACTTATATATACTTACATGTATAGCCCTTGGACATGGGCAATAGGGTGATAAAGACCTGTATGTGTGGGGGTTTGGGGGAGGGGTTGGGGCTGGGCAGAGGGGGATGAAGGAGGGGAAACAGGTGATATCTGTAATACTATCAACAATAATATACATTTTTAAATAATTAATAAAACAAAAATTACTGCGATTTTCTGTATCTAATTAGACATTCCCTTGAAAAAATTCTTAGGATGACTGTCTTACTATATAGTATGCATTATTTTATATAATCTCTTCTTGGACAAAGAACTTGTCCTACACATCTCTCTATTCCTAATGCTGGTTCAGTGCCAGTACTCAAGAAGGTTTTATTGAACAAAATAATAAATGAAATATTAATGTCATTCAAACTACCACAAAAGAAACATAACACATACAAGTCCTCATCGCAAACACACTCAAGAATTTCCTAATCCAAGGGTCAACCAATTTTTTCTGTAAAGGACCGTATAATAAATATTATAGACTTTGAGGAGCATAGACTCTGTTATACATACTCAATTTTGCCACTGTGGCAAGAAAGCAGTAATAGGCAATAGGAAAATGAATGAATGTGTCTGTGTGACTTATAAACACTGAAATTTGAATTTCACATTATTTTCATGTGTTATAAAATCTTTTAAAATGCTTTTTTTTCTACCATTTAAAAATGTAAAAACCATTCTTAGTTCATGAGCCATGCAAAACAAAAAAACAAAATAGTTCTAGACTCTAGTCCATGTCACAGCATCAGGGAGTGTTCTTATGCAAAACTGTTTCCAATTATTTACAAAAGGACTGAAGCTAAAGCCATTTCAATAAAAAAGAAAAAAAAAAGAAAAAGAAAAGGAAAACATCTACATTTTTTTTTAATGGGGCCAAAATTAAAGTACACATGAATAGTAACTTAATGCCAGTTTTCAACCTCCAGTGGTTGACCTGATATGCCTGTATCTTGATATTACATGAGGCTTAAACATTTCTTTTTCTAAATGATAATTTATTGGAAAATCAGTTGTGATTCCATGAATATAAATGTAATCAAGTACCATCATGGTCTTCCTGAAGGACCTAAACTTCATCTATATTTTTTTTTTCATTTTAAACTTATGTACTGAATCTAAATAAATTAACATATATGTTTATAGAGTTCAGATAAGCATCCACAATATTATTTACATTGCACTTATGTTATCTCTGGCTCTGTCTCCTATAAAATGTCAACACAGAAAAAAAAAACAGAACAGAGTATCTATGAGATTTACATGGCACTTAAAGAATGAGACAATCTTTAGGTATTTAAAAAATCAAACAATTGTAGTTTTACCACATGTGTTCATTTTTTATTTTGAACAGCATTATTTATGTTTTGCTAGGGACTGGCATCTATATATATAAAAGCCTAAGCAAATGTTTGACCATTCAATTGGTAGCTATGATGCTCACTGACTACTAGGGGGCAGATGCTAAACACACAGGCATGGAAATATGGAACAGACTGATGAATCTCAGAGGAAATGGGTGGGGAGGGAAGGTGGGAAGAGATAAACCAAAGATCTTATATGTATACTAGAGGCACGGTGCATGGATTTGTGCACCAGCAGTATCCTTCAGCCTGGCCTGCTGGGATCAGACTGAAACTAGCAGGCTGACATCCCCCAAGGGATGGGGCTTACCCTTAGTTCTCAAAATGTCTTTGTGTACCTGTTGGATTGTAGCATCTTTGCTTTTACATGGAGTTCCTAACTTTCCAAACAAATCTAATATCTTAAATGCTTTACATTATCTATTTGTCTATGAATAAATATCCATTTTGTTTGTTTTTTTCTGTTATAATTATTTGAAGCAGTATTCACTCATTGTAAAAATGAAATAGAGAGGCAGAAAAAAATTAATAATCTCCACTAACCCTGAATCAATCCCATCTTATAAGCTTACCAATGTTAGCTATTTGGTATCTAATCTCTTGGACCTGTAGCTATATTCACCAAGGTATATAACAACATATGTTTCTATTTATTGATTTTTTTTACTTTGTTTTTTAAATTCAGATTATTTTTTATACATTACTCTGCAAGTTGTTTTATTTTACTTTAAAATGTGTCTTGGACATGCGGGTAGGTAAATTTTATATATATACATATATATATATATATATATATATATATATATATATATGTATGTATATATATATATTGACCTTATTCTGTTTTAATAACTGCATATTTTATAAAGTAGGCTAATAAAAAATAAGTATTTTAATAATTATATAAATTGATAACATTCATATTTTTTCCAGATGTTTTCAGTACAAATATTCATATACATGTTTCTTCATACACTTGTGCAAGTATTTTTCTAGGACATTGTTACAAAAGAGGAATTTGCCATCAAATAACTCTTCTGAAGAGTTAAATGAACTCACTCTAGGTATATGTGAGTGTTGATTTTTACAAACTCTTTAGTGTTTTTCATTATGATGAGTAAAGAATTACATTTTATTATTTCTTGATTACATACTTGCTTCAGTACTAATAAGGTTGATTGTATTTTTGAATATTTATTGAACATCTGACTTTATCTTTTTTTCTGTTAGTTTTTTTTTTCCTTTTGTTAAGCAATGCATAGCAATAGATTAATGTCTGTGATAATAACTCATTAGTATTACAAATATTTTCTCTGAATTTACTATTTGACTTTTTTTATGTTCAACATAGAGAGCAATGTAATTGGTTTAGGTAGTTATCCATCTATTTCTTTAAGGTCTCTGGTGTTCTTTCTTAATTTGCCTTTTCCTTTTCTCCTTTCACTTTTTTATAGTAGACCTTTAATATATCTGGTATTTCTTTTCATATATGATATCACATATCTAATTTTGTGCCTCCCAGCTAACTTGTCAATTCTACCAATACCACTTATTAAATATATCATTCTTTTCCCACTGAATTGAAATGTCACCTTCACAGAATATTAAACTATGTACATGGACTCTAGTTGGTTCTCTGATCTACTTATGTATTTCCATGCCAAACCATATAGGTTTGATTATAGTAGTTTTATTTTACATTATGATATCTGGAATGTAAGAATCCCATCACTAATATTGTCTCAAGAATTGTTGGCAATTCTGCAACATGTATTCTTCCACATGAACTTTAAAATTATTTTGTCCTGTTTTAAAAAGCACATATGGAAATTCTTATTAAATATATATAAATTGCTTTTATATATTTACTAGAGGCCTGGTGCATGAAATCCGTGCACAGGAAGGGGGTCACCTCAACTTGGCCTGCACTCTCTCCAATCTGGGCCCCCTCAGGACCTCTGGCTCCTAATCGCTCACTTGCCTCCCAGCCTGATCCCCCTAACTGCTGGTCTGATGCCCCTAACTGTTCTCCCCTGCCTTCCTGATCACCTCTGACCTCCTGACTGTTCTCCCCTGCCTTCCTGATCACCTCTGACCTCCTGACTGCTCTCCCCTGCCTTCCTGATCACCTCTGACCTCCTGACTGCTCTCCCCTGCCTTCCTGATCACCTCTGACCTCCTCTGCCTTGGCCCCGCCAGCATGGCTTTGTCGGGAAGGACATCCAGGAAATTGTTTGGAAGATGTTCAATCTAATTAGCATATTACCCTTTTATTAGTATGGATGCCACCTTGTCCTAAAAATGCAGGTTGTTTCCAGGTTTTCCTACAGTGGGAGGGGAGCCCACAGTAGCATCCTGGGTTCTGACCAGGGCTTATGTGCTTGTGCTTTATCTCAGCCGATGTGATTTCTAGTAGAAGACTCTTGGATGTACCTTGAACATTTCTATTGAATTTGCCAAATCATCCTCCAAAAATGTTGAACCACTTTAAACTCCCAGCAGCAACCACGCATGTGCCCTCTGTCCCACTTTGATGCCAATATCATTGATTTCTCCCTAGAAGCTTCCCTCCCGTTAGCCAAGACTGCTTGGTACTTAAGCCAACCTCACTGTTCAGCTGGGGACTTTATTTCCCGAAATAGAACTATGGGGAAGGAAAAATAGTTTCCCTCTACCTTTCTGAGTTCTAGAGGAGGCCCTTATAATGAAAGACAGATCACCAAGAGAAAAACAAAAGTTCATTAACATGTGTTCCTCATGTATATGTGGGAGATCCCAGGGGAAAATGAGTAACTCCCCAAGGTGGCTTAGAATGCAGATTTAAATACCTTCTTCCTAGGGAAAGGGGACAGGAACTGTAGGCCTCTTAGGAGAGAGTACATGATTTTTAGGAAAGATGAATGGGGTTGAGGGAAATAGTTTGTAACGAAGTTTGGGTGTTATGTCAACTTCTACATAACTGACTTCTGTGACAGGAGTCAGTCTTCTCTGCCTGATGACACTTCTCCTGTCAAGGGGACCTATGACATTTAAGCTCCTTTTGGGGGGCCCAATTTTAGGCAGATCAGGAGACTTCAGTGAAAGCCTCTGCATGCACTTGCTGTTTTTCAAGCATCTGCAGCTCAAGATCATCAATATCACAACACAACATATGCTGGGGTGGCAAGTTCTCTGACCTTCTGAATAAACCCAACAAAAGCTTGTTTCCTGTCTTAGATGATTTGCCATAGTAACGTTATTCCCTGGAGACGGTATCTGACCAGACCTTCCTGGGAGTGGTCATAACATACTCCGTGCTTGGTGTGGGCCACATCACTAAATAAACCCGGGGCAGTTTTCTCATCCTGTGGAAAGGGAGATAAAGTTATGGTAGTTTATCTCCCTTTCCACAGGTTTCTTGGAGGTTTGTGTCTCCGCTGGCCCTCCCACCTCCCCCCCGCCCCCCTCACTCCCAGCGCCTTGGCCAAGGGCCTTGTGCTGCTGGGTGAAAGGCCTGTGGATTTGTGTCTCGGATCCAGCCCCCCCAGCCCCAGGTCCAGTGGGGCTTAGGGCCGCTGGGTGCCTGCCTCCCTGCTGATTTGTCTCTGATCTGGCCACCTGCAGCCCCAGTATCGCCATGGCCGGGCTTGGTACTGTGGAGGGCCAGCCTCCCTGCTGGTTTGTGTCTCCCATCCACCCCAGCAGCCCCAGCGCCGTCTTGCCTCTACCTCACCATCTTGGTTAATTTCCATATTCACTCCTATTGGCTGGTAGTGTAGCAAAGGTATGATCAATTTGCTTGTTTCTCTTTCATTAGATAGGATTATTATTCTTTATTTTTTAATATCTCAAGAAAAATTACTTTAAATATAATAATGTTACAAGCAATAAACACCAATCATTCAAGAAAAATTATCTTAAATATAATATTATATGCAATAAACATTAATATTTCAAGAAAAAAAAAAGGATTTAAAGTACAATAATATTTCCAAAACTGTACTAATATTTACTTTTAAATGATATTTTTATAATATCAACTCAAATCAGAAACAGGACATGTCTCATCACTTATTTAGAACCTTCAAGAACATTTTATAGTTTTGTTGACACATATTCTGAAACTTTCTTTCAAATGCATTCCTTCTGTTCTGATTGTTAACATAATGAAGAGCAATTAATTTGCTATTACATTTACACTAATCTTATATTCTGCTACTCTACCAAATTTTAATTTCTTTAAATAAAATCTCTAGGGTTATGTGAAAATAAAGATAATTGTCTCTTTTAATATTTATAGCACTGATTTGTTTTCTAATCTCATTATTTTATCTAGAACTTCCAAAATAACATTTAATAACAAGAAAAAATAGTATGTATCATAGTCTTAGTCTTACTCTTAATGAGATTAACCCTAATATTTTATTGTACAAGACATGCTCTTGGTTTGATAAAAGCCAAGGTGGGGGAGGGGAGGAAAAGAGTGGGGAAAATGAGGACACCTGCAATTATGTTAACATTAAAATTTTTGAATAAAGCCGAAACCAGTTTGGCTCAGTGGATAGAGCGTTGGCCTGCGGGCTGAAAGGTCCCGGGTTCGATTCCGGTCAAAAACATGTACCTTGGTTGTGGGCACATCCCCAGTAGGGGGTGTGCAAGAGGCAGCTGGTCAATGTTTCTCTCTCATCGACGTTTCTAACTCTCTATCTCTCTCAATTCCTCTCTGTGTAAAATCAATAAAATATTTTTTAAATATTTTTTTAATAAAAAAAGGGTATGCTTTTGAATTTTTTGATAACTAGTCTTTATTGTGTTGTGATTATTTTCTGTCACTATTTTATTAGCATTTTTATTGGGAATTCAGCTAAGTTTAAATTTTAATTTTCTTTTTTAGATTCTATTAATAAATGATACTGTTTTTCTTCTTTCATTTGATAATAAAAGGAATTATGTTGATGAACAATTTTTGCTTTTCTGAATCAAAACCTACTTGATATATTATTTTGTTAATACAATGCTGAATTTGATTTTCCTATGAAAGGCTAGATCTATAATTTTTATATTTTCAATATTGAGTTTGATATTAAAATTATGTTAGCTTTATTGTCAAGTTCAGCTCAAATAAACTCATAAAAATTCTCACTATCTCTCTCAAAAAAAAAAAAGGTGTCCTGACTTTCTAATTGAGAGTCAGGAAATTGTTTTATATCATGGTTCCAGAGTGTCTTCAAGAAGGCCCTTCTTAGTTATACTTGCTTGTGTCACCATTAATATTTGTTGTCCATTATCTTGCATGAATCTGCATAGCTACTGTCCAAGCATATAATTTAAAAAAATATTCAAAAACCAAAATAGTATGAAAACATGCTGATTAAAGATGATTATATCTCATCTTCATGAGAAAAAACAATGGTAATTAATATCTTGGTATCTTCCTGTAGCTTTATCTGGATAAGGCCCAAAATGGGGGAGGGAAAACAAAAACGTTCCCACAATCATAGAGACATGAATGATTGTTCTTTAGCCAGGGTAGCAAGGATCCATCAGAACCACTTTTTAAATCTATTCAATTGATCAATGACAATTTTGCCTCAATTACCATGCTTTTGCAAACCAACCAATCAATAACATCCCCTCATTTTTGAAAGTCGGCCAATGAGCCCAACCAGCATGGCTCTGTAGTTGAGCATCAGTTCATTGATTCCCAGTCAGTGCACATGCCCAGGTGGCTGGCTTGATCCCCAGGAGGGTGAGTGTAGGATGCAGCCAATCTATGTTTCTCATGTGTATTTCTATCTCTCCTTCTCTCTTCCTTCCTCTCTCTGAAATTAATTTTTTTAAATAAAAAAAATCATTAAAAAGTGAGCCAACGAGAAACAGACTTACTCCAAGAAATGTGTCTGAATGTCAACCAATCATCATCAATCTCACCTGAGTAATTTTGCTTAAACTGATAATATCAACTTACTAATGCTTCTCAAACTATATCAATCCCTGAACCTCTGCTATTCAAAAATTCTACATAAAATTGGCATTCTACTCTTCTCAGGGAGACTATATATGATTGACATAGTTCTCCATTATTATAAGAAATAAATTCAGCATTGTCTTTTTATTCCTGATATTAAGTAGTGATCTCACCATCATTTGACAGTCAATAAAGATTTACTTATGCTAACTATTGGGATTAAAAACACAACAACGAAGATGGTAAGACAAGTTTGCTGCTCCCCTGAGAGTTCATAGAGTAAAATGTACACTATTTTCAAATATGTTTAATGTTCTTAAATACCCTGAAAAACAGTGAAGATATACATAAGAAAGATACATAAATGTGTAAAAGAAAAATCTATGACTGGATTCATAGTTGATTGAAATAAATCTAATTTGCTATCTATATAAATAACATATTCTTCCTCATACCTATTATTGTAATAATGCTGACTTCTAATACATCTTTAAATCTATTTCGGAATTAGACATATGAGAAGAGGAGAGAGGATTTGAAAGGGGAAAATGAGTGAAGAAAGAAGGAGAAGAGGAAGTGAGTTCTGGCAAAATATTTATGGGAAAAATAATGCCTCAATGAATCTATAAACTGAACAAATTATTTTCTGTATATGCTTTTATTTATTTCCCATAACCTCACTCCTGGCCTATAAGATATTTTCTATTTTCTCCCCTTGTCTTATCTGTGGACCTCACTTAACCTCACCAGCTGTTAACTAACCCCCATAAGAAAGTAATAAAGCTTCCATTTAAAAACTATATTGGGCACTCGTGTGGCAGGCCCAATACTGGGTATTATCCTCTCCGAGAGATTCTCCATGACTCAAAGGCACTTGAAACCCAAGCTAATAAATATACTGATGAAATTTTAAGCACTGGGTATCTAGTAGGCCATATATCTGGGGGCAAGGAATATGCATATAGCCACAATAGTATTTGTGAACTATGGTAAATTCAATAAGCCTTATTAAATTTCAAATGTCTTCTACATTTTCCAGGTGTGGTAGACATGAGCAGAACAGGGACAACAGGCTGGGGTAGAAAGCCCCAGGATGCCTAGCAACAGGCAAAACAAGGACTGCATCCCCCAGGGGAACCTTTCCACCCCTAGCATATTGCTGGTCTTTCGGTTTGAACCCTCCCCTGACCTTTTCTCCCCTGGCATGTCTCTAGTCATGCAGTAGGCCCCCTTGGAGAAGAAACTGGAGCACAAGAGAATAGCCTCATATGTCTCCCATACAAGCCCTTGCACAACCACTCCCTTAAACATTAAGCCCCCAGGGCTCTGAGGTTCTGTCCTGCATCGAATAATCTTAGAGACAAAGCCTCGGGTTTGTTGACCACAAAGAGTTTCAGTCTAAGTAGGGGCTAACATCTTGGCCTCATTTGTGTTTCAGCTCCAGGACCAGAAAGCAGCAAAACCAGACAAGCAATGGCATGGCTAACATCAGGACCAGCTGTGATGACTAATGACCTCCTGACCTGGCACCAACCAATCAGTGGAGATCAAGACCCTGAAAGAACCTTAGGATGAATGACCCAGTCAGGCTTTCTCTGTGGAAAATGCCTAGGCCTTTCCCCACCCCCTTCCCCTAGGCGCATTTCCTTGCCTCTCTCTCCTAAGCTCCGAGGGCCATTCTTTCACCCCTGTAACTTGTTTCCTAAGCCTATTTCTTCTACAGGTCATTTCTAGCTCTGTGACTTTCTAAATAAACTTGCTTTTATAGTCTGAGTCTTGAAACTGGATTATGTTTTAGCCAGAACTCAAGTACCGAGACTACGTGTCCCAAGTAGGTCCCGGAAAAGGATCTGGGGCAATTATCTAAGGCAACCCTTGACATAAACTTTAATCGTACAAGAATTGGGACATTCAAGTAATTGCTGGCGGAGAGACTGCTCTGCATCAGCAGGCCCAGAGTGGCAGGCTCAGGACCAACAAAGACCAGAGGCATTAATTTAAATGTTAAGCGTATGCACAATAATTCAATTAACTGATGGAGGAATTACACCACATGAAACGTATGCAGTTGCAAATCACACAGCTTTTTATTACTCACACACATTCCTGAGCAGCTGCGAACACTAGCTTAGTTAGGGATCCCCGTGGTGGTGTCCTCTGTGGTCGGCAGCTGGACTGGGCTGGTCCGGGTGTAGGGGGCCTGTGTTCTTCTCCCTTGGTCACATCTCCATTGGGGATTACTGGCCGTTCTTCTGTCATCTGGCAAGAAGAGGAGCATGGACCGACAAAGGAACGGCCTTTGTAATGTCTGCACAAGACAAGCATCGTTGGCTGGCAGTGGTACCTACTTAAAGCTTGTTGGTACCTGTCAGGCAACTATCAATGATCTATGTCAATACACATATGTTCATCTTAAACACGGCGAGGGGGCTAAGGAGAGTCCATCACTCAGGCAAGTGTTTATCTCAACACAAGTCACTCTGCATCAGTTCAAATCCTTACCTCTGGGGTACACACGCCTCAGGGCAGTGAGGAATGTATCGTTATGTTTCAAGGAAAGTTAATTTAAACATTTTAAAACCTTCTTAATATATATCTTTTTAGGCATTTTTTAAACATTTTAAAACATTTCTATATATTACTATGACCCTGCGGATCATAGGTCCTGTCTGATTCCATAAGAAGTCTAACAACTTGTACCATTTTGCCACCAACACAGGGATAAGCCTTCAGAATGAGGATAACTATCTCGTTCACATTCCTCTGAGTCAGTATAGGGACAGTGGGGTGAAGGAGAAGGAGAGGCTCTCATTTAAAGATTTATCTCATCTGGCCCTGGCCAGGTAGCTCAGTTGGTTAGTGCGTTGTCCTGATACGCTAAGGTTGTGGTTCAATCTCTAGTATGGCAAGAAGCAACCAATGAATGAATGCATCAAGTGGAACAACAACTCTCTCTCATCCTCTCTCTAAATAAGTAAATAAAATAAATTTTACCTTAGCTATTGCAGAAAACAATGGATTTGGCTAATATATCCTTTGGTCATGATCAGAAACAGAAGCATAGTCTGAATGGGTCTCCATGGTCTCATTATTATGTGTTTATGACTGCCATTATTCTCTGTGTACAGGTGCATATAAGAAAGTTATAACAATTACACATTATAGCCTTTTTGACTTTAATATTCTTTGCATAAAGATTTTAAAATTCGTAATTTTGTTAACACAGAGTTTTCTAATTCTGTTTGCTAAATTACTGCTGAGTTCAACACCCATTTGATGGTGAAGCTCTCTTAATGTCAGTTTCCATTATATTTGGTACTAAACTAGCCCTAAAATTTGTTTATTTTTTTAAAACTGGAAAGGAAAGTAATTCAAAATTGTATGGGTAGAATTAAATTTTTAAAGATACATTTAATATTAATTTAATGTGTTTTGAGCAGTCAAAATTGTTCTCCTTATTAAAAACATTTGCCTTCTTAAATTACATTTATTAAATACGTGAATTTTTAAAGATTTTCAGCAGAATCAGCTGTGTGATTACTTAAAATAAAAAGTCACTACCTGAATCCTAAATTGTCCAATAATTCTGCCCCAATTTCTGAAGTTTTTGTAAGCCAGAAGTTCGGGTCCAAAAAGAATCTCAGGCATTGCCTGGCATCTTCGTTTTTCTTTTTCTCCCTTCCTTCATTTTTGAAGCACTGGCAAAACTGGTCTAATTCCTCCTCTTATGAAACTGAACCACAGAAAACATTGTGTGTGTGTGTGTGTGTGTGTGTGTGTGTGTTCTTTGTTTATTTACATATCTTGATTACTTTTTTAATGGAAATAGTTGCATTGTAATAGTAATCTAAACTAGAAATTGCCATCCCACCAAGTAAATGAGCTGTTTATGTAACAAGGTTTCAGGAGGAATCAAAGTTGAATACTTTCTGAAAATTCATTGTCCTGTCCATGCTCTTTAGCTCTGGGCTATCACTGACAGGCTACCTGCCTCAATTTCTCCACCTGTCAAAAGGACATAATTCCTCTCTGCAAAGTGTAGTGGTTAGGAGCAAATGGGGTCAAACACAACAAAGTCTGCAAAAGCACTTTATAAACTTTAAAGAAAAATGTTAAACACAAATAACCTTTTCCAGTGTATATACGGCAAGTCTGGGCCCAGAGAGTGTAGAGGCGGAGAATTAAAGTAAAAAATTGCAGTAAAACTAATGAAATGCACAGTAGCTTCTCTCCTTGGAAGCCTAAAAAATTAGCTAGACAGTCACTATAGTGTTAACACTCTCGGTGAGGAAGAATTCAGACAGGGGGTCCAAGAATTCAGAGACAATCGCATTAGGTCAATTTGTTACTCCAGACAGATATGCACTGAGGATTTCAGGAAATATATTTTATGTTTTAGTGGGTTTCTAATTAAGAGACATTTTAATTCATTTTATACATCCTTCCTACCAGTAGTAATGACTTGCTTATTTTTACTTCATTTTACTACTGTAACGAATTTCTTATCATATCAAATGCACCTTTATCAAGTTCTTCCTGCAAAATTCCACATCTATCTCTCCTGCTGAATGTTTTTACAGCTAGGCCTGTGTCTACATGAGCACTTCTATTAAACATTCGTTCCTTGGGAGGTAAAAACTCATCCATGAAAATTAACCACAGCTGAAACTTGGCAGACAGCTTAGAAGCACATTTTGTTTTTACCAACCTTCATGAAAATCCATATGGCTGTTTCCAAATTCCTGTATATCAGGTTTAAATAAAATAAATCCTGGCCAACATGAGACACTTATTTAGACTAATTAACTTCAAAACCTGTTTTGTTTTTTAGTGCAGTTATTTCATGACTGGCTCACATCTCTTCCCCTACTCCCTTGCCCTCCCTTCTCCTCCCCCCCACCACCCCGGGGAGGGTGCCGATTACCCTGGTGGCTGGCCTGGCTGACACCTGCAGCCCGACACTCCTAGGCAGATGACAGGGCGCTATGTTGCGGGTTGTCATAGGACCGTGACATTTTCAGTGAGCTGCCAACTGAATTGTCACATCAGAGACTACCTTGGCTCAGCCTGCTCCTCCTCTGTCCCACCCAAAGACATGCCACTGACAGCGCTGTGGTCCCATCCACAAACCCCAGAAGGCAGCATGTGAAAAGTCACCACTCACTCCAGTAGGCAGAGCTGCCTTGGCTTTGAACTGTTGGAAATGAATTCTCCATGGGTCTCATGTTTCCCCACATCTTGCAAATGAGGCAGGGACTGCTCTTTGTTTCAGACCCCCTTTCCAAGGATGTTTGTACAGTGAACAGCCTTGGGGACAGAGATGGGGTCTCCCTGAGTGGGAAAGGGCTAGCGTGTGTGCTCTCTAGCACAATCAGGTCACAAAGGGCAGGCAGACTTACCGTCCAGCATTATGGATTCAGATTCCTAAACCCCGGAACAGGAGTGTTTCCCTCCTGCAGAAGCAGGCAGCGCCTGGCCCTCTTCACCTCCACCGTGTGGAGACCAGGAAACTCGTGCATGAATGCTGACTGCCCAGCAACTGCTGTTTCTCTGAGTAATAAACTGTCCTTCCTCTCGGACCCAGGCATTCATCTCTTCTAACAGCATTCATGAAACTGGCCGGCTAACTAGTTAGCTTGTAACCAGGGTGGAACTCATGCTCTGGCAAGGAGGGTGACACTGAACACAGGGGCCGCCTCTCTCACCAGAATGGAAGCTCTTTGCAAGCTGAGACCATGTCTGCTTTATTTATCACCATGTCCCCAGCACTGAGGCCTCTTCCTGGCTAACAAATTGTGCTCAGTGCATAGTAGTTGAGCGAGCGTGTGGTAGAGATCTGAATTCAAAAGAGGGGAGGGAGCAATCCCTGGGGGCTCCCTCGTGACCAAGGGTTTAATGAAAAAGAGAGAAGCAAGGTAAATTCTGATGGTTCCCCTGCATCCAGTCTCTTCTTCGCTCTGCCGGGAGAATTTGAAAGACTCGGAGACAAAGCCTCTCCAAAAGCACATGCCCTTCCGTCTGAGAGTAGAAGCACACCTTAGAGTGGCGGTTCTCAACCTGTGGGTCATGACCTCTTGGGGGGTCGAACAACCCTTTCACAGGGATTGCCTAGGACCATCAGAAAACACAAGTATTTACATTACGATTCATTGTCGTAGCAAAATTATAGTTATGAAGTAGCAACGAAAATAATTTTATGGTTGGGGGTCACCACAACACGAGGAACTGTATTGTGGGGTCGCAGGATAAGGAAGGTTGAGAACCACTGCCTCAGAGCTTCACCTTTGCTCCTAATGGATGACAAAAATGCAGCCTCGGAGATTGTGCATCCTCTACATTAGACTGCGCCTGGGTTTTCCTCTTCAGCCTCGGCTCTGCAATGTTGCTGCCCTCCCTCCACAAATGGCAGAATTGGAGCAGCAGAGGGAATGACAGGTCACTTATACTTTATCTTAAAAACATCTGTCAAGACATAGTCAGGCTGTATTACTTTAAAGCACTGGAATTAATTTATTTTTCCTGAGTCATCTTCCCCCCAAAAAAATTCAGAAAGTTTTCTCCTTCTGCTTCTTTGGTCTGGCTCATTGGCAGTATGTAATTTATTACACTATTTTCAGAGAAAGATTTTAAATTCCTATAAAGAACACAAAGACCGCCCTAGCTGGTTTGGCTCAATAGATAGAGCGTTGGCCTGTGGACTGAAGGGCCCCTGGTCTGATTCCAGTCAAGGGCACATGCCTAGGTTGTGAGCTTGATCCCCAGTGGGGGGCATGGAGTGGGCAGCCAATCAATGATTCTCTCTCATCATTGATGTTTCTATATCTACCTCTCCCTTCCTCTCTGAAATCAATAAAAATGTACTAGTATTTAAAAAGAACTGAGAGACTTGGGCTAAGTTGGAGACTTTTTTTTAACACTGAAAGAGCCAGTGTGCTTGTGTTCAAGAGCAGAGCCAAGGCGGGCACACGCAGAAGAGGTTGGTGTGGTGGGTGAGGCCATGAACGAGAAGACAGGAAAATGAGGACCTACTGGACCTTTTGCAGGCACTTGGGTGTGGAGCAGCACAGGAATTTTCTTTTTCTTTTTCTTTTTCTTTTTATTGATTAAGGTATTACATATGTGTCCTTATGTCCCTATTTCTCCCCACACCCCACTCATGCCCTCACCCCCTGTTGTCTGTGTACATTGGTAGGCTTATATGCATGCATACAAGTCCTTTGGTTTATCTTTCCCCTTTACCCCCACCCTCCCCTACCTTCCCTTTGAGGTTTGACGGTCTGATCAATGTGTCTCTGTCTCTGGATCTGTTTTTGTTCATCGATTTATGTTGTTAATTATATTATTTCACTTAGCATAATGCTCTCCAGTTCTATACATTCTGTTGCAAATGGTAAGAATTCCTCCTTTTTACCACAGCGTAGTATTCCATTGTGGAGATGTATCACAGTTTTTTAACCCACTCATCTGCTGATGAGCACTTACACTATTTCCAAATCTTAGCCATGATAAACTGTGCTGCTATGAACATAGGGGTGCATATATCCTTTCTGATTGGTGTTTCTGATTTCTTGAGATATATTCCTAGAAGTGGGATTACTGGGTCAAATAGGAGTTCCATTTTAGTTTTTTGAGAAAACTCCATACTGTTCTCCACAGTGGCTGCACCAGTCTACATTCCCACCAGCAGTACAGGAGGGTTCCTTTTTCTCCACATCCTTGCCAGCACTTGTCATTTGTTGATTTGTTGATGATAGCCATTCTTATAGGTGTAAGATGGTACAGCATTATCATTTTGATTTGCATCTCTCAGATAATTAATGACTTTGAGCATGTTTTCATATGTCTCTTGGCTTGCCTTCTGTCTTCTTTCAAAAAGTATCTATTTAAGTCCATTGCCCATTTTTTGATTGGGTTGTTTATCTTCCTTTGGTTACGTTGTATGAGTTCCCTGTAAATGTTCGAAATTAAACCCTTATCAGTGATAACATTGGCAAATATGTTCTCCCATGCAGTGGGCTTTCTTGTTGTTTTGTTGATGGTTTCTTTTGCTGTGAAAAAGCTTTTTATCTTGGTGTAGTCCCATTTGTTTATTTACTCTTTAGTTTCCATTGCCCTACCAGTGGTATCTGTGAAGAAATTGTTCCAGCATATGTCTGAGTTTTTGCTGCCTGTGGATTCCTCTAGTATTTTTATGGTTTCCCATGTTATTTTTAAGGCCTATATCCATTTTGAGTTTATTTTTGTGTATGGTGTAAGTTGGTGGTCTAGGTTCATTTTTTTGCAGGTGTCTGTTCAATTTTCCCGACACCATTTATTGAAGAGATGTCTTGACTCCATTGAATGTTCTTGCCTCCTTTGTGAAATATTAATTGAGGATAGTGGTTTGGGTAGATTTCTGGGTTGTCTAGTCTATCCCATTGATCTATATGTCTGTTCTTGTGCCAGTACCAGGCTGTTTTGAGAACAGTGGCTTTGTAATACAGCTTGATATCTGGTACTGAGACCCCACCAATGGCATATTCCACAGACCTAGAACAAACTTTCCAAAAATTCATCTGGAATAAAAAAAGACCCTGAATAGCTGGGGCAATCCTGAGATAGCAAACTTTATCAAATCTGAAACCTTGCTGAAACCAGTTTGGCTCAGTGGGAGAGCGTTGGTCTGCAGACTGAAAGGTCCCAGGTTCGATTCCGGTCAAGGGCATGTACATTGGTTGTGGGCATATCCCTGGAAGGGAGTGTACAGGAGGTAGCTAGTCGATGTTTCTCTCTCATTGACGTTTCTAGCTCTCTATCCCTCTCTCCTCCTCTCTGTAAAAAGATCAATAATATATATATATATATATATATATATATATATATATATATATATATATATATATTTTTTTTTTTTTTAATCTGAAACCTTGCTAGATTCCTTCTGTTACTGCATCAAGTCCCTAATGATTGATTCATGGTGCAGAAAGAGCAGGCCCTACCAATATCTTAGTCCCATAGACCTGAGAACTCCTCTCTTTCCTTAAATCTGTTTAAGGAGAACCTTAAACACTTAAACCTTACTTCTAGTCCTAAAAAAAAAAAAAAAAAAAAAAAATTAACAACAACACACATGGCTGGCGAGCCTGTGAGTCCCTGGTGAAATGAAAACACAACGTTTTAAAGACATGGTCACATTCCAGTCAACAGATGCACTTACAAATCAGTCTCATTTTTAAACCTTTACCAATTCCAGCTTCATGAGAGTCAATAGCTAATGAATCCATTTTAAAATACAACAAAACAAAAAGCTTGGTATGGATGTCATGCTCAGGACAGAGCAGGGTTGACAGGGCTCAGCCTGAAGAGGGCTGGAGCCAGGCAGATGCCAGGCAGGGTACACTGGTCAGCATCAGCGCACCTCCCTGGGCCCGGTGTGCCCGGCCCGGCCTCCGCTTCCTCAGACACTGCCAGCGGGAGCGCACCCAGCCAAATGGCGTGGTTGTTTTCTAATGCGTCTCAGCAGGACGAGCCAAGGAGTGAGGTTTTCTCGCGGCCAGAGCAGGACTGAGCCATGAATTCAGACCTCCTAGGCGAGGGGCTATGCGTTCACCAGCTGCTGCTGCGCTGCCCTCCGCCCGCAGCCTCGCAGAGTGGCCATGCACGAAGCGCCCCCAACCCGATGCCAGGCTGGTCCCCTTGCAAATGGCTTTTCATTCTGGGCAGTGAAGCCACCTCTGGGTGTGACGTCGACATGTCTGAGATTTACGAGCTATTGCGGACATCAAAACATGCAGCATTCGTGAGTCTCCCTGTAGTGTCCCGTAGGCGTATTGGCACTTGTGAAATGCTTCCTAAAAATATCCCTTGGCGGATATTCATGGTTTGTTTTTGTGTGTGTGTGTTTTTTTTTTTCTCATAAAGGCTGGTGTGCATTATTTTTTTAATATGTTTTATTGATTTTTTACAGAGAGGAAGAGAGAGGGATAGAGAGTTAGAAACATCAATCAGCTGCCTCCTGCACACTCCCTCCTGGGGATGTACCCGCAACCAAGGTACATGCCTTTGACGGGAATCGACCCCGGGACCCTTGAATCTGTAGGCCGACGCTCTATCCACTGAGCCAAACCGGTCCCAGCTGGTGTACATTATTGAGAGGATCGTTTTAGAAGGCTGCTCTGACAGGGTAAGCATGCGTCTTCATTGCATCCGGTGGTTTCATTTTAATGAATCTGTAGGATTGCTTCCCGTGTGTCCCAAAGCTCGGCTTATGCTCCAAAGCACTGCCTCAGGAGCCCCCTGGATCTAGGTGGCTACGCCCCTCTCTCAAATGGAGCCAGGCAGCAGGGCTGTGTGTCCAGTCTCCTCGGATCACATCTGAAACATGAAGCACAGACCAGTTTAGAATTCCTCAGCAGGATGTTGAATCAATTCGTCAGTGAGATGTGCTTTGCTCACATTCCCATCTGGATGTCATGAAACTCCAAGGCTGGCTTCTCTCAGTGTAAGTAGAAAATGAGAATTGACGAGACCTGGTATTTGAACCCGGCAAAAAGGTACTCTAAGGACCATCTTCTTGAGCGGGGCTCAAAAGTGTATTAGAGATCACTGGTCATTACAGCCTGAGGATCCGTAGGAGAAGACACCAGGAGAGGGAACGTATTCCCCATTGCTGAGCTCTTTTTCCAGCCCCATCCCAACCTAGTCAGCGCATAGAGAACAGAAGTGAGAATAAACAGAGCTTGAGAGTGAAAAGGGAAGAAAGAGAGAGAACAGGGTGATTGGTTGAAGAGCCGTATGCAAACTACCTGCGCTGGCCGGCTTTCCCAGGGCCATTTCATCCAAGCTATTGCAGAAAATGGTGCTGTGAAGAAAGTGAGCCGTGTGCCTTAGAGGAATTAGGGCTTCCAAGTAAAGGACTGAAGCCACATAGCAGGGCCCTCACTGCAAGTTTTGTGGGGCCTGGGGGTTGAGAATGCTGCCTTCCTGACCCTACAGTGATATGCAACAATCAGCAACCCATTCACGTTACACAGAGATCAGCCAACTAACTCTCTTGTTCAGGACATAGGCTGGTAAAGTCAAGTGAACAGCAAAGCATGTACCTATCTATATGAATCCATCTCATTCTTTTTTCTTTCCTTTTTATTTGTTTACTTTTTTATTGTTGACAGTATTTCGTATGTCTCCCATTTTCCCATCTCCACCTAGCCCCTACCCACCCTCCTGGGTCTTCACTACCCTATAGTCCGTGTCCATGAGCTATGCATATAAGTATGTTTATTCTTTGTTTTATCTCTTCTTGTCTCCCCACTCCCACATAAAGGTACGTCAGTCTGTTCCATGCCTCCATGGTTCAGGTCTTATTTTATTGTCAATTCATTTTGTTCCACAAATTCATTAGGTTCCACAAATAAGTGAGATCACGTGATATTTGCCTTTTTTCCTGATTGGCTTATTTCACTTAGCATAATAGTCTCCAGGCCCATCCATACTGTCTCAAACAGTAATAGATCTCTCTTTTTTGCAACTGCATAGTATTCCATTGTGTAAATGCATCACTGCTTTCTTTTAAATTTTATTTTATTGCTTAAAGTATTACAAAGAGTAGTACATATGTCTCCTTTTTTCCCCCCATTGGTCTTCCCCCAGTCTCTCCTATGCCCAGTATCTTGCATCCATTGGTTATGTTTATATGCATGCATACAAGTCCTCTGGTTGATCTCTTATCTCCCCCCACACACAACCTTCCCCAGCCTTCCTGCTATATTTTGACAGTCTGTTTGATGCTGCTCTCACTCTGTATCTATTTTTGTTCATCAGTTTATAATGTTCTTTATTATCCATAAATGAGTGAGACCATGTGGTATTTTTCTTATCTATTGATGGGTACTTGGGCTGTGTCCAAATTTTAGCTATTATAAATAATGCTGCTATGAACATAAGGGTGCATATGTTCTTTCTTATTGGTGTTTTGAAGTTTTTAGGATATATTCCCAGAAGTTGGATCACTGCATGAAATGTAAGTTCCATTTTTAATCTTTTGAGGAAACTCCACACTGTTTTTCATAGTAGTTGCACCAATTTACATTCCCACCAGCAGTGAACCAGTGTTCAATTTTTTCCACATCCTCACCAGCACTTGTTTGTTGATTTACTGATGATAGCCATTCTGACAGGTGTGAGGTGATAACTCATTTTGGTTATAATTTGCATTTCTCTGACGATTAGTGACATTGAACATTTTTTCATGTCTCTTAGCTATCAATCTCATTCTTCATTCAAAAATATGAAAAGAAAATCCAGGTCATCAGACATTTGAGAAAGACTATCAACACCAAAGAGAAGGATCAAGGTGAACAAATAGAACTGACCTCAGAGGAAACAAAAATAATTCCAATTCAATCAAAAAAATTTAAAATTAATATCATCAAATATCTGAAGAAAGATGTTTATAACATAAAGGAAAAGCTTAAGAAGGAATAATGAGAAATAAAGAACTCTTCAAAATAATAATCTGATAGCCAAAATAAATTTTTGATAAAAACTTGGAAGAAAGAGATTAAAATGTACAAATTGGCAGTTACAAAATAGGAATGTAAAGTAAAGCATAGGGAATAATATTGTAATAACTACATATCAGGTATTAGAATTATCAGGAGGATAATTTTATAAATTATATAATTGTCAGAGCACAGTACTATACACCAGAAACAAAAATAAAATAATGTTGAATGTCAACTGTAACTGAAAAATGAAATAAGAAGAAACTAAAGGAGTCAAAAATTTTAAAAATAAAGTTGGAAGAAAAGTTAAGGTAATCTATAAATAAAGAAAAGAAGGTATGCCCAGCCAGCAGGGCTCAGTGGTTTAGTGTAGGCCTATGAATCAGGAGGCCACGGTTTGATTCCAGTTGGGGCACATGCCTGGGTTGGAGCTTAATCCCCAGTGTGGGGAGGGCAGGAGGCAGCCAATCATTGATTCCCTCTCATCATTGATATTTCTATCTCTTTCTCCCTCTTCCTTCCTCTCTGAAACCAATAAAAATATATTTCAAGAAAAGAAAAAAGGTATAATTATTTAAATATCAGAGAGGAAAAAAATGACAAAAGATAGAAAATCAATAAAGGATATCTAAATTCCATGTAATAAGAGTTCCAGAAACAGAGAAAAAGCAAAAGAATGAAATAATAAAAGAAGTACTAGAATGAAATTTGTTAGAACTAAAAGCATAGAGATATTTTCAAATTAAAAATTTACACTCATCATAGAGCAGGATAAATGAAATAACACCCACACCTGGGCACATACAAAAGATATCCACAGGAACAAAGAAGTTACCTTAAAGGAAGGAAAAATCAGATTGGCATCACATTTCTCATCAGCCAAACTAATTGTCGCAAACCAGTAATACAGTGCCTTCAAAGATAAAATGGGAAATTATTTTTGACACAGAATGCTGTGCCTAGCCAAACTTTCAATCAAAGTGTGAGGTTATAGAGACATTTTTATATAGTCAGTAATTTTATTCCCTTTCTGTAAAGAAAAAAAAAAATCACTTGAAGATGCACTATAGTTAAATTGTAAAGGAAACCCCCCAAAAGAAGACATAATATACAAGAGTAGCCAGAAGGATGCCACTGCAGCAGGCCTGGGACACGTAGTGGTGTATGGAACAAATAATATAATTAAGAAACTGAAGTGTCTTAGGGATTAAGGCTTTTTTTTTTTTTTAGGCACAAATGCTTTCAGAAAAACACACACAACAATTAGAAACTCTAAGAAATAAGAAGACTACACAGCAAATGTCTGGCCAAGGAAGGAGCATATTAAAATGTCTTAGGCATATGAGAAAAGAGAACTTACTAGACTTTCATGCTAGAAACATCTTCTTCCAAGCAGTACAGATTTAGGGATTAAGGTTCTTTTTTTTTAATCTATGGATTTTTACATATAGAAATATTTACACAATCATCACATTGTCAATGCTTCTTATTTAAATCTAATTTGTAGAAATGGAAAACCTTAATTACAGCATGGAAGCCTTATTTATAGCAATGGTAAATTCAAACGCCTCAAAACTTGACTGTTTAAAGCAGTGATAAAGTTGGCAGATTTTGAAAAAGAGAAGGGGAAAAGGGAGAGAAGAGGAGGGGGACAAGTACTAGGAAGCACACCACATCTTATTCAGCTGGAAGGAAAGGGAAGTGTCTAACATTCATCAGGAGTGAGTAAATACAAACTTAACTAGAAAGTAAACAACTAAAGATTTAGGCATAATATTTATCATTGTGGCAGTCATAATCAGAAAAGGCAAGCCCTGAAATGGCCCACAGTGATTTTGTCTGAGGCAGCAATTCTTCAAATATGGCCCAGGACCAATGTGAGTCCACAGATTCTTTTAGGGAACCGACAAGTTCAAAACTATCTATAATAATAAAAGTGTAATTAGACTGGACGACCTTCGGGATGAAGCCCGGGCTGTGAGGGAAGCCCAGGTCCTGGGTGCCAGAGGGAAGCCGGAGCCGGCAGCCATGGGAAGGAGGACCTATTCTTGCATGAATTTTATGCATGGGGCCTCTGGTGTTTATAATAATATCAAGATGTGACTTGCCTTTTCCAGTCTCACTTTTTTTCATTATTGCACACTGGAGTTTCCTAGAGGCGGCATGATACATAACATTACAACAGACCGAACACAGACGCAGAGATGAGAGTCCTCCCATCTTGTATTAATCCAGACACCAAAAAGATTTACAACCATACAAAACAGTGTCACTCTTCCTGCTATCGTGGAAAATCTTTCTTCAATATTTTTCACTAAGAGATGTTTTCAAATGTTAGCATGCAAGAGGCTCATTATTATGGTTTTTGAGTAAATATTCTATCATTTTCTCAGTTTAAGTTTCTAGTATGATAAATACTGATAAATTGGCAAAAGCTCTTTGGCATAGTCAATAACTTCTAAGAGTCTAAAAGGGTCCTGAGACCCTTATCTGAGGGATAAGATGAGAGTGAGGAAAAGAAAATTTCCCATTCCCATAGGTACATCTCTATACTGTTTTCCCTATTTGCATGCATATACATTACTGTTTTTATCGAGATATAATTGGCATAAAGCATTATATTAGTTTCAGGTGCACAACATAATGCTTCATAATATATGGACATACTGAGAACTGATCACAATAAGTCTAGTTACTTTTTAATAGCAATTTTTAATGCAAACACAAATAAGACGGTGGTGTTTAGATAAGGGAGGCACACATGTAGCAGCTACACACCAATGATGACTACAAAAGAACTAACATTTTCAGGACGTGGAAGCAATTTTCCCACCAAAGATTATTAGCAGTGAGATCAACAAACAGCGTTTACCTGCAGAAAGTCTGCTTAAGTAAACCCAAATAACTAATCTTCTGACAGGTATATTTCTGGGCTGAGGAAAGAACTTGGCTACTCTGTGGATTCCTTAGAGACTCCAGGAATACAGTGTTCCTCAGAGTGTTAACTTGATACCCCACGTGTTCAACAACATCTATTAAATATCTTTTTACAGCATATTGATCAATGCCACATAAACACATATGCAGATAATAATGCTGTGTTTGTAATGCCAGTTTTCTTTCATGAAGGTTAAATTGCCTCACAAACATCACCTAAGTCCAATTTCTTATCCAAAAATTATTTTGCTCAGAGCCAGAATATATACTTCTCACATAATTCATCCTCTCTTTCCCTCTCTCTCTCTCTCTCTCTCTCTCTCTCTCTCTCTCTCTCTCTCTCTCTCTCTCTTCGTCCCTCCCTCCCTCTCAGATTTAAATATAGTATTTCAGAGACTGTTAAAAACAATTCACGATTCTGTTGAAAATGTCAAAATTTCCTAAGTAAAATCTATTATACTATGCATTGCCAAAGTCAGGAAAGCCAATTAAACTGCAATTTTACTTTTGGCTTTAAGATGCCAGAAACTGTAGCCAAGATTATATTTCAGCAATCTAAATTAATTTAGGTTTAAATGGTTGTTGAAATGGAAAGGAAAGAGGACAGTAATAGTGACTTCAGTGTGTTATCTCTGTAATCTGGATCAGGTTAAAATTGTTTTTATGTCATTGACACCCATTGTTTGTGCCATGGTATGGTCAGAAGACCATAGCCAAAAGGCAAGAGTGACAACGGGCATACTGAGAAATTACATAACCAGCTTTGACTCATGAGATGTGTCTGCTCTTTTTCCAAAGACATGAAGGGATTGTTACGTGGAAAGTTTGCTCATCAGCTCATATTTGATATGATGATATCTTGTGACTGGACATGATACTTAGTGGCACGGAATAATAAGTAGCTTTTCTTGAAAACCTACTATATGTTAGTTACTGTGTTAAGCATTTTATATATCATCAGCCCTCACAATTATATAAGGGGTTATATTAAGGGACAGATAAGGCAGCTGGTCAGAATGGGGTTTGCTGTCTAGTGAGGGAGAAAGCCATCCACACAATAAGTAGACATGAAGGAAGGGGCATGAGCTCTCCAAGTGCAGAGGGAGGCGTCATAGGGGATGGTTATGCAGGATTGCAAAGACTGAATGGGATTTATTACTGCAAAGCATCTAGGGAAGGCCCGCAGCGTGAGAGCAGAGCATTGTTAGCAGCACAGAGGAGGGAGCACAGGAATGCCCCAGGAAGCAAAGGGTCTAACAGGGTTGTGTCCATAGAGACAGAAAAGGCAAATGGGGCTAGAAAGATATTTGGGGGGCACAATTTCAGGACAATTTCTGTACCTTCATAAAGAAATTGGAAATTTCTTCTGGAAAAGAAAAAAAGTAATTTGTGGGAGAGGGGAATGAATTGATGACATTAGAAGCCATGCTATTAATAGTTACTCCAGTAGCCAAGGTGGGAAAGGAAAGTCTAAACTGCAGGATGACTGAGAAAAAGGGAAAGAGGATAAAAACATGACGACCGCTAGTGAGATGTGGGACTACAAGAAGATAGGTCTTTAGATGACTAGAAACTAAAGTGAGAAAAGCAGAAGAAAGATATAATGGATTTGGTTTGAGACTAAATAATCTTGAGGTGCCTAAAGGAAAAGCCATGCAAAGGTATCTAATAACCTGGAAATTCAGACCTGGGAATTGAAAGATAGGACAACTTACAGAGGCTTATGTTATGGAATTATCATCAGCATGAAGATAAGTAGGGGAGGCTACTAGGCAGAATTTGAATGACGAGAGGACAGAGTAGAATTCTAGTGAACACCCTTTTTTAAGGGGAAGACCACAGAAGAAGGTTTGGTTGAGGAAATGGGGTGGTAGACAAACGAGTATTTTAATAGAAGGCACGAAGGAGCCTTCAAGAAATAGTGAGGACTGTTTCCAAATTCCAGCTATTGTAGATTGTGCTGCTATGAACATAGGGGTGCATATATCCTTTCTGATGGGTGTTTCTAGCTTCTTGGGATATATTCCTAGGAGTGGGATTACTGGGTCAAATGGGAGTTCCATTTTCAGTTTTTTGAGGAAGCTCCAAACTGTTCTACACAGTGCCTGCACCAGTCTGCATTCCCACCAGCAGTGAAGGAGGGTTCCTTTTTCTCCGCAACCTCGCCAACACTTGTCGTTTGTTGATTTGTTGATGTTGGCCATTCTAACAGGTGTGAGATGGTACCGCATTGTTGTTTTGATTTGCATCTCTCGGATAATTAGTGACTTTGAGCATGTTTTCATGTGCTTCTTGGCCTTCCTTCTGTCTTCTTTTGAGAAGATTCTATTTAGATCCATGGTCCATTTTTTAATTGGATCATTTTTCTTCCTTTTATTAAGTTGTATAAGCTGTCTGTAGATGTTGGAGATTAAACCTTTATCAGTGATAACATTTGCAAATATGTTCTCCATACAGTGGGCTTTCTTGTTGTTTTGTTGATGGTTTCTTTTGCTGTAAAAAAGCTTTTTATTTTGATGTAGCTAGGATTTGGAAACAGCCTAGATGCCCATCAGCACATGATTGGATCCAGAAACTATGGTACATCTACACAATGGAATATTATGCTGCCATAAAAAAGAAGAAATTCTCATCATTTGCAGCAACCTGGATGGAATTGGAGAACATCATGCTGAGTGAAATAAGCCAGTCAATGAAAGAGAAACACCACATGACCTCACTCATTTATGGATGATAAAGAACATTATAAACTGAAGAACCAAAAGATAGATATAGAGACAATAAAGCAACAAGCAGACTGTCAAATTACAGCGGGGAGGATAGGAAGATCTGGGGTAGATAAGAGATCAACCAAAGGACTTGTATACATGCATATAAGTACAACCAATGGACACAAAACTCTGGGGAGGGAGGTAATGTATGGGAGGGAGGGAGGGCAATGGTATATATACAAAGATAATAATTTAATAAAAATTTTTTTTAAAAAAGGAAGTAGTGAGGGATCAGTGCCATATGCTCTTGGGAGATAAACTGAGATAGAGAAGAGACTTAGAGCCAAGATGCCCCCCATGATCTTTATGCAGTTTCTTCTGCTCATTTTCATTTGCAAACCCCATCTGCTCTTCCTTGTTGCCTGTGGTATCGTCAGAAGAGAGGTACAGTTTCACTGTTCAATAAACATGTGTTCATGTGGTGATGATGATGACATTGTCTGCAAAGGAAGCATTAAATCCAGGATCTGCTTCTGATTTAGATCTTAGGAGTTTAGGAAGAGATTTGTGTGTGGGGTGTGTGTGTGTGTGTGTGTGTGTGTGTGTTGTTGTTTTTCTTTTTCCTCATTTGGGCCTTTGTTCCCATATAACTCACCATCAGATGTCTATCATAAGTAATTTGCAATTTCTCACCTGACCTTGGCATATGTTAAAGCCAGAAGTAGGTTATTTGTGCTTCTAACTTGAACGATGTTTTCTTCATATAATAGGAGAGCTAGATAGAATGTTTTGGCATTGTTGTTTTTTACTTTAAATCCAATCATTCATTTACCAACAAGCATTTATCAAGCACCTGGAGTGGATAAGGCTGTGGGCTGCAGCCATAAGCTGGACGGAGCTTTTGCCCACATGGAATTTACATTCTAGTGGCAGAGACAAATAAGGATGAATGAACACAGATGTGCAACTTCAGTCTCTGTGTCATAAGCGTTTTAGTGAAAACAGTAAAGTAGATAGGATGGTCTGCAAGGCAAGGCCTCTCTGAGAAGACATTTGAGCTGAGGCTGGAATGAAAGGGGTGAGAAACCCAGCCTGAGATGTGGGGAGGAAGCATTCCTGGCAGGAGAAGAGCAAATGTAATCTCTGAGGCTCAGCACAGGATCTTGGCACATTCGAAGAATAGCAAGTGTATTTCCTTTGGATATCTACCCAGAAATGAAATTACTGGATCATATGATAGTTCTATTTTTAATTTTTTGAAAACCTCCATATTGTTCTCCATAATGGCTGCACCAATTTATATTCCTACCAACAGTACATAAGGGTTCCCTCTTCTCCACATCCTCACCAACACTTACCTCTTGTCTTACTGATCATAACAATTCTAACAGGTGTGAGGTGATACCTCATTGTGGGTTTGATTTGCATTTTCCTAATGATTAGTCACATTGAGCACCTTTTCATGTACCTTTTGGTAATTTACATATCTTCTTTGGAAAAAAATGTCTATTTAGATCCTTTGCCACTTTTAAATCAAGTTTGTTTTTTGCTGTTGAGTCAAATATGTTTCTCATATAATTTGCATGTTAGCCTTTTATTACATACTAGAGGCCTGGTGCATGAAATTCATGCATGGGCATGCCGAGGGGGTGTACCTTGCCAGCATCCCTTGCCCCAGCCTCTGGCCAGAGGACCCCCTCTCCCTTCACACAGCCTCTGGGAAGATGCTTGTCCTGGGGCCTCCTCAGGGTGCCTGCCCATGATGCCAGGCAGCTTGGGTACTCAGGGGTTTGTGCTCCCCAAGTCCTGCTTTCCCACAGGCACAGTGCACATCAGCTGCAATAGGAGCCACACCTCAGGAGCAGCCCCCTCAGACCGTATACAACCTGTGTGCGCAGGGGAGGAGGGGCAATTGCGGCGGCAGCACTTTGACGTCTGTAGCACATCCACCTGACCCCCTGGTCGCATCTGCACTGCAGGCAAGGAGCTTCCAGTCTGTGACTGGGGCTGCCAGGCTGTGACTGGGGGCTACAGGCAGAGGACCCCAGCACCTATAGGGCTCCGTCAGCGTCAGGAACTGGGAAGATCCATTTTTCTGGCTCCCTCAGCATCAGGAACTGGGAAGATCCATTTTTCTGGGTCCTCCCTTTCCCTCCACGTGGCCAGGATGGGGACACTGGGCTCATGTTATCATGAGCCCTGGGTCCCTCCCCCAGGCCTCTGGCCAGAGGCCTCTCTCCTCCCTCTGTATGGTCGGGGAGCAGATGCTGGGTTCACATTTCCAGGGCGACACCGCCAGCATCTGCCCTGGCCACTATGGGGGCCACCATCTTTGTTGCAGAGTGACAGTTAATTTGCATATTATTATTTTATTAGATAGGATGTTTTGCAAATAATTTCTTCCATTCTATATGTGACTATAACTAATAATATTGTATTATATACTTAAGATTTCCTAAGAGAGTAGATCTTCAGTGTTCTTACCATACACACACAATGGTAACTATGTGATGTGATGGATATGTTAATTAAATTGATTGTAGCAATCATTCACAATGTATCATATATTAAATCATCACATGTAAACCTTAAAATCATATGGTACAACCAAAATATGTACAATTTTAATTTGTCAAAAAACAGCAAATTCTTTTGCAACCTCAGAGAGAAGTTGAGAAGACATACTGTCTTCTCGTCTGAACTTAACTGTCACAAAGCACACAACTAGTACCACTTCTTCCAGATTTGCTTTCATGTACTTCGCTAGCTCCCTTTCATCAAGATGTCCTTGTCCTCGGATTTTCTTTCCCAATAGATATTCTGAAAAACGGGGATTCTTGGGGACCTCTCATGTCTAATTCACTTATCTCAATAATGTAAGGGAGAAAGATTCAGAAACCTTTCCTCTGGGCCCCACAGATACAGGATGCTTAGTTTGTTTTAGATTAAAACTCTGATAAAGAACTATTACCTTTTCCTGTGAAAGGATATGCTTGACAAAAGATGACATTGGAAGGAGAAGCAATATTCACTTATTGCTCTTTCAGACTCTCAACGTACTTTTTACACAGCCCTGATGCCTAATTTCTTCAAGCGCTGTGCATTTGATAATAGATATTTAGCTACACATACTGCATAGTTATGACTGTCCAGAGAACAGCAAACGATTGATCACTTCAGGCTTCCTCCAAGGCTCCATTTGAGAAACTGCTGACAGGCGGAATGAATAACTTAGCACGGGCTTAAGGCATAACTGCTAGAGAAAAAACTCCAGAAGATGGTCTAATTCTGAACAAAGATAATGTGTGATTTACATTTCAAAGATAACTTGCTATATATTGCTTAGAACTTTAGGGGATGCTATCAATTTTTTTTTTAAGTGATCAGCAAGCAAACTCTTAAAGACCATCATTAGGAAATAAAATTCACATTTCCTGTTTGTTTGCTTTTCATTACTATCCAAAGAGAAAAACACACGTGTACTCTTCAAAAGGAAAAAGCAAACAACACTTGTGCAACTGTCAGGTATGAGTCCTGGATAGACACTGAATCATTTATGTGGGGGAGTGCAGCTTGTACATACTGCTAAAAGTTAACTCAGCGCTATTCCCTTATAGAAGATTGTCTATATTATCTATCTCCCTATTATTTTACCTACTTATCTAGTTCAGACTCAAGAATAGATCTACAGATATATGCTGATGTCATAAAATAATTAAAATGCTTATTGGAAATATATAAATATAATACGAATATTAAAAATACTAAGTACACTAAATATAAAAATACTAAACTATTTTATGTACAACTAAATGATATTAAAATATAATTATATATGTATTTATACACACACACACACACACACACACACACACACACACAAAGAGAATTAGAAAGACAGAGATTGATTCTAGAAAGGATATACAAAGAAAAGGATAGTAGTTCCTCTTAGAAGCAGGACTTCACCTTTTACCAGATATAACATGTAGTTGTACTCTTGGCTCTTTTTTTTATAAGGATCTGCTCACTGGAAGATCATGGAGGGCATTCAAGGCCTTGATAATGTTGTACAAGAAGACAACACAACCAATAAACTACACGAGAAATGGAAAAAGCAGGTACAAACAAATTCTGTCATTTATTATGGTCACCTATTGGCATCTCCTGCCATATAATGTTAGAACATCCATTCCCCCTAAGATCCTAGGGAGGGGAACAAACCAGACCTTCTATTTCCTCTCACTTCCTTCGGGAATGAAATGGGCATTCAACACATTGGTCATTCATTCCATGTCCCATTAGCAGGAATAAATGGACCAGCAAGGTGTGTCTATACAATGCAACTTTATTAGCTATAACTAGAGTGACGTAATGTGCTTTGGTAACCTTGTTATGTTCAGTATTTTGACCCACTTTATTCCTCTAAGACCAAATTGATTCTTTTCACCACTTAAAGAAGGAAAGATAAACTGTAAGAAAAGAACAGAATTTTTTCTAAGATTGTTCCTTTAGGTTCAAAGTCTCCAGAATTCTGATTGGTGTATGTTGCCCCATATGTCTCACTAGGGGAAAAAAAGTAAAATATCCAGTATTTGGGGTAGTTCAAGCCCATTGAAGCTTTGGATTATATTTCATGGGAGGAAGCAGAGTTGTCTATAAGAGAAAGCCAACACACATCAGGCCTGTTTTGCAAACCAGAGCTCTGGGAAATAAAAAGGAGTGTTGACAAGAGATTTATTTTTCAGACATGTAAAACCTAAGTGTCTGATTCTGCAAAACCAGCATATTAAGAACTGTATAATGACTTTGCTCAAATCCACAGAGAGGTGGAAATATGTTTAATGACCTCTCAAAGTAAATGTTGCAACATAAAAAATAAGCAATTGAAAAATAAACCATTAAAAAATATTTCTTGCCTTGGCTGGTGTGGCTTAGTAGGTTGGAGCATGGTCCTTTCTGTGTACCAGAAGGTCATGGGTTTGATTGCTGGTCTGGGTACATACCTAGGTTGCAGGTTTGATCCCCAGTTGGGGAGCATACAGAACCAATTTATGTAGCTCTCACAAAGTTGTTTCTCTTTCTTTCTTCCTCCTCCCTAAAAATCAAATTTAAAAACAAAAACAAAAACAACCACTAGTCTTCTCTTTTTAAAAACTGAATAAATAAGTTGAAAATAATAATATATTTTTAATAAAGTTCTTAGTCTTGCCCTGGCTAGTGTGTGTCAGTGTTAGAGCATCAGCCCATGCACCAAAGGGTTGCTGGTTTGATTCCCATTCAAGGGCATATACCTGGGTTACAGGGTCAGTCCCTGGCCCTAATCAGGGAGTATGAGGGAGGCAACCAATTGATGTGTCTCTCTCACATAAGGTTTCTCTCTTCCTTCCTCACTTTCACTCTCTCTAAAAATCAATAAGAAAATATTCTAGGGTGAAGATTAACACACAAAAAGTAAAATAAAGAAATAAGATTCTTGTTCTATAACTTCTTATGCCTTATTGAATTAAAATTAAGGAATAATATAGAAAGTTTTCAATAAATTCAGTAGTTTGGACAGTTAAATAAATCTTTAAAAAATTTAAGTCACAAATATTCTTGTATCTATTAAAATGATCAGTAATTAAACAATATTTCAAAGAATGATTTCAATCCAATGGCAATCTTTAAAAAAAAAATGAAGACCTGCTTAAGATTTGTATTTCATAATTAATGTTAAGCTATTGGATTAGATATTTTCTGTAAATGTCAATGTTCACTATTAATATACATTAGAACACTAGGATGACTAACTGTTCCAGTTTGCAGAAAACTGTCCTGTGTCCCAGGAAACCCCTTATTCCTGAACAAACAGAGATGGTTGTATACCTACAGCTAATCCCAGAACCTCCATATAATCTCAACCATACATTTTATAAGGCTGCATCAGAAAACTAGGTTAAACAAATATTTGAGGCCTCTATCCTTCTCATGGTAAATGTATAGGCTATATCTGTGATTAGATAACAGAACTAATTTGAGTTGACAGGAGTTTAAGGTAAACTTGAAGAGTAAAAAAGATAGATAATGCAGACAAAGGAAAATAAATTAATTTCCACAGTAACATTTTTTCCATCAGTATTCATAAAGTATATTTTAAACTGAGAAAATGCTAGTCCCAGATTCTTTAGCACAGGAATCACTAGTCTTAATAATATGGAAAGAGCAATAAAAGCTTGGAAATTTCCATAGGAATATCAAATTTTCCTCAATCATATTGATTTATTGAAACGCTTAACAATGGACTGCTAAAATATATTCTTACCACAGGCAATTCCCTAAAGGGAATTACTTAGAGATCAAGGTTATCCATTTTAAGTGAATTTGACAATAATAAACTGTTTAGTAGTTTTATGGTTAACATAGACAATAATTTCCAGAGAATTTTTGGACCTCCAGCTAACAAGCATAGCCAATTTTTTGAGAAGTCTAAATAATGTGCAATTCCTTCAGTACCTAGTGCCAGTGAATCTATTATTTCTCAGTTTAAAGCCTTTGTTGTATCTGCTTTTCATTTAAGTTCAGGAGAAAACATTTTGTTTCTGGAATTATTTCTTGGAAAAGGGAGTAAGCCATTCAATTCTTTACCAAAACCTAAGGGCTGTATTCCCTTCTCTTGCTGCAGCATCCATACGCTGCTGCCTGAAAATACCCCACACATGTGGCCCTGTCATTTGGCAATAAAAACATCTGATCCAGCAGTGACGAAAGGTCTATGTTTGAAAGAAAGCAATCTAAGATAATTTCACTGCTAACACTTAAAGAGGGTCCAAAGACACTCGACAACACATCCAATATACAAAGTGCACTCACAGGGAGAATACTCAGTACCGCGGGACACGTTTCATCCAAGTACTTTTCAAAATGAGAAGCGTATGCCAATGAAAGTAATGAACCTTCTCTTATATAGAACCAAAGGGAAATCAGGGGGTGACGTGAAGGACACTTACTCAAACGCTAAGCTGTTTTTGATTATCAGTGTGTTGCTCATTCTAAGGCAAACAGACATGGCAAAACTTAGAAAGGAAAAAAAAAAAGGACTTCTAAACTTGAATTCTGTTTTTCCCAGATAGATCATCCAAAACACTATTTGTTATGTGGTTTTTAACTAACTTTTCCTGCTTCTCTGGAGTTCTTTCTATCCTTTTTTCCAGATTCTTGCTGAATGCATTTCCATATGACTATCTGGTACCCCAGAAAACAGAATGGCTCTGGGTGGGAGCGGAACAGGGATGAGCACACCGGTGTGCCACCTTTCACCTTTCCTCGTGCCCCAGAGGGTAGGAGCATATGCCCCCATTTTATCATCTATATTTAACATACAGTATGTACCAAAGACTAACAATTATAGGAAAATATATGGTTTAAATATAGTCCGTCTTCTGAACACCAAGTATTTAATTCCAGGAGTAGTGCTAATATTTTACATTACTTTTCAAAGCACCCATATATATAATTTCATTCGATCATCACAGAATCCTTTGAAGTAAACAAAGTGATATCATCACACTTATTTGATAAACTGGAGGCCCGATGTACAAAATTTGTGCAAGGGTCTTGGCCCTCACAGCCCCGGCTTCGTCTGGCAGGTCGTCCAGAAGGACGTCCAGAAGGTCGTTCGGCTGTCTGGTCTAATTAGCATATTATGCTTTTATTATTATAGATGAGGCAAGTAAGGTTCATAGATCCCCTACTAGGGACACTTTTGGATACCTAATTCAACATTCATCCCAATACAAAACGCTACCTCTTTAACTAGCATAAGATGTATTTTCTGAGTGTTTGCCATGCATTAAGAATTGTGCCAGGAAGCTGTGAATACAGTGGTAAACAAAAAAATCTCAAACCCTGTCCTCAAATGAGTTTTAATTTAAGTTATCATTTAAGGTGGTACTTTTATCACCCACAGCCATATCAAAATTACAACTAAAACTACAAAACAGCCATCATTCAGAATTGCCTGAAATCTAGCTAAATGAAAGTCCTTCAACTGAGGATTTAAAGATGAAGCCACATTGGGACTGATAAGAGGAGCAAAGATGCAAAATAGGCTGATCTCATACCCATATGTAGTGGACAAAAATCAGGAGGGATATCTCAGCTGTGACAGTGCCCCCTGAGGAGCAAGGGGTCCCAATTGCACACTAAGCTCCCAGTCCAGGGTTCCAGTATAATGAAGAGAAGGCCTCATAAGTCCAGCTGTAAAAACCAGCAAAGATTGGGGGTAATAGGAAGGCTGCTGAAGTTCCAGGTAGTTCCTCTTAAAGAGCCTGCACACCAATTTATTGGACTCACTCCCTCTGAGTTCTAGTGCTGGGGCAGCAGCTTGAAAGGCACCAGGGACATACAGGGAGGAACTGAATTGTCTGGCATCAGGGTGAGGGCTAGAATGATAGCTTTCTGCCAGACAGATGGGCTGACAGAGATCATTGTTCCTTTTCTAAGACCCCCTCCCCCCTCTTCACACACACACACACACACACACACACACACACACACACACACACAACAAGCAGGAAGACAATATATCTCCATCAGCCTGGTTCTCACTGTTCTCCACCGCCCTGGTGATTCCCTGAGACTATGCCCAACTTGTGGGCCCAACCCAAGCTGTTTCCAGTGGCTTTTCCATGTGAAACACCTGTCTTGGCTCATGCTTCAGACTTTCTTAAAATCACTCAAACAAGCAGCCTTTGATCTTAGTGTGCCCCATAACTCTTGCTAAGTGGCCTTAGGCCCAACACTAGCAGCAGCTGGTCTTAGTTCACAGATTGGCCTTATCTGGACACCTCCAAGCCCAGCACAAGTAACTGCCATCCACAGTTCACTTTGTACCTCATACAGGGTGGCTCTGGGCCAAATATAAGCAGCAGCTGACCTTGGCCTGCACATCCTGGGAAGTCTCAGAGTCATCACACCCTGTGGACAGCTTCAGTCCGTATTGAAGCATTACCCACAAGTGACACACTCAAGGGGCAGACTCAGCAGGCATCTGAGCCCTACCAAAGGAAGTCTTGCTCTATGAAGTGGGCTCCTGTACAGCTGGTCCTCCATGGTGGACAATGGTCATAGCCAGTCCTTGTAGCTGATCAGCCTGGGGATAAATTCCTCTCACTGATGTGTCAACAGTCATCAAGGCTTAACTTCAACAAAAGGGTGTACACAGCCCAAACAGTGGGGGAGGCATATCTGGAGTGGGCAGCATGGGTGGTCAAGGAGGCTGTGCCACTGGATTCTATAGAACATCTATATATATAAAAGCCTAAACGACCATTACAACCGGAAAACTGGAAAACCAGCTGGTAGCTCTGACACACTGACCACCAGGGGCCAGATGCTCAATGCAGGAGCTGCCCCCTGGTGGTCAGGGCTGTCCCACAGCCAACCTCCCATAGCTGGCCAACCTCCTGTGATCTCTACCCCCTGCCAACTGGCCCCAATTGGTTCCAATAGGCCATGATCACTGAACAGGCTGAGAGACCCCACCCATGCATGAATTTGTGCACTGGGCATCTAGTAGACTACATAATGCCACTCTACCAATCAGCTCTGTCCAATACATAGAAACAAACACAGAGGTGAAACAGAAAGAAAAGAACAAAACTCCAGAAAAAAGAACTAAACAAAATAGAGACAAGCAATCTACTAGATGCACTCTACTGGTTATATGGATGACCGATGAACATAGTGAGAACTTTAACAGTATAAAGTCAATCAGTAAACTAGAGAAAGAAAGGAAGGAGGCAGCTCTCCTCCACACAGTCATTAATGGGTCAAAATGGCAGAAGATCAGTCATCTTCAACAGGTGACTCCCAGGGGTTCCCTGGACATTGGCATCTAGTTGGTCGACTAAGGAAAAGAGAAGTGGAGAAAAGTGAGTGGTTTCTATGGGTTTGGTTATTCATATATACATTCCATTATCTGGTATTGTATTTTAGGAAGGTTCGAAAATGTAGACCAACTGTTCCAGGATGAAAGGCAAACTGATTTTTCTCAACAACTAGCCATCACATGTGGCAACCAATTTCTAGTTGTATCATCTAGAAGAAATTACTTAATATAAACCGTTGCCTCTGTAAAATGGAGATATTGTATTTTATTGCATCCAAAACACCAACATTTTTTTTATTTTATGTGACAGTAAAAAAGAAAACAAAAAAAACCTGACAATAAAACTAGATATACACATACCATTGACTGCAAGAGACATTCTGATTTAAAGATGTTAAAACAGGGGAAAGGAGGAAAATGTGAGATTTAGAATTAATGAGATATAGTAATAGTACTTGCCTCCTTGGATTATTGGAAAATTAAATAAAGCATTGTGCTCAATAATAGGTCACACTGCAAGATCACCTCAGGGCACTAAATTATCCATCAACTTAAAAAAAAAATAGTCTCATGCTAACCCAAACTGTACAAAACCTGCATAAAAACAAATCGTGGTTGGGAAATACAGAGCAGGAATTGAGGCACTCTTACCACTAGCAAGCAGAGTCACGACAGGTAAAACCCTCAGTGCCACCCACCCCTTCCCAATTTTTCCTATGATTATCACTCCCTACTGAACCATCCACACTCAGGGAGAACAGAAACCAGCAGACTGCAGCAGGCGTCAGTTCCTTTTCTTACAATGTTTATTGCAGGAATGTTCTCTTGTACAGATACAGATCTTTCGAAGTCCTAATTAGAATGGTTATGAGCTTCTTTGCTTGATTATTCAATGAGGATATGTTTATACTTTGAGGCAGAATAACGTATGGCTCAGAGAGGTTGCCTCTCAAGTGAAAGTACCCAAATTTAAATTGCAGATTATCCAAATTACCTAATTTCCCTGAATCCTCTGCTATCTTCACGCATGGAACTGGGATAATGATAATACCCATCTCTAGCTGTTAAATGAGATCATCTGTATGAAATCCTTAGTACTTATATAGTAAGTACTTAATAAACACAGCTGCTATTTTTACCTAGGCGTCCTGCCCTACCTGTGCCTTTAGCTCCTGTAGCTCCTCGGTTGTGAGTTATTATTCATCCAGAAATACACAGGCTTTGCAGGAGCCAGAGAAAGCTGAACCCTCCCACCATCTTCCCCACTCCTCCCTGAACCCAGCAACTAGAACAATACTACTTCCTCTATAGTATGGGGTCCACCAATCCTTTATCTATATAGTCTTTGCCCAGAACTGCCGGAAAGAGATCCTGTGTTTACCTATTTTGTCTCATCCGCATCCTAAAAAGTCATAACTATATTTTCTCATTTCTTGGACCAATATAAAGACCTTAAAAATACCACTCAGGAAAAAAAAAAAAAAAAAAAAAAAAAAAAAAAAAACACCCAGGAATTACCAAATACTATAATTTTTGTTTTCCAATTTAAAATAATTATTGATACTATTTATCAACCAAGAAGATGGGTGATATAGATATAGATACAGATATCACAGACATAGACATAGACATAGACATAGACATAGACATAGACATAGACATAAACAGGGATATTTTGCAGATATAATGTCAAACGTCACTACAAGGGTCCAAGTAGTCACTCAACCTAAAAAGAAAGTCATGCACCAACTAATAGTAGGCATATACAGTATATGCACATTTTATATGTCTAGATTAATAATATACAATCTAGTGATCAGAAGATGGAATGTAAAAGAGGTGACCAATATTATTCAAGTTGATCAAGAGGCACATCATTGCACAGAATATAGTTTAGAGAGATTAGGTCAGGGTTCCCCAGGTAAATAAGTCCCACCCCATGATTGCTGATGATATGAACTGTAAGTATTTTACTGACTAGTTTATTGGTGCTTTCATTAGTAATTCACAAGTGAATTAGTCTACCTCTTAATTCATCAAACTGAGAATCCTGCTTCAGGTTAAGGGAAATATCACCTGAAAATCAGAAGACCATTGCTAATTAGATTCATTTTAATGGATTATGGTTTGATCTTATCTGGCACAACAAACATAACGCTACAAATAGGCCAGTGAGCTATCTTTCCTCCACAGGGCAAATTCACAAATTAGTTGCTGCCAGTATTTCATTACTAGTCAACCTACCGCAAAAGAAATATTTCTGTAAAACACAGTACTGCTCTATTACAAACATTCTATCTCAATTTTTCTGATGATTAAAGGGGATTTTAATTATACAATCAATGAGAAAATAGATAGAAACCATCTGGACATTCCTCTGTTTTCTGCCAAAGAATTTTCTTTTGTTTTACATATCAATGACTTAAGCTAACAAAGGAATTTCAGTGCCAGTCATTTGTCCTTGGCAAGGCTGGATCTTTTTTATGTTATGAAAGATTTTTTAAATTTACTGATTGAGAGTCAAATTATCCCACATGGTCAGCGAATTAACCTCAAGATTTTCCTACACATAAAACTAAGAACAAAGGATATTTTTTAATTACTTGATCTTTAAAGCATACAAACTTTTAAATCATTTTGGGCTTCGATGTTTTTACTAATCAGGGTGGTCAAAACTGAAAGAAAAAAAACACTTTTTTTTTTTTTTTTAGGTTCTGATGGAAAATGCTTAACCAGTAAGGTGCTAAAAAATACTATTGGTTTTGAATAAACTAAAAAAATGGAGAAGATGGCATTAAAGGAACAAAGAAAGCCTTCCAGAAGTTATTTTGCTACAATGCTGGCCCACCAGTCTGTACAATGAAACCATGAAGGAACTTGAGCAGAGAAGGATGCTTGGGAGAGCCTGCCAAGAATCTAGCTCCAAGTGAGAGGAGCAAGAGTGAACTACCGGGGGGGGGGGGGGGGGGGGGGGGGGGGGGGGGGGGGGGGTCTCACAAATTAGATCAGAAACCAATCTTCCCTCCTGCTATTGAGAATAGAAGAAAAAGTAGCATGTCAGCCATGGACCTTTGTCTAGGACTGTGCCACATTTCTCTGTTAAGCACCATGACTGACTTTGAAAGGTAGGTTTGATTCCTTAAATCATTCTTTGTTGGAAAATGCACAAAATAGAAATAAGCTCCTCCCATGAAAGCAAAGAGGCAATAAGATTTTTGTAACATTCTATGGAGACATCTCCATAATAAAAAGGCTTTGGTTGATTTGATAGATGTGTATATAAAACCAGTAGGTTCCAGGACTTGGAAATTTAGTGGCCAAAAACTAAAAATTATATTGCCTTTTACAGTAGGGGGAAAGGTCACTGAACTGACAGTTTGATTCATTGAAACACTTTTCCCTTTTTAATCACTATTCTTGAAGGATAGTGATTAACAAAATTATACAGGTAATTTCCAAGACTGATGCATTTTTTTTTCCAAAGTAATTTTAAAGATTTCAGTGGAAGTAAGGAAAGAACCAGAAATTGGTTTAAAATTCACTGAACTGTCAACAGCTCTGTAAAAAATGGAATTTAACTGAGAAACATTTTCCCTTAGCACTTCTTTATAAAAGAAAAAAAGAAAAAAACCATGATCTCTTTTGGGTTAAGACCACTGGGAAAATTCAGAGGAAGGGAAAAAAATCAAAAAGAGAAAATTACCTTTTACCTGGTATTAAACTGAAATTATTTTACTATACTCATTTATAAGCAATGACAAAAACCTTCCCAATTATTTTTTGATCAGATGAACTTTCTTTGATTATGTTATTGCTTTCAAGAGGTGATTCTCCAAGTCATTACTATACGGTAAGGGAAGACAGAATTTTAATGACTTAATATATGGTGTCTAAGAAACTGATCCCAATCTAAAGATTTGTTTTTGTTATATTGTAAGACTTTTTTAAGAGATTCAAAATTAAATTAGTGAGCTCCTGATAAACATAATGAAATTATTTTGTCTTCACCTCAATATTTATAGATCCTTGATGATTACCAGATTTTAAGTTGTATAGCTCCCTGCAAATTAAATACAGTGTATTAAAATGTATTAAATGAAGTATCCTAATATATAAAAACCTAAAGCCCATAACATCCAAAACAACTGAAGGCCCAACCGACCAGCACTGAGACCCAGGTGTGCTCTGGCTGATTTCCCAGTTACAAATCCCACTTACAGTTTTGTGTGCCCTGAGATTTTAGGTTTTTCTTCAAGGCTGGTTTTCTACCCCATAATCCCAGTTATTTAGCAGATGAATTATCTCTGTGTGTTCCTTTCTTTTTGTCTGCTCATCTTATTTTAAAGGCAGGCAGTATTTTATAATATAAAAATAAAATAGAAGGACATGAACTTTAGAGTCTGAGAACTGAATCTTAATCCCAGCCCTCCCATTTACTCTCTATGTGGTCTCAGAAGAATTGCTTAACCTCTCGTGGTCTCTATTTGTGAGAATGAGGTAATAGTACATTGTGAACCAAAATAATAATAGGCATCTCATATGCGCATCAGATAACCTAAAGAAAGCACGCAGCACAGTGGGCATTCCATATATCCTCAACCACACATCCTCATTCTTTTCTAAAATGCTCCCTGGTGGTACCCACTCATCCAACCACTCCATTGTCATCAAATCAAATTATAGCGAGTGAATAATTTGCCTTCCCAGACTGTCATGTCCCCTTCACAATGTACTCATTCTAACTCACAGTACACATATGCATTCCAAGGGAGAGCCCTAGCCTTTCCTGGCTTTATCAGCATGCCTCTCAGCTGGGCCCAGACATAATGTAAAAACCGTCTTGAAGGGTTACAATACCTAAGCCATACTCTTCTTTCCTGGAAAAACGAGGTCTCTCGGCTTTGTTTCTGCTCAACCCTGATGCTCAGGACTAAGCATCCTACCATACCCAGGGTATCTGGGACTTCAGGAGAACAGAAATGATTCCCACTCAGAAAAATTGACTGGAGTCCTCTGAATTAAACTCTTAGAATTTCATATTGAAATTTATACCTACAAATTCAGATTCTTTTTCATCAAGGGGCGCACCACCTCAGTTAACAATCACTGTTTAGGTAGGGAGATGTTTGCCCCATTTTATTTAGGACCTTTAATTATAATAATTAATATGTACATACTACTATGTGCTAGACATTCTGCTAAGTGTTTTACATGCATTGTGTTATTAATCCTCATGAGAAACCTAGTTAGGTGTTATAAAAATCCTGATTTTAGACAAGAAGAAAAGCAGTGTCAGAGAAAGTGCCCTTCCCCCTCTGGTCCTGGGAGGGATGGAGAGTTAGGGCCACCCTAGTGGACAGAGATGAAAAATAACTATTAAGAGCCACCAATAAGAATAAGCCTAAAAGAACAGAAGGGAAAAATATTTTTGTGTTTATATACATCAACCTATATTTGTACTTCACAACTATCTGTTAAATATTGTTCATTGTGTTGTGAAGATTTATTTTCTAAGAAAGAAACTGAATTTTCTCAACCCTGTGTCCTTTTTTAAGTAGAAGAAGAAAACAGAAAAGAGCTATATGTTTAGTCAATTGGGATGTTCAATCTTGTTTAAAAGATAAAAATAAAAAATAGGAACTTTTAAGACAAAGCAACAGCAGGAAGTTAACTTACAGTGACACAGCAATGAGCTCATGATGCCCAGATTGAAGGCCAAAATCCTGAAACCAGATAGTTTGCTTAATCCACTAAGCTTCATCATTTTAAACAAATTTATTCTGCATGGATGTTATTTCCCTCTCTCTCTCTTTTTCTCTCTCACTCTAAACCTTTTATTGAGTATTGACTTGATTTTTCCTGGATCAAGTGAAGCCATTTGCTTAAATTGGTCATCCATACTGACTGAAAATCAGACAATTTATGTTTCCCCAGAAATCATATCATAAACAAGCGAAGCTAATTTAATTGAAGAAAATGAGATCTTGCATTCTTTGATGATTCAATGAAACTGAGTTGTTCATTTTCTCACTTTCTTGCCCGGAACAATGCCATTGAGGTCATTTACCAAAGCCACTCTAAAACCAATTGTTAGGTATTTTGCATATGTAGGAAGCTTAGCTTCTATCTGTGACACAAGGAGTACAGAAATATTGTTAGCCCCAAGTTCCTGGATCTGGAAGATCCCCGAGTCTCTCTGATTAGTTGGGCATAATGGGTTGGTGGGCTTCCACAGAAGCACAATCATGGCAGCCTGGAGGTGGTGATGGATTTATCCTCCTATGCAGACTAAAAATTCGCATAATAATAATGTCCCACATCCTCCCTGCGACTCCTCTACTTCACAGCCCAAAGTTAGAAGCAAGTTTCTCCAAACGGTTCATTGTGACAAGGGCAATACTAGAGATCCTTAAACTAACAAGTAGTGATAAGAGGTGGCACTAGGCCCTGTCCCTGAATTTTACTTTCCAAGATGACAGTCTTGATTTTTCTCAGCTAAAGCTTCTTGCAAGGGGATAGTCACCTCCCCTGAGCAGAAAGACTATCTTAGAGGTGCCCCTGAATTGGGTGCAGTCTCTTTTTTGTCAGCCATTACTCTTACCCACTTCTTAGTTTGACCACAAAGACATCATGAGCCCAGCATCCAAAAGGGATATGCTTTAAGTTATTGGTCCTGCCATGTTGAAGAGTTTTTATTGACCAAGTCACACACTTTCAACCTGTTACCCGTATAAGCAATATCATGACTCTACCCCACTGGCATTGATAGTCTGTGTTCATGGACTAGCTAACTGTCCCACGTGAAGATCAAGTACATGGTCCTGGACTTGTTAACATGATGTTATAACTATGTGAGCTAGCCAGTGAAAGGTATTTCCTATCCAATTTTAGCATCTACCTATGTATATGGCATTGTAAAATATTTAAAACCCAATAAAAAATATTTGGGTTTGATATTTTTTGTCTTTACTTTCTCTATCCTAGACCAGGGTCAACAAACTTTTTCTGTAAAAGGCAAGATAGTAACTAGTTTTGGCTTTGAATGTCATGCAGGCTCTGTCATAACTACTACCTATGCCTTTGTAGCAATATGTAAACAAATAAGCCTGACTGTGTGCTAATAAAGCTTTATTAATAAAACAGGTGAGGGGCAGATTTGGCCATAGTTTGATGATCCTGGTCTAAGCCAAAAGGTTGATGAGAGCAGAAAACCATCTCTTCTTGTTTCCCTAGCACACAAGGATATTCAAATCTGGCAACTAAATGAATAAAAATAAATTTCAAAGAACCAAGAAACTATTCTGGATCAGTCATAATATCAAATATATAGTATTTCACACCTGTCAATGTGGTGCCAATTAACTTAGTAGAGAAGCATTTGCTGAATAATTGAAACTCAACTTTATTTCATACAAAATATTAATTTCTGCCTTTTATTCTTGACTTGTCTACTGGGTTATCTTCTCGGCATTTATTCTTAGTTCAAAACATCACTAAATAATGCATTAAACTTAGGCTGTGACCCTGCATATATTTGCTCCTTTAAAAAGGACTCCAAGTGAAAATAAGGCAATGGAAGAGCTGTTTCTTTTTCACATGTTTCTGCTCACATGTTGTTTTCATTTTTCAGTTTCATCAAGGCAGGTAGGCTGCCATCTGGTTGATTTTTGACAGCTCTCCATAGTTTTAGCTGAAATTTTGGCAGTTTTTTGGGTTTTCTTTCATGAAGGCAGCCAATGTTTTGACAAAATTCAATCCTTCATCCCTAGAGAAATTATTGCATTTTTAGACCTTGTTTTCAGACCAACTTTTCCCAGAAAGGATTCATATCTTTCCTTCTCTTTCAGGAATTCTCCCTTTTTGCAGTCAACTGTCACAGCTGATCACTGACTGGCTCTAAAGGGGTTTTTAACTTTCAGTATGAAATAAGCAACCTGACATTGCAAATAAGCCTTATAAAATGATAAGTATAATATGTTTAAAGGCATTTCACAATACCCGCTATTATAAGATGTCCAGATACCAAAATAAACAAAATAAGAGTTATCATCATCTGAGATAAATGATTTTCCCTCTGGTTAAATACTAGAAAAATGTCCATTTTAAAGTTTATCCCCACAATTTCTCATAAATAGAGACCTGTATTGTTTTTCTCCACCACTAACTTCTTTGTGTGTTTTCCAGCTTTACTGAAGCATGGTTAACAAATAACAGTTTTCTGTATTTAAGGTAAAGAATGTGATGATTTGATATAGAGATTGGGAAATGATTACCGCTATCAACCTAGTTACCATGGCTCACCTCACAAATCGCCCCTTTTTGTAGTGAGACCATAAGATCTACTCTCTTAGCAAATTTCAAGTATGTAATACATAATTATTAACTATAATCACCATGATATACATTAACTCTCCAGAACTTATTCATCTCATGAATGAAAACTTATGCCTCTTGACCATTTCCTCCATGCCACCCCCCACCCTCAATCCCCAGCAACCGCTATTCTACTCTCTGTTCTATGAATTTGCCTATGTAGTTTTTTTAACAACAACAAAATTTCAATATTCAGGTGAGAGAAAAAAAGTGCACCTGACTTCCATTTCTTTCTCTTATGTGTCCTTAAAAAAAAAAAAAAAAAAAAAAAAAAAAAAAAAAGTATTACTACAATGTCTCTTTTTTTTCTTAAAAAAAGAATTCATCTGGAGAGTTCAGAAAATTAGCACTGGGAAAACTAGTCCTGCCTTAAAAAAATAAATAAATAAATTATAGCTACCTTATCCTACACTTGAGCCCCGATATGCCAGGCTATTGAAATCGCCCAGTCAGCTTGTAAAACATACAGAAAACCGGACCCCACTCAGGATCAGGCTGAGAAACCTATTGGCTTTGCTCGAGTCCTCTCCAGTGGCCCTGATGGAGTTTCAGATGGGAAACCCCTATGACAGATGACTTTTTCCCAGCAAAGACCTGCATCTGGTCAATGCTTAATGATGTTTGAAAGGCCCCAGATTCCTTTTCCCAACAGTGGGAAGATTTTCTATTCACCCTTTTGATCGTCACTAAAAGTTAGGTGCCAGCCACAAAATCCTATTTACTCTTGCTGTAAGCCCAGCATCTGTCTTAACAACCACAGACCCTGCTTTCATTTTGTAGCTGTTCCAGTCTTTGAAAACAGAGGCTGATGTCCACACACAGAAGTGAACTTTTCATAAAGCCACAAAATAAAGTGACTGTTTCTAGTTCTGATTGAAGAAAAACCATGTGTCAGCTTAAATATCTCCTGCTTTGATTATTCACATCAGTATGTGAAAATATTTACAAAACCTAAGTATGGAATTCAATGCAACATTGTGAAATTGCACCACACTTGTGAATTCTGACAGATGAGCACTAATGATTAAAAGGAAGCCAAGCAACAACAAATATTTACGGAGTGTTGTATGTGTTAGACGGTGAGGAGAAAAACTTGATGTAGTAATGATTGATGTTTCTTTTCTGATTACTGAGATTTTAAAGATTTTTTTACTTTTGCAGACTCAACAAAATTCTTGATCTGAGTTCCAGATTGTATATAGCTGATCTTATGTACCTGTGATAGTTCATTTAGGTTTCCAACAATGATGGATTTCTCTATAATAAGTTTAGCATTTAGTGTGTTCTCCCCAGGCTCCTAGGTTTGGCTTATGGGAGAGTTTATATACTGAGATCAGTTAGAAAGGTCATGTAACTTTTTGAAACAATATCTCTCATTCTCCAACAGGCTCACTCTGAAGTCAGTGGCAAAGTTTAGTGAGAAAGAATGAAAGCTCCCCATGCCCACTGAGACCTGGCTCAGACTGGTTCCTGCACCCTACCAGCCAAAACAAGCTATAAGTCCAGCTCAGATTCAAGGAGTAGGGAAATGGACTATTAGTTAGGAAGTGAACAATTCCGAAGTCATAGTGCAATGGGTATGGATATAGGATGGGTGGAGAACGGGGGTCATTTTTGCAATCAATACCTCACAAATCAAAATCCATATTTTCCTGACACAACCTGCTTCTGTTTCCTCACCTTAGAAAAAGAGAATCAGAGATCCATAACATTTGAGAGTTGAGCGGGAATTGAGTGGTTATACTCTCAACTCCTTTCCCTTACCAGAATGGAACCTGAAGCACCAAAAGGTTCAAGGGCTCATTTCACACAGCTAAGTAGTTACAAAGCCAAGATAAAAGGACAGGATTTCCGCATTCTGGAGCTGTGTCCTTCGGTCATACCACACCCCTGTCCTCCAGACTTTCAGCCTCTTTTAGTATAATGTGTAGCAATAATTTTTTGCTCAGGGTGCATTTTTTTAAAAAAAACAATATTTGAAAATTTAAAGTTTTTTTTCATGTAAATAATCAAATCTGCATTTGCAGAAAATATAAACACAAAACAACTTTTTACAAAAATTCTTTCTATTCATCATTTTCCATCATTATTTAGAAAGAAAATAAACATAATAGTGATTAAACACAGTGACTATAGGCTTTGGAGGAAAATTATATACGTGGCTTGATTATTATAACTTTGAGTCAATATCACTGAATTAATAATTTCTTAAAAGAGTAGAACATAAACCATTCTAATCACTTATTTAAGAAGGTTTCAAGAAATACTTCCTGACTCATTTTTAAAGAAGATGCTTTCACATATTTGATTTTTCCAGTTTTCTAGTCTATTTCACTTTATTGGTAATTAAGAAACTCTTAATTAAGAGTGAAATCTAAGTTAATAGATGATGACAACTGTCAACCTGATTTTTCATGCATAGAAAATTAACAAGAATAAAGAACTTCCTGACTGGCTCTTATAAACAGGACTTGATGACAATAAAAAAATAAAATAAATAAAAATAAATAAAAAAACAACAACTCTACTATGTAAAGTAGCTTTTTTCTAACTAACAATGTGAAACTAAATTACTACACTGTAAAATCAGGAAAGTGAATTTAAATAAGTTCTGGATCTTCCATACAAAAGAATGATAAATCAATGACAAGGAAAAATGCTCCGATAATTATATTAAAATGATATGGACCTGGAGAGTATTATGCTAAGAGAAATAAGCCAGTCAAGGAAAGACACGTATCATATGATCTCACTCATATATGGAATCTAATGAACAAAATAAACTGATGAATAAAATAGATCCAGAGACACAGAAGTATAGAACAGATCATCAAATCTCAGAGGAAAGGTGGGGATGGGTAGGTGGGTGGGTGAGTAGAGATCAACCAAAGAAATTGTTTGCATATATGCATAACCAATGAACACAGACAAAAGAGTGATGAAGGCCTATGGTGGGCAGGGGGAGGTGGGGAAGGGACATATGTAATACTTTCAACAATAAAATTTTTAAATTAAATAAAATAAAATAATCACAATAAAAACATAAAGGTAATGTTAAAATCAAGACAGAAAGTATAAAAAAAGCATATACACAGCATAATTCTTATTTGTAAAATATATACAATAAAAATACTGAAAAGATCTATAATAAAATATGAACAGTATTTCTTCACCCAGTCCTTCATATAGCCCTTTCACACAGTTTCTTTCCTTGAGTGAAAGGATTATAAGATTGATTTAATTGATAATTTATATTTTCCTTCTCTATGTTATGTGTTTTAAATCAAATCAAAATAAATAAAAATTATATATTTAAAATATTAGTAATTGAAAATTAAGAAAGAAAAGTAAGCCATAAGATTAAAGTGATTACAAACATTTAAAATGCAATAAGACCTCTTAAAATAATATATTAGAGTAAAATAATTGCTACACAGAAGATTTTAAATTAATATCATATATTTTACTCCTTCTGCATTCAAAATGAATCATAAAATCATAAAATTAGAATTCATGATTCAACAATCCCATTTCACAGTTAAGAAGTTGATTCATGCTCAGAAAGACTAATTGAATAACTTACTCAATGATATACAGTCCATTTCAGAATCAAGATTCACAATCTAGCCATGTTCTATTTTATCATTCTGCTTCACTGAAAGGTTCTAAAAGAGAGAATAAAGTAAAATATTGTGAGTTAACATGCAGTAAGTATAATACCAAGTTTCTTTAATATGTGATTGTCTTGCTCACCTCTCATTTATGAATCCAGAAAATGTAGTAGCTGTAGTAAAACATTCTTACTTTTCCAGATTTGCATATGGGAAAGATTTTTATATTTTTTAAATGTCTCATTATTTTATTATACTGACCTCATTTCAGACATTTTTGCTCTTGATAACAAATCACAGTTTGTTTCAGTAGTCTTAGATTAGAGGAGAGAGTAACACATAAAGATAAAAATTGAGACTTATTCCTTACTTATTAGTAAATGAAAGAGAAATAGCACTTTAGGAGAAAAGGCCAAGACTTAGTGAATTTCTAGGCCCTTGAGATAAAGATGCATATGACATGCATACTAATTTCAAAGAGCTTTTGGCAGAGTAAGAGAGAGATATACAGGGTGGGGCAAAAGTAGTTTTAAGTTGTGCATATGGAAAATAATACAAACTGTAAACCTACTTTTGCCCCACCCTGAACAAGTAACTAAAAGTAATAGTGGATTGGAGTCACTATAGGAAATGTCTTTACACTCTTAATACAATAGAAGGGCTAATCATTTCTACATTGGGGATATGAGGTAAAGCTGCTAAGAAAACCTTACTTCATAAAGTCAGAGCTGAAGCTGAAAATTCTTCAGTAAAGTTCCGGTCACTTAAACAACAAGCAATCAAGTCAGTTGACCTCACCATCTAAACTTCTGTTCTATTAAGAAAACAGCAAGAGTTATTTCATAGAAGAATATTTGCCTCAAAACAACTTTCAATCGTTTATCTGATCTACAAAATTTTGTAAACATAGGTAGATGCTTATGAATTGAAAAGCATGTGATCAGCCTTATATGAAGTATTATGGTGGGAATAAAAATTTATGAGTCATATTGTCGGCCTGAGAGGAACATGTAATATTATTATAGAGTCAATATCTGTTCACACAAAAATAGCATAATGTATTAGTTGGAAAATTTTTAGCGGCTATAACAAAAATAACCCAAAATTCTGGTGGCCTATCACAATAAAAGTCTATTTTGTGTTTCAGTAAAAGTCCATTGTGCACGTTCCTGGTTTGAGGTGGCTTTTCTCTATGTGATGATTGCTCAAAGTTTAGCCATACTATTGCTTCCATAGCATCCATTTTGTGGGGCTCACTGGTCTTCAGTGGCCTTGCACTGACACTAATCTCTCCCTATAGTCCATCTAACAGCCCATAGAGTCACAAGTAAATGTTAGTTCCTGATAGGATTCCCAAAACCATGCTGTGAAAACCAATCTCTGCCACTCTTTTGGTTTTATTGATGAATTGGGCTTTAACGTGGGAACACCAAACATTCTCCCCACAGACCCTAGAAAAGGCATGTGCCCCACGTCCTGTTGCTCTCTGTGCCTGAACCCTGCCTTGACCTCCCCAAAAGGTAATTGAGTGTGCCATGTACCTTCCCTGGGACTTGTGAGTAATAAACTTCTCTAATTCTATTCTCCATGGTCTCTTGTTGAATCATCCTCACCATTTGACATGCCAGGGCTCTACTTAACAAATGTTAATTAAACAAAGTTACAACAAAGATGCAGAGACATAAGGCTCTCTCCAACTTTCTTCTCTGCCACTTTCAGGAAGTCTGCAGTCCTCTGATGTCAGCTGCTCAATATGAAAGATCCCAAAGAGAAGGCCTGCCACTTCTTTTTTTTTTTTTTTTTTCCAATTACAGTTTACATTCAATATTATTATTTTGTATTAGCGTCAGGTGTACAGCATAGTGGTTAGACAATCATATGCTTTACAAAGTGGTCCCCCCAATAATTCTAGAACCCACCTGGCCCATACATAGTTGTTACAATATTATTGTATTCGCTATGCTATAATTTACATCCCTGTAACTATTCTGTAACTTCTTAACCTCCTTAGCCCAGAAGTAAAGTCACATTGCCTATTATCCACTGGCAAAAACTAATGGCATTGTCTCACCTACACCTGGGAGGGCTGGTGCAGCAGCTGCTTCCTAGCAACAACTCGACACTATGGAGGGTGGAGCAAAAGTCTCTGATGGACAGCTAGCCATTCCTGCCATAGACTTGGGGAAGTGGGCTGGGGGCTGGGGGGAATTGACTTATTTTTCCATCACATTAAAAAAATAATACCTAGATGAAGATCTAATTGATGACACTGAGTGTTAGAAAAACTTGGTCTTCACTAGTACCCTTCTTCAAATACTACATTTCCTACAAAGATATATATGCTTTTGAAACTAAAATCCCTCCTAGCCCAGAAATAATAAATTATGGTTAATCTTTTGATGATGTTGTTAATCCTCACCTGAGGATATTTTTCCATTGATTTTTAAGGAAAGTGGAAGAGAGAGGGAAAGACAGAAAGAAACATTGATGTGAGAGAAACACATCAATTAGTTGCCTCCTGCACAAGCCCTGACCAGGGCCCGGGCCAGGGAAATGCCTACAGCCGAGGTACGTGCTCTTAATTCAAATCAAAACTGGAACCTTTTGGTCCACAGGTTGATGCTCTATTCACTGAGCCAAACTAGCTAGGGCAATTATGGTTACATATTGTTTCTTAGAACTACTTCATAGGCAGAGGCTAAATTAGCACCTCCTTGGAGATCCAAGAGCCAGTGTCCCCAAGGGTCAGAATAGGACCATCCAGATTACAACTCCTCAGATCCATAAGAAACACACTCAGGAGGGCAGACTCAATGAGCACCAAAGCCCCACTGAAGCACATCTTGCCTCATAAGGGTGTCTCCAGCACAGAAGTTCTCCCAGTGTAGACACAGCTGATTCTCAATGCCAATTGGCAAGGAGGTCAATTCCTCCCAGTGATACCAACAACAATCAAGGCTTAACTACAGCAAGACTGTGCACACAGCCCACAAAGGGGTGCACCAAGAGTGTCCACTTCAGGTAACTGGGGACGCTGAGCCACTAGGACCTATAGGACACCTAGCACACAAAGTCACTCTATCAACTCGGGGAAGCAGCCAAAATGCAGAGACAAAGAAACAGGTCACAAATGAAAGAAATGGAGGAAAGCAAATGATTGGATATAGAGTTCAAAACCATGGTTATAAGGTTTTTCAAGGATTTTCTAGAAAAGGCCAATAAATTTAGTGAGACCCTCGAGTATATAAAAAAGGACCAACTAGAAATTAAACATACACTGACTGAAATAAAATACAGCAGACAAGAGGATCGCAAGAATCAAGTCAAAGATTTGGAATAGAAAGAAGCAAAAAAAAAAAAAAAAAAAAAAAAAAACAAAAAAACAAAAAAAAAAAAAAAAAAAACACATCCAACCGGAAAAGCAAAAAGAAAAAAGAATCCAAAAATATGAAGATAGTGTAAAGAGCCTCTGGGACAACTTCAAGCATATCAACATCAGAATTATGGGGGTGCCAAAAGAAGAGAGAGAATGAGTTACTGAAAACCTATTTGAAGAAATAACAGAAAACTTCCCCCACCTGGTGAAAAAAATAGACTAACAAGTCCAGGAAGCACAGAGAACTCCAAACAAAAAAAATCCAAAGAGGACCACACCAAGACACATCATAATTAAAATGCCAAGAGCAATAGACAAAGAGGAAAAATTAAAAGCAACAAGAGAAAAACAGTTTATTACCTACAAGGGAGCACCCATACGATTATCAGATGATTTCTCAACAGAAACTATGCAGGTCAGACGAGAGTAGCAAGAAATATTCAAAGTGATGAATAGCAAGAACCTACAACCAAGATTACTCTACGCAGCAAAGCTATCATTCAGAATTAAAGGTCAGATAAAGAGCTTCACAGATAAGAAAAGCTAAAGGAGTTCATCATGGCCAAATCAGTATTATATGAAATGCTGAAAGGTATTCTAGAAGAAGAAGAAGAAGAAGAAGAAGAAGAAGAAGAAGAAGAAGAAGGAGGAGGAGGAGGAGGAGGAGGAGGAGGAGGAGGAGGAGGAGGAGGAGGAGGAGGAGGAGGAGGAGGAGGAGGAGAGGGGGGAGAAGATAAAAATTATGAATAACAAATACATATCTATCAACAAGTGAATCTAAAAAAAATCTGATGAACAAAATAAACTGGTGAATATAATAGAATCAGTGGAATAGAAAGGGAGTGGACTGGCAATTCTCAGGGGGAAAGGGGTGTGGGGGGTGTGGGAAGAGACTAGACAAAAATCGTACATCTATGGATGAGGGCAGTGAGGGGAATACGGGCAGAGGGTGGGGTGGGAACTGTGTAGAGGGGAGCTATGGGGGGAAAAACAGAAACAATTGTAATAACATGAACAATAAAGATTTATTGAAATGAAAAAATAAATAAATAAAACTAAGCCAAACTGAGAGACCCAAGATGATGGTGAAGTAGGCGGATGTTACATTTACCTTCTCCTAGGACCAAACTGGAATTACAATGAAAATACAGAACAATCAACCTAAATAATCTACTATAGACTGGCTGAAGAGAAGACTTATAACCAGGAATTTACAGAAGAGCCAAGGATTTACAGAGAGTAGTAGAAAGGGTGAGATTTGAAAAGGACTGGCCCTGCTCCCATGGGCTTGCAGCTGAGAGTCCGGAGGGATAGGAGGAAAAGGGGAAAAATAAACAAATAGGACCATATCAAACGAAACAGTTTTGCCCAGAAAAGGAAAGCATCAATAAAATAAAGACACACCACTGAATGGAAGGACATATTCACCAAGGACACATCTGTTAAGGGATTAATATCTAAAATTTATTTTTTTTTAAATCCAATTAATAAATGGCAAAGGACCTGAATAGACCTTCTCCAAAGAGGACATACAAATGGCCAGTAGACATATGCAAAGATGTTCAACATCACTATTTCATAACTGTAATTTTGCTACTGTTTTGAATGGTAATGTAAATATCTGTGTTTTCTGATGGTCTTAGGCAACCCTGCTAGCAAGACCCACCCGCAGGTTGAGAACCACTGCTGTAGAGCCTAAGACCATCAGAAAACACAGATATTTACATTATCATAATTTTATGTTTGGGGGTCACCACAACATGAGAAACTGTATGAAAGGGTCGCAGCATTAGGAAGGTTGAGAACCACTGTTATAGACACAGACGATAGTATGGTGATTACCAGAGGGAAAGGAGGGTGGAGAAGGTAGAAGAGGGAAAAGGGGGGGATAAACGGTGACAGAAGGAGACTTGACTTTGGGTGGTAATACACAATTATACACCTGAAACTTACATAATTTTTATTAACCAATGTCATCCCAATAAAGTCGATACAAATTTTAAAAATAAATAATAATGAATAAAATATAGTATAATAAACAAAACCAAACAAAGGGACCAGTTTTAAGCAAACCTGGACTCATTAGGCATAAAAGCTATAAATGTGGTCATTCTGCTCTGTTTCATCTCCTGGAATTTACACTCTGACTTCAACTGTGCATTGTTTTCATTTATTCAAAGCCACATACCGGGATCAAACTTCAAGGTGAGGAGGGAAAAGCTATATTTATGACATTTTAATGACCCTAATTTAAACTCTTATTAATTTAGGCAGCCAAGTTTGCCTTGTTTTATTTTGTAATCATGTAATCGTTAACAATAGCGGTAAACACCTGTGCAGTGCTTACAACTGCCTTAAAGGTTTACACATATTAACTCATGAAACCTTCACAATAGCCCACAAGGGGAGGACTCCACTAATCAGCATGTTAAAGACAAAGAACCTAAGGCACAGAGAGCTTAAGTAATTTGTAAAGGGCCCCACAGCTAGCCAGTGCCAGGGGTGGAATTTAAACCCGGGTAGTCTGGCTTTGGAACCTGTTCTCACAACTCTTAGGCCATATTGCCTGTCCACCTTAGAAATAGTATCTCACATTTGCTGTCCTTTGTACCTGAAGATTTGCTGATACCCCTAGGACAGTGGTTGGCAAACTCATTAGTCAACAGAGCCAAATATCAACAGCACAATGATTGAAATGTCTTTTGAGAGCCAAATTTTTCAAACTTAAACTTCTTCTAATGCCACTTCTTCAAAATAGACTCGCCCAGGCCATAGTATTTTGTGGAAGAGCCACACTCAAGGGGCCAAAGAGCTACATGTAACTCTCGAGCCGCAGTTTGCCAACCATGACCCTAGGGCATCATACCCAAAACCCTTTATTCATGGTATATGTCAATCCAAACTGCCCTGTCAACTACTCCAGATGCCAGCCAGCAGTCACCGGGATCCCCTTCCTTTTCCCATCATCTAATTAAAAAATTGTGACTGCTGAGCGTTAATAGAACTCATCCCCTGATGAGTGGAGGAGATAACGGACAGTAGGGAAGACGCCACCTCACAGCTATTGCCTTCTTTCTTTCCTGTAGCGCTAAGGAGTTAATGACCGCCTGTCAGAGGAAGGTAAAGAGGAGGACTAAGGCAGGAGGGCCACACAGACACCCTGCTGGCAGTTTCACACTGCGGATATATAATTAGCCCTTCTCACAGAGGGAAGGCTGGCTCAGTGAGGATACATAACTTGTCCGATCTAATGGGGTCAGACTTTAAACCCAGGTCTGTTTGAACTCCAACGCCCAGGGATGCTTTCCTCACTGAGGAAGCAAGCTCAGAGGGAGAGGACAGTTCTGATAGCTGTACATATCACTGATTCGGACCTTTTCTTCTGTTAAAAAAAAAAAAAAAAAAAAGGAAAAGGCATAAAGAGCAATTTCTAACATTGTTTCCTGATTGGTATTACTCCTAACTATTTACTGTCCATTATTATAATTCCTAGCATGCTATATATTGAGAAGTGGCTTTATTAAGTAAACCCTAGAGCCGTGGTCGGCAAACTGCGGCTTTCGAGCCACATGCGGCTCTTTGGCCCCTTGAATGTGGCTCTTCCACAAAATACCATGGCCTGGGCGAGTCTATTTTGAAGAAGTGGCATTAGAAGAAGTTTAAGTTTAAAAAAATGTGGCTCTCAAAAGAAATTTTAATCATTGTGCTGTTGATATTTGGCTCTGTGGACTAATGAGTTTGCCGACCACTGCCCTAGGGAACATAAAGTAAGCAAAAAAGTAGGGCAGTTTCATTGACTGCTTATATTGACCTGGATTTGTGCTTTTCAATTGTTTCTCAATGAAGATAACGTGTTTGATTGACAGATATTTTCATTTTAAATAGTCACTTGAAATTTAAACTATCGCTGCTTATTGTCATCAGATTAGTATATAATGAGAAAGAGTGGATACATTCCCTAAGGGAAAAAAAAACAAGTAAGTCAAGAGCATCAATATTTAAATTTAACAAAAGGTCTGTATAGGGTTGTTGTGGAAATAAATAGGCAATACATTTGAAGAGCATGGTGGGTTTTAAATAAATGGTAGAGATTTTAGGAAAACATTATACAATTCTAATATATAAAACACTCAAAGCACTACTGATTGCCAGACTTACTGCTTTTTAAACTGTTTGTGTAATATTTTAACCAATTTCAATTATCTTTTAACTAGTTCATGTAAATAGGAAACTAACAATACCTTTCCACTTATTTTTATACACGCATACAAAAAATTTTTAAAGTTGCCTATCCCTATAGAATAAGTGTTTTGACTTATTACTGGTACACTAATTTACCCAGATTCTAAAAGTGATAGTAAAAAACTGGTTTCAGAATAGTATGGCCTCACTTTCCACATTTTAAAAAAATAGTTTGCAGAGATTCCCAAAAAGAATCTTCCTATTGCTTTTCCTATTCTCCAAGGATAGGAACACTCAGAAAGTTCTGGTTTAAAAAATAAAGTTTGGAACATATTTGTAAGCAAAACTCATGCTTGTAATGCAACCATTAGAACTGTAAGCATTGCAGTGACCACACACATGCATCAAAACCGTCGTGGTTTGTGGGCTGTGGAAAACGCTCTTGAAGAGAAGGGAATGAGATTCTGTTGCATTTGTGACCTCTAGAGGCCAACATGAATGTGATCTATTTTATTCAGTCAACGCTGCCTCCAAGTGCAGTCTTCAGGAGTTTAAGATTTATAGGCTTTAGAAAATAGAGCAAATTCAAGAGAAGAGAGGTTTCATTTTAGGTGGATATGTTGCCTTGAGCTAACAACCACAAACCACAAATAGAAGTTTTAAATAATAATTTGAAAAAGCCTCAGACTCTTGGAGAACCTTCATGGAAAATGAAAACCTTGCCTACTTCACAGTGGAGCTGTCCAAACTAATTACATACTGTGAGTAATCATCATACTGAGGATGAACACAGTGAAATGTGTCCATGCGCCCGCAGAGTCAAACCTCGGTTCTAATGTTTGTGAGTTACGTGTTCTGGAAAAATCATTAACCTCTCTGAGCTTCAATGTCCTCATTTGTAAGTGATGCCGTCATCATAAAACCTACTTAACAGCGACTTACAGATTAAATGAGATAACATATACTCAGAATTATCTTGAAAACTGTCTAGTACTAAACCCGTAACAGATTTCATTTATGACTACATCACCATTTGTTCAGATGCTTCCTGTGATCTCTAAGTGATAATACTTTTTCCACGACGGTGATAAACCAAAGTATTGGACGAGGAAAGACTTCTTTAAGATAAAAGGGGTTTGAAGCAGAGCTGGTTGCACATTCCTCAAAACTCTGACATGGAGCAACAGTGAATCAGTTGCCCAATTAGATTTATTTATCTTTGTCTTAAAGGTGGCAATTGAACAATAACCTCTAGAATGTTAGGGCATTTCTTCACTTTTTAATATCTCTCCACAGACTCTGCTATTGTATTCAGGAGCTTTTTTTCAAGGGACAAATTTCAACCTTCCAGTTGAAAAATGTATTGCTGCCTATTGGCATGTTTGTATGGTTGAATAGAAGATAGCTAACGTGTTATTGCAAAGCTCCCCTATCCCTTCTTTATTTCCATAAAGCAAACATCTAATCATGGCTATCTCTACAGTGAACCTCCTTCCATCCCATAGAGCACTAGAGGAGGAATTCACTTGACTAGAATAATTATATAGTCTCTAACCTTAGAGCCGCTCCCAAACCCTTTCTTATCAGATCTCTCTCATGCCTCACAATTATTTTTGTTAAGTCTTCACTATTTACCTCAAACCTCCTCTGATAAAATCTGTTCTGCTGTTCTCAACAAATAAATCTACTTCTTTTAATTTTCCCTTTCTAGTGAATCTTTCCCTTAGCCATTCAAACACCTTCCTAAACTGTGTCTCTCTCTAACTTCGGCTCTGCTTCTCTCCTCTTCACCACCAATTTTTTAAAAGATTTCCCACATTATCTTCCTTGCACATTCACTTCTCAGCCCACTGCAATCTGACTTCTGCCCCTGTTATGCATTGAATTGTGTTCCCAAAAAAAGATGTGTTGACTATGATCTTATTTGGAAATAGGGTCTTTGAAGATGAATTCAAGTTAAGGTGAGGCCATACAAGATTAGGGTAGGCCCTAAATCTAATAACTGGTGTCTTTCTAAGAAAGCCAGGTGGAGCCCCAGTGACAATGAGACACACCCAGAGAACACCACACGGGGATGGGAGCAGAGATGGGAGTGGTGCAGCAACAAGCCGAGGCACGAGTGCTGGCCACCATCAAAAGCTAGGAAGAGGCAATGAAGGATCCTCTCCTCGAGTCTGCATGGCCTGCTGATATCTCGATTTCAGGTTTCTAGCCGCTAGGCTTCTGTTTGTTCCCTCCGGTGAGAGGATAAATATCTGTTGCTTTAAGCCATTAAACCTGTGGCACTTTGTTACGGCAGCCCTAGCAAACGAATGCAGCCCAACCACTTGCCAATGTCACGATGGTTTCTGTTGCTAAATCCAGAGGGCAGTTTTCAAGACTCATTTATTTTTCTCTCAATATGCAGCATTTGACAAAATTATTTACTCCCTGCCATTAAAATCCCTTTGCCCTTGACTTTGGGGCACCACTCTGTACTGGTTTCCTCATATTTCTCAAGCTAATCTACCTCAACTTTCCTTTCTAAACGTCTTTGTTTCATGCCTAAATATTTTTGTTACCTAGTTCAAATTTGATGTGTTAACTGAGCCAAAATATACTTAACTCCCCTCACCCTGCTCCCAAATCCCCTGTGAAATGAGTAAATAATATCACATTTAAAACTCTATCAAGGTCATTAATGTGTTCAGCAAACATTAAGCGTTTCAAACACTGGGACAGTACTTGAGATACAAAGGTGAACAAGGGGGATTCAGCACTTGACCTGGTGGAGCTTTCATTCTTCTGGGAATATGATAATAAGTATGGTAATACGTGGCATAAAGGAAACAAATAGGATGATGAGATAGAGCAGGAGTCAGCAAAGTTTTTCTGTGAAAGGCAATCCAGTAAATATTTTAGGCTGTGCAGGCCATATAGCCTCTGTTGCAATTTCTCAGTTCTGCTATTACAGCACAAAAACAGCCATAAGCAATACATCAATGAATGGGTATGGCTGTGTTCCAATAAAATGTTATTTTCAAAAACAGGCAGTTGGGCCAGATTTAACCTGTGGAACATAGTTTGTCAACCCTTGAGAAAGAGGGGAATTATGATAAATCATTTTAGATATAACGGACAACAGTGGCCTCTTTGAAAAGGTGGCATTTGAACTGAGATCTGAAGAGGAGAAGGAGCCACACCTAATTCCCTCAGCCCACCAACCTTGGAACTAGCAATGACAACAACAACAAAAAATGTTTCATTCTTCTTTTGTTAGGATCTGAAAGATTTGGATGACAATCCTCTTAATCCACAAAATTCCTAACTCCAGATGTTGAGGAAATATCACTCCCTGCAGCCCCAGTGTGGGAACTTGCAAAACTAGGAAGATCACTCAACTTAAGATTGTGTTTAAGTTTTACAGAAAGCTAGGGATCTGAAGCATTAGATAAAAATTTATCCTTAAACCGACTCAATGAAAGAAATGGGAGAAAGCATTGAGAAATCTTTTATCTGTATTTCAAGCAAGAGTAAATATATACTGCATATCTGAATGAAAAATAACATAAAATGTATAAATATTGTTTTATTCAAAATCATTATTGCCATAGCAGCATCAAATTTTATGACAGGTTACCATATAAAATTGAATCAGTGAATTTGGGTTTTTTTAAATATGTAAAAAATAACAGTTATGAAGATCATCCAAGAGACAGAATTTACTTATAAAATGGAATATATAAAGAAATAAATTATTAGAAATCAGAATAAGATTGTCATTATCTGAGAATTTGTTCTTCAGCCCAAATGTATTAATCAATGCCAGGTCAAATTTATATAGAAAGAAACAAACCTAGATATTTATTGATAAAATTGTTGGATTTTAAGTCTTTTGGAAAAGAAAACTACTTACCAGAATTGGGCATGGGAGATGGAGATAGAAGAGAAAATTCACAAAGACAAAAAAGTTTAGAAACAGATATCTCCTCTACAACACTAAATGCGTTAGATGGTTTTAAAGACAAAGATTGTGATTCAGGGATTCTGAATTCATTCAAATTATTATTCACATCAAAGATAAAAAATAAATAAATAAATAAATAAATAAACTCTTATGAAGATTCAGGAAGTGCATCATTTCTTGAAATAATTACTCTAAGAAGTATTCCAACAAACTTGAATTAAAGTATTTTAAGCTCAGTGGATAGAGTGTCAGCCTGCGGATTGAAGGGTTGAGGGTTCCATTCTGGTCAAGGGCATGTATTTGGTTGCAGGCACATCCCCAGTAGGGGGTGTGCAAGAGGAAGCTGATCGATGATTCTCTTGCATCAATGTTTCTAACTCTCTATCCCTCTCTCTTCCTCTCTGTAAAAAATCAATAAAATAAAATTTAAAAAGAACATAAGAAAGTGCATGAACAATTGTGACTGATTTTCACATATGGCCACATCACCTTTCTTCCCACAAACTCTTCAGTGATGTAGCCTCGCTGCCTCCAGGGAGGAAGTAAAACCTATCTCGCTTCCCTTATGTATCTGGGCTTAACCCTGTGACTGCTTTGGCCAACGGACTACTGCAAACGTGACACTATGCTAGTTCCAGACACAGCCCTTTACTGACCTGGCAGCTTCTGCTTCCTTCCTCTTGGCGCTCTAAACTGCATGTAGGAAGAACCACCAATTCTGTTAGACACTACAGATTGAGATCCGCTAGCAGGGTCACCTAAGACCATCGGAAAACACAGATATTTACATTACGATTCATAACAGTAGCAACATTCCAGCCTCTCAGCCTCTCTGTCACTATAAACACATGAGACCCCAAGTGAAAAACACCCATATGAGCCCAGTCAACAAACAAACAAAAAAAAAAACTTTGAGAGATAATAAGAAATTCATGTTTTTGTCAAACACTAATTTTGGAATGGTGTGTTACATAGCAATCGATTTTGAAATAATGAATGTAGTGAAACAGTGTATTACCTAATTGTTAATATTACTGTTGTTGTTAATCATATTGCCCAATGGGAACAAAAAGTCTTAAAATATATGCTATGATAAAGGATGCTAAAAATATTTAATAATAAAAATACTCTGGATCTAAAACTCCACATTTTTTTTGACCAAAAGTGGGAAGAGGTAGAAAAGGGAATTGAAAGTGTAATGTGTTTCTCAACTTATATGGCTGATAAGGATAGCTACTATTTCATTCTTGTCATTGATAAAGAAATTAATATGCAATTAACTTTCAAAAGAAAAATGCAGGTGGTCCCAAAATATATATATACACTTTGAGTCATTATAAAGTCAGTGTTTATTAACATACAGTTCATTTTCAAAATTGAAAATAATCTACAGAAATTAATATTATTTTTGTCAAAGCCTATTTTCAAACTGAAGACAGTTCTGCTCCAGGTCCTGCTGATAACTCAAAGCAATGGAATCGCAAACATCAGATTCATTTTCTTTGGTATTTGTGCCCTCAGTTCATTGACTGTTGATAGTTTTATACCATAAACTTTATCTTTTATGTGTCCCCATAAAAAAGTCTAGTTCTAGCCAGTGTTTCTCAGTAGTTAGACACTGGCTTGAACATTGAAGAGTCTTGGGTTGAATTCCCAGTTAAGGGCACATACCTGGGTTGCATGTTCAATCCCGGGACCCTATAGGAGTTGCATGTGGGAGGCGACCAATCATCTCTCCCACATTGATCTCTCTCTCTCTCTCTCTCTCTCCCCCACCCCTCTACAATCTCAAATGGTGTGTTTATTAATAAAGAAATTGAAATCAATGGAACAATACTGAGGTCTCCTGGTTCCCCTGTACAAGATTTCCACTGGTGGGGAATACCCAGCCACAAAATTGCTATCGCAATGGGTTTGTGCACAAGCAATGCCCTACTACTAAACTGGTCTCCAGAATGGCTACCACCTTATAAACCATCCAGAAGTGATGAAGGTTTTCTGATTCCCACAGCCTTGGCAATACTAGATATTATCCAACTTTTTAATTGTTGCCATTCTCATGTATAAAGTTTGAACTTGCAATTATCCAAGTTGAGCTTCTTTTCATATGCTCTTTAGTTATTTCACTTTCCCCCTTTCTGTGAATTGTCACTTTATTTTCTCTACTCATTCTTCCATTGGATTGCCTGGTTTCTTATTGTTGGTTTGCAGGATTTCCTTATATTTAATATTTTGTTGGTTGTTTGCATCTCAAATACTTTCTCCCATTCTTTCTGTAGAAATCACTAATTTTGATGTCATCAGTTATGCCATTTTTGGTTTTTGTTTTCTTTATGATCTGGGCTTTCCCCCCCCACCACCACCTCATTTAAGAAATCCTGCCCAACCAGTGTGCCTTAGTGGTTGAGCATCAACCCATAAACCAGGAAGTCACAGTTCAATTCCTGGTCAGGGCACATGCTCAGGTTGCAGGCTTAATCCCAGCGGTGGTATGCAGGAGGCAGCCAATCAATGATTCTCTCTCATCATTAATGTTTCTATCTCTCCCCCTCCCTTTCTCTCTCTGAAATCAATAAAAAAAATTTTTTTTAAGAAATTGTTCCCACTCTGTTACAAAGACATTCTCCAACTTTATTGTATAACAGCTTTATAGTTTTGTCTTTTATATCTCTATTCCAATGGGAGATTTTTTTTTATTACTTTGTGGTATGAATTTTGGCCCTATTTTCCTTCCAAATGTTTTGCCAATTTTCATAATTGTGTTTATTAAATAAACTATTGTTTCCTTAATCATCTACCAACAATTCACCAAGCTCCCATATACACATGGATTGGTCTTCAATTCCATTCTATGTCTAGTACCAGTATCACACGGAATTACTATATCTATACTATACTCTACTAAACTATAAGTTATATTAATATCTGATAAGATATTTCCCCATATTTCTCTTCATTTTAAGAATTATTTTAGTTATGTGTGGATTTGTATTCACTTTTTTTGTATGTGTTTTTAATGTGTTCGTTGTTATTTTTGTTTATTTTAACTGAGGTATAAATTGGCATATAAAATTTTATTATTTCAGGTGTACTACTACATGATTTGATATTTAATTATGTCTTTTATATTTTAACTACATTAAACTTGTTTTAATTTAGGAAGAATTTACATCTTTACAATGTTAAATCTTCCATCCACAGTGTAGTATTTCTTTCTTCCTCATCAAGTCTACTTTCATGTCCTTTAGTAATGTTTTAAAATATTCTCCATACTGCCGAAACCGGTTAGGCTCAGCGGTAGAGTGTTGGTCTGTGGACTGAAAGGTCCCAGGTTCTATTCTGGTCAAGGGCATCTACCAGGGATGTGCAAGAGGCAGCTGGTCGATGGTTCTCTCTCATCGACGTTTCTAGCTCTCTATCTCTCTCCCTTCCTCTCTGTAAGAAAAATCAATAAAAATATATTAAAATTTAAAAAATAATAAAAAATAAAAAAATAAAATATTCTCCATACTAATTTTTGCATTTTTAAGTCAGTTCCTATATACTTTGCTTCTTTTTGGCTATTTAAACATATCATGTCATGGTATGTTTATTACATTTTCTAACTGGCTATTGGTATAAAAGAGCTCTATTGATTTTTGCTTATTGATTTCTGCTCAAATATCCATGCTGAACTCTTTAGTTTTAATAATTTGTTGGTTCTCTTGGGTTTGCTGGTAAATAATTAAATAGTCTACTAACCATTTTTCTCTTCCCATTAGTCTTATCCCTTATTTCTTTTAATTCTCATATGTCATTGGCCAGGACATCCAGTTCTTTGTTAAACAGAAAGGGTCATAGCAGGCATCCTTGTTCATTACTGACCTTAAAGATATAGCTTCTAAAGTTACTCCATTAAGTGTGATGTTTGAATATTTTTACCACATCTACCACTTAGACAATACAACCTCAAATGGTGAGTTTATTAATAAAGAAACTGAAACCCTCATTTTAAGAGACAGAATTTCTTGCCAATATAACACTAAGCTCCAAATTAAACTAAAAGTTTGAACACATTTTCCCAACTTAAAATAGTTTTAATTGTGCTTTTACCTCCCACATTTGTTCATTTCCCTTTGCCAAATTTTGACCAGGGGGATAGAGTGTAACAGTATTTATCAATAGCCATCTATAAATGGATTAAAATAATTTATGGCTTAAACTATAGATTAGGGGTGTCGAACTCAATCAGAGAAGGGCCAAAATCTAAAATCCAGCCTAAATCGCGGGCCCAATGGTTTACTGAACAGTCATAAACTGTCATTGTGATGGAAACGCAGCGGAGTGCAGTGATGACAGTGTGGTGCGGGCCACATTGCAAGGCCTGGTGGGACGGATTTGGCCCGCGGGCCTTGTGTTTGACACATGTGCTATAGATACTCAAGTTCCGTATCACTATATATGAGGTGTGTAACCAGTGGAACTGTTTTTACCATCATATATTCAGTTTTACATTCATATATTCCTGGAAGATCAGTGTTTGAATCCTATCTCTACCCAGGAACTAACTATGTGACTCTAGGCAAGTTACTTAATCTCACTAAATTCACTTTCTCCTTCTGTAAAATGTGAATTATATACAGGTCAACTCCTAGGATTGTTGTCATAGGAATAATAATAATACTTAACTCATAGGAGTTTGGGGAAAATCTTATATTCTAGTGATTACAACACTTAACAGTGATGCCTGACATAAAGCTATTGCTATTATTGCACATTTTATTTAAATCTCACAAAAAATCTATAAAGCAGATAGAGCCTATATGAATATGTACTTTTTCACTTATTTTACAGATAAGGAAAGTGAAATTAATTTTATAGACAGGGCTAAGATTCAGTGTGAATACAATGACATATTCTTATCAGATGTTAAAATTTTGAACTACTTCCATAAGGATTCATTGCCCAAGCACCCCAAGTTCCACTAATCCATCCCCGACCCTGATTCTCCAGCTTCTCCCCTTGGACCCATGTACCTCTCCGTGAAGCAGCAACCAAAAGGCTAACAGCTGATTAGCAGAGGGACTTGAAGACAGACTGGTTGGTGACTACAAGTTCCAGGTTATTAAATATTTTAATATCATCTTTGTTTTCTGTAAATGTCAAATCTAGGATTCATACCCAGTTCTTCAGGACACTATGTTCTAATTTACATAACGGGACTAAATAAACAGGAAAACAAAGGATCATAGTTTCAATGTATAAGCTTCTCATAAGGAAAAAAAAAAATGTAACAGAATCCAGAAGAAGAGAATATCAATGGCACCTTCCTACTGATAGAATTAAATCAACCAACCCTGACTGGTTTGGCTCAGTAGATAGAGTGTCGGCCTGTGGACTGAAGGGTCCCAGGTTTGATTCCCAACCAAATAATGTTTTAAATTGCAATATAGTTAAGGCTGAACATGAATTAAAAATATGCATGACATTTATTGTAAGATTCCTTTATATTTTACAGCAAAATAAAATGTTTTACTTTTAATGTAACCACATTAAAATCTTCAAAATTATAGAAGAGAAAAAAATCAATTATACTTCTATTCCCTAACACAACAACTCTGAATATCGTCCTAAAAAATAAATGTAATTTTTATGATAAAATATGAAGTTATTATTGCTTTTATAGTTTCTATTATAGCAAAACCTCAGAAACATCCTACAAAGGTAGTCAGGATCATAGTAACAGCCACCTGGTTAGTTGTACTTCTTAATTTTGAAAAGCATTGAACTTTTGGCATAAAATTTAAGAGAAATTCTAGAATAGAAAAAAAAGTTTCCAAGTCTAAAATTCCCCATATAAAATATTTTAAATATAAATTACCTATAGAAGAAAGTAGCTACAGCAAATTCAAAGACCCTGAGTTATTACAACTCCCTCTCTCTCTCTCTCTCTCTTTCTCTCTCTCTCTCTCTCTGTCTCTCTGTCTCTCTCTCTCTCTCTCAGCTTGAGGGCCAAGCTGGTATCTGTGCTACCTACCAACAAATACAGTGCTGACAGAAGAGCAGTCAGTCAGCAGAGGAAGGGGACAAAATGAAGCCTCTGTGTGTTCCCCAGGCTCTCGTTCATTAACAAAGAGGATGGTACAGATCCCATACCGCTATGCGGGTCAATCTTCTATAGATTTTGTGTCAATTTCACTAGGAACTATACCTTTGTATTATGAAATGGAATACCTCATTAAATAAAAATTGCAATTACATCATTTTAATAGAGTTTATAACAAGTAAAAAAACAAAGGTAAAAAATGTTTACAGTTGAGCTTACCACTATTTTGGGTTCCAAAGTCCATGATCTTGGAACTTATAAACTTGAATTCAGATATCTTTTCCCATTGTAATAATTTTGCACTTTATGTTCTGTTTCCAGGCATATGTACTGTCTCCCACTTGAAATTATAAATCCTTTCAAATCAAAACCCACATCAAATTCCTGCATTTCTTCATGGGATCTAGCACACTTTATTTGCAATGCTATGCATGTGTCAACTACAAAATAAGTGAATAAATGAATTAATTCATAAACTAGCAAAAAAAAATGATTAATGATGATGAGTTTTCTTGGCCAGCCCTACTTATTCTCCAATTAAATTCAATAAATATTTCTTAATCATCTACTCTGAGCCAGGCATTTTAACTTTATAAAAGTATAAGATCTATAATATAATACCAACTAATCTAATCAGAATTTACTATGGGTTTATTTTTTAATATATTTTGAGTTCACACATCTTAGAACAGAAAAACATTCTTGTTAATTCCTTATTTGATATTAATATTTCCATAAAAGTAAGCAATTCTACACATCTTTAGAGCTACTCTTCAGAAAACACACACACACACACACACACACACACACACATACACACACACTCACCAAAAACTAAGATACTGAACAAAAAGGCACCTACTGGTTAATCATATCTAAATTTGACACTGATTAGTTTATCACTCAGGTTTTTATTTATTTATTCATAACTCTCAATAAATAAAAGACAATTTTCAATCATATCTAAAAATAGTGAGAAAACTCTTTCAAGGAATTTAAAACCATCTTTCACCTATTTCCAAAAAAATCTATTCAAAATAGCAAGCATTTGTCAACTAACCCAACCAGGAGCTGTAACTACACCACAACACCACGTTGTCAGCCATCTGAAATGCTGCTGACAAATCTCCCATTGGAACAGGTCACAATGCCACCATTAGCAAGTCATCAGTCAATCTGCTGAGAGTCATTTTCCATACAATTTCCTTTCTGAAGCCAGGAGGGTCACATAGTACCATCGTGTTAAACAGCTCTGAGAAATTTGAAAAAGACTTAAAATGGAGAGTATGACATAGTGTATAATTTTGCATTTGCAGTTTTATACTATCAGGCTAGCACACATGGTATTCTCATCATTAGCATCAGAAGTTCCATGGACGTATCATAAGTAATATAAAGTCCTATGCTTGTAATTTGCTTACAGTCACATCAAGAAAAAAGAAATTTCATGGTAGCTGCCTAGTTCCAGGAGTCATTTATTCTTATTACAAAACCAATGCCAGCAATGACATGAGCAGAGCTGACAATTACGGCTTGGGAGAACTGAGAACTGGGATGTCACTTGGCTGACTGTGAGTTGATATTTGGGTAGAAATAGCCTGGACCTGGCTTATCCAAGGCATCAGTCGAGTTTTGTCCAGCTCAAGCCTAATTTTCAAGGTGATATTTAAAGGAAAACTCCCTACTCTCTCTAAAAGTTGAGGTATGTCTAAGCACATGGTGGTTCGTTTGTGTGGAATTACAAGACTCTTTAAAAATCTTTATTTGGTGTTGCATAGATTTAAAATATTCTTCTTGGCTCACTAGTCTATAATCTTTTTCTCGTGTAGTTTACCATGGCAAATTTTCTTATGAGAGAAGCTCAGTTTCATGGACTAACAAAGCTTAAGAATCAAGCTGAAGTCCAAAGTAAGCAGTCATCATAAAAAATATAGATCCCTAATCATTTCAAAATTATCTGATACAATTTGTTAACCACTTTTATAATAGCCACCAGTTCATTAGTTGCATTCCTGGAAATATTATTAATACAATTGTTCATGAAGTTTTTCAGGCTAAAAACTTTCTCTCTCTCTCTCTCTCTCTCTCTCTCTCTCTCTCTCTCTCTCTCTCTCTCTCTCTCTCTCTCTCTCTCAGCTTGAGGGCCAAGCTGGTATCTGTACCACCTACCAACAAATACAGTGCTGACAGAAGAGCTATGGTGATGAAGCTAAACCCTTATTATTAGCAAATTTTCAATTTCTGTTCAATAGTTCCATGAAAGTGGCCAGAAATACAGATAAAAGTAACAGTAGAATAAAAATAGTAGTAGAAGTAGAAGCTAACATTCATTGAATGCTTACAATGTCTAAGAACCTAATATTAAATTTCATTTAGTCCACAAATTAACATATAAGACAAGTACCAGGAAGCTGCAACTTGACACTCCCCAGGGAACCACCGGTCCATTCCCTGTAGACCCCTGAGAAAAGGGGTTCGACCAAGGGGAAGATGGGCGCATGTGCAGTGATGTTGGGGTGAGGTAGAGAAGGTACTTGCCTGTCAGTCTAACCTAGGACCAAAGACAATTGGCTAGGGGCTGGAGTCACTGCAAGCATGCAAAATCTTGGGAGGGTAAAAAGCCCTCAACAAAGAATTCTCCCTCTCTCACCACTCACCCTTCTCTTTCTCTCTTGCTCTGTGACCTGCGCTGGCCATGCACCTCTGTAGACATGTGACCCTGGAAGTCTCACAGCTCATGGCCATGTGGACCCCACCACAACAGGCTGCAGCTGGGAGCATACACTAAGCTAGCCTGACGCTGAACTAGGCTGTGCAAATATGGGACAGAGGCTCTGGGCAGGGGTTTTTGCCCATATCAGGACAGAAAGACACAGGACCTTGGAAACCCAGGGGTTTCATTCCACAACAATACAGCTTCCCATGATACCTCATCCTCCCATGGGAGCCTCAGGAATTCTTATTCGCCCAGCACTCCAAGAATCCACTTCCACCAGCAACAAGTAGGGTCACAGAAGGCACCCCATGAATAACACCCTTACCAATGATGTCAGTATTTCACAAACCTTAACCCAGGGACACCTTTCACATGTTTGAGATATTTGTATACAATCTGTATTTCTGTATTATTGGTTACTTATATTTTTCTCTAAAGTCAACTCTTCTTTTAAAAATGGAAACTTTCTTTTTTAAATTACAAAAAAGAAAGAAAGACAGAAATGTATTTAATGCTCCATAAAGACCTACTAAGATTCTAAGTATGAGACCTGCTCGCCTCTTTAAAAACGACAGATTTTTAGAAAGATGTTATATGTGTCCTTTATACCAAACTAAAACCTTCTTTGAACTAACCAGGAGATATGAAAGAAAATTCAAAAGCAGTGATTTAGCACTATCTGACTTAATGCTCTTTAAAGACTGTAATCATGTCAAACAGACTAAGGAATCATTTACTGTCTGTTCATGACACCTGCCCCTCCCCTAGGAAAACCACACAGTACCCATGGGGCCTGGGTGTGCTACTATACCAACAGCAAGTTAACTCTCCCACCAAACACATACACACGTGCGATGTCTGCAACAGGAAGCTTCTCCTAATCCTCATGTTCACTACATACAATAGTTAAGAGTCTGGTACAGTGAAGAGACACAATAACTTGCAACATCAATGATAAGACACGGTAAATAGAGGTAACAGAAGGTTCAGGCCTCTTTGAAAACAAATGGAATTGCGAACAAAGGTATAATACTGTCCTATTTAAAGAATGAACTTAAAAGAAAAAATGTCTACTGCAATAGGTATCAAAAGATTTCAAAAATTATAAATATACTTTTAAAATTATGCTTTTATCTTCACAAAGTGTCCCAATTATAAACTTCATAGACACCATACCTCCATTATTCAAAATTAAAAAAACTGTGCAGAAAATTTTAACAAAAAGAAGGTTAACTTATTTTAAAGCCTTACGTTTGACCTGAGAACTTTCTTCTTCCGGTCTGACCCAGGTGCAAGGCTGAAAAAAAGCATGTCTGCTCCTCATCCTGCCTGGGGCTTTCCACCTCTGCCTCCACCCCCAGCAGTACACCCACTTCTATTGTCTCTCTGCCTTCATCTTTCCAACGACGATGGCAAGTCTATTTCTGCATCTATAAATGGAATTAAGTCTATTATCCAGAAAACTTTGTAATTCTGGTTTATAATTTGGCTTATTGAATTTCAACTATGAATTGTAATCAATTTCATCATTGAATGGTGTTTTTAAGCTCCCAGATGTGTTGGGGACTTTGTTTAAAAAAAACAAAACTTTTTTTTCAAAATTTTACTAATATCAAACCTAGACTTATAGGAAAGAAAGAACAAAAAACAAGCACTAGCCAATCCTAGCTTTTTTTTTTTCAATATAAACACACACACACACATACACACACACACACACACACACACACACACACACACACACACACACGTATTTCCTTATATCGATATAAGCCTAAGCAACCAGTAGCTATGACACACAATGACCACCAGGGGGCAGACGCCCAGCAACAGCAACTTTGCAGAGTGCCCTCTCACACTCTGAGGCATCTCAGGGGATGTCAGACTGGCTGTTTCAGCCCAATCCCTGCAGGCCAGACCGAGAGACCCCACCAGTACATGGATCTTTGCACCAGGCTCTAGTAGTTACATAATTGCAACTACTCAAAACAGGATCAAAAAACTGAATGAAAATAATTCAATCGAACTAGATTCAGAACATCAGCAGTTACCTGAAACAAATGGGCCAATGGGGAGGTGGGTACATTTAGCCCAATTAGAAAGTATATTTGGTGCATGACTGACAGGATAGGTACCTTGGGTAAAGAGGAGATGTCCTAAGGGGCTGAGGAAGTTATTCAGAGAGCATGCCTTAGACAAAGGTAAAACCCCAGCATAGCCACTAGGACTCTATGACACAGAGCCTTAGCAGTAGTCAGAAGAGCCTCTTTTCTAAGGCCATGAATCATGGTCCTGCCTGAAGACTTAAGCCTAGTGGAGGTGTTATCAGTGGCAGTGGAGTTCTTGGGCTGTCATAAGGAAGAGAATTTCCTGAAACTCTCACAGGAAGATGAGTAATATTTATTGGTTTGGAAATAAGCCCTGGGTTCCCAATGTCCCACCTCTATCCATCTCCCCATGGAAGAAGTCCAATCTTGTCTTCAGCAGGGCCAGAATGAAGGCCACTACCTTTCGTTTCTGCTCCATAATAAAGTACAGCCCAGCACAGCGTCCTGTGTGTGGAGTCTGCATGGCTACAGAGAGAGAAGGTGGCAAAGCATGGACAGCATGGGTCGTGGAGCAGGAGTGAACAAGAGAAGGAAACTCTTTGTCAGGGGATTTTAACCAGGAGCGTCTTCAAATTAACCAATCAAATTTCCAAGGCTCCACATGCTTCTGATGGGACCCACCCCCAAGCCAATCCAGGCTATACTGACAGGAAAGCACTTGACCTGTGCCTCCTGACTTTTACTGCGCATGTGCCATTTCCTCCTCCTTCCCCAACAATCCGGTACCCAATGTGGGACAGAGTGTTAATCCCGTGGAGGAACAGTGCTGTGTGAAGCTGTAGCTTCCTGATGAAGCTTCCCAAGAGCCTACGCTTACATGTCTGACTTCCCTTTGCTTTCTTTTCTTTATAATATTAACTATAGCTAATTATGTCAATAGCACAAAGGCTCTTGCCGTGTCCTGAAGGATGTATTCTGCGAAGTGTCCCCTAGTGTCCAAAGCTCTCACTGCATGTTAAAAACTGAAACCTTTCTAGTGCATAAGATCACGGATGGGTTCCCTATTACCACAGCCTGACACTTGGTAGTCAACCTGTGATTATTAGTTTCAGGTTTCCACATGGTTTTCCACTTAATCGTGGGTTGTTGTTTTTTATTGAGGTATAACTGACGTATAGCATTCTAGTTGTTTCAGGCATAGAAAATAATGACTCAATGTACATATTGCAAAATAATCACCACAATTAAGTCTAGTTTACATCCATTTTTCACTTAATGTTGATATCAGTAAACAAAGCACACAGTGTAATTGAAAGTATCCCAACTGAGCAGCAAAGGAGGCAATAGGACAACTAAGAGTAAGCTCTGCAGGATAAGAGTTATTTTACTAGCTTTTTGACCATGAACAAATAAATTGACCTTTCTGCTTCTCGGCTGACACATCTGTAAAATAGGGATAATAATACCAAAACTGGTTTGCTCAGTGGATAGAGTGTCAGCCTGCTGACTGAAAGGTCCCAGGTTCGATTCCAGTCAAGGGCATGTACCTTGGTTGCAGGCAGATCCCCAGTAGGAGGTGTGTAAGAGGCAGCTGATCAATGATTCTCTCTCACTGATGTTTCTAACTCTCTATCCCTCTCTCTTTCTCCCTGTAAAAAAAATCAATAAAATATATTTTAAAAATAAAATAGGGATAATAACTCGATTACCTCACCTGGTAATCTGAATAATCTTAGGAGGTAATAAATATTATTAACTAACTCAAAATCTTTTTCTTATGTTATAATACATTTTCTTTATTTTTAAACCATTCTCAGTGTGTACTTTCTACTTTTAGTTGGCAGAGTTGGGAACATCTAGAACTCAATGTGCCTGACTCCTAATCCAGGGCCCTTTTAACACATAATTCATTTCATTCCTCTTCTCAATCCATAAAAATCGACTCCAAATCAGATGGAACAGAGAAACCAACTGCTTCTTCATCACGTTTTCCAGATGTGACTACAATTAACCACTTTTTGAAGGCAAGTAATGGATTAACAGATTATAAAGAAAAGCTATTGGAAGAAACCCTGTGAAAGCAAAAGATGAATCAGTTCCATACATGTTTAGAAACAACATTGATCAGATTTTGAGAAACAGAAAAATATAGACAAATGGAAGAATCACTTCAACATGTTTACTACCTAACCAACCACTGATACTTCCTCTACCTACTTCCTTTTCCTCAGTTCAGCCCCAAGATTCGGATCACTAGGCCCATTACTAGTTCTTTAGTTAGGACCTGGCTGCCACTCTACCTTCCACCCAATTTACATCTACTGTCTCTTTCGAAATCTGGGGAGTGAGGCATAAAAGGATGATGCTTGCCTTTGCTATTGTGAAGATCATTGGTGACTTCTGTATTGCCAAGTCCACGGTTAGTTCTCAGTCCTCACGACTTCTTACAGACATTCAACACGGTGGACTGACCACCCCCTTCCTCTTAAACCCGAGTCTTCCACTGGGTTTGTATGACTACGACCTCCTGATCCTCCTTTCACCTCGCAGGGCCTCTGCTTGTTCCTTTTCCTCCTCCTGATCACTGAATATTGGAACGCCTCAGGCCTCAGTTCTCAGACTGCTTCTCCTCTTATGCTCCTTCTTGTAGGGGATCTTATCAAATATCACCTACTTTAATTGATGACTTCCAAATTTGTCTCCAGTGCTGACTTATTCCCGAAACTCAACATTTTACAGCCAACTGCCTTCTTGACATCAATACTTGAATATCTGAAGTAACAAGCATAAACTGAGCTCTTGATTACCCTCCTTGGAGTTGTCCACCTCAGTAAACTACACCACCATTTACTCTATGACTCAGATACCAAATCTAGAGTCTCCTTCTCTTTCTTCCACATCCCATGCCAAACCACTAGCAAATTCTACTGGGTTTACCTTTAAAATGCATTCCAAATCCAATCACTTCTCACTAGCTCCACAGCTACCACTCTGATCCTATCCTTCATAAACCATCGCCTATGCTATGCCACTACTATAGTTGCCTTATAATCAATACTCTGCTTCCTCTCCTGTCTGTTATAGCCAAAAAATCATGTTAAATCATGTCATTTTCACATTTAAACTCCCCATTAATTTTTTTGTCACATTCAAAATAAATGCCAACACCTTATCTTGGTTTATAAGCTCTTAATATGGCCCTTGGCTTTCTCTCAAAACCATCTTCTTGCTCTTCCCACTCTATATTGGCCTCTGTGCTGCTACTTGAAAATGCCATTCCCGCTCCCAGTTTAGGGCTTTTCCTACACAGTTTCCTCTGCTCCTCCAAGTGTTCCAGTGGATGGCTCTCTCACTCACACAGCTCAAATGGCACCTGTCAGAGAAGCATTCCCTATTTTATCTAAAATAGAACTCCTGCCCTGGCCAGTGTGTCTCAGTGGGTAGGAGTGTCATCTCATACACCAAAAAATGATGAGTTTGATTCCTAATTAGGGCACATACCCAGGTTTTCGGTTTGATCCCTGATGGGAGGCAATCAATTGATGTTTCTATCTCACATTGATTATTCTCTCTCTCTCTCTCTCTCTCTCTCTCTCTCTCTCTCTCTCTCTCTCCTTTCTCTAAAACAATCAATTAAATTTTTTAATAATAATAAAATAAAATAAAACACTATTATTCTATCCCCTTATGCTGCTTTATTTTTTTTCTCAAAGCGTTTATCATTACATTATATTAAAAATGTATTTGTCAACTTTTTTATCTTTTGTCTCTTTTACAAGAAATGATGCTATTGCAGGTCCAGGCCTTAGACCCATTTGATAGAGTGACATGAGAGTCCCACTGTAATTGAGGGTAGAATGAAGTCCTGTGGGCATCATAACATGGCCCAATCCAACCATCCCATGAATGTCTTCAGATGAGAATATCCTTGAAGGTGCACAGGACACACAACTCACACTCCACACTGTTGGGCTCCACAATGTAGAATCTCTCATGCCACACTCGCGGCTCCACTCCCAGGAGTCTCTCCCTCAACAGGACATGTCCTGCTGCAAGCACGTCCAACCGGGGCATAAAACAATCACGTTCAGAATCATTCTTTATTAAATGTAAAGTGCAAATGTCTTTTTAAACATTGCATATATTGAAGTCTGGAGTAATGAAAAATGTGTAATTCATTGTACCACTCCTTTTGGGGAACTGTTTATTTAAAGTTGTTCTTTGGTATAGAAAAGGTAATTGGAAATTACTGAGCCCTCACTTGTATCTGATACTTCACATAGGTTCCTTCATTTGATTTAATTCTTACAGCAACCACCCAGGAAGCCAGGGATTATCACTGACATTTTATAACTGGGGAAACAGGCTTAGAGCTATCCTGAGGCCTGCCCTCCAAACCTCCATAGCTCTCTGTAAATGTCAGCTGATCAGACAAACAAACAAGAAACACGTGTGTATCATCCCTGAATTTTACACGTCTTCATCTCCATATACCTTCCAGTCAAAATAACCATCATTTCTTACCTGCACGACTGTAAGAGCCTCCTAACTCATTGACCTGTTCCCACACTTGCTCACCCCATACTCCAAACCAGCCAAAGTGATCTTTGTAAAATACAATGATAAAAACAAACTGGCTTAGACACACCAGTCATTCCCCATTATACTGAAAATATAATCAAAACTCTGGATGGTCTGCCAAGAACTCTAATTTCAAGCTCCTCTCTCCTCTCTCTCTCTCTAATCATAATAACCCATTTCTATGCCTGGAACACTCTAATAGGAATAGGTTCTCATGGTTCCTTCTTTTGTTCTGGAACTCTTCATGCAGGTCTTCACATGGGAAGTTCATTGTCATTCAGGTCTCATCTGGATGTCACTCCTCAGATGAGTCTTTTCTCCTGACAAGAAAAGCAGCCCACTCTCATCTCCTTGTCACAACTTCCAGTTTTATTTTATGACAGTACTAATTACTGCTTGCTATATTCTTTTTCTCATTCGTTTTTTGTTTTTTCTTCTTCCTCTCTCCTCGCACTAAAGCTTTGTTAGATAACATGCCTGTTTCATTTAGCTTTGTAACTCAGCACTTAAAACAGTGCCTGAGACACGAGAAGTACTCCATAAGCGTTAGGTGAGCATTGCCTCAATTTAAACTGGTACTTCCAATATTCAATTCAGGTGTCCACCGCAAATTCTTTTCACTACCTTCTGGCTTTTACTGAGCTTATCTTGGAATAAAATCATTTTTTATAATTTACTACTTACTTTACATACACTGACCGCTATCTACCAAATCCTTTAAATTAAAATTACATTTATTTTTCAAGGCCTGTTTTACTTTCCCCACAGTGCTTTTTTTAATCCCTACTCAAATCTAATCACTTCTTTATCAGTGTTAGTACAGCATCTTTATTATGTTTCATTTTTTGAAACTTAGCTTGGCATGTGTTTTTTTCCTGATTCTCTCTACCTAGACTCTAAGTTGTTTGAAGGTAGAGATCATGTCTAATTGTTTCTATTTCTCCCATTGACTATCAGACTGCCTTGACCATGGAATTTTTAAATAAATTCTTGCTGAATTAAGTAATTTTATCTTCCTACAAAGATCTTGTTGCTTTCCAAAGATTTAAGGAAGTCATAATACAATAAAAAAAAATCACTAAAGAAGCAGAACAACCTGTTTATGGACAATAATGATACTTGCAGGAAATATATTGGAGCAACAAAGGTTCAAGGCAATATTCCACACAATCTAGAATGAATTCCATGGAGGAATAAATTGCATCTCACTGACTCAGAACCTATAAATATTTTCAACTAATATCTACACAGAATGTTGAATTCCAAACAACTTTTAAAAACCACTAATCATTCACATTCTTGCCCAAATGTCACACAGTGTAAAACTGATGGATCTTTTGTGACCTGATGACATTTGTCTCCATTCCTGGAGGCATTATAATGGAAATGTGGTCTTCTGTCGTCCTGCTATAGTTGGTAGAAATCCACTAGATACTTTTTAAAAATATTTTGGGCGCACACAATCATGCAAACCAATATCTGCCTGTCCCAGCAGGAGATAGTAAAAGACTTTACAAACACCAGATGGGATTTAACAGCTTAGTGAAACATGAAATCCTCCAAAAGTGCTAAGTCACTTCACAAACAACTCAAAGCAAATATATTTGATTTCCATTATACATATTTTTCTTTCTTAAAAAATGTTTAAATTTTCCAGTAAATGTTTTATCACAGTCCTCTGACATTTAACTTCTCTTAAAATTAAGTTGTAGTTATTTACCCTGTGGATACTGTGTATATTATTATTTGTGGATAACTGAACAACTTTGAATTTTATCACAAGACTAGAGCATAAGGAGTTCTAATAAGAATTCACCTGATTTCGCCGAAACCTGTTTGGCTCAGCAGTAGAGCATCGGTCTGGGGACTGATCCCTGGTAGGGGGTGTGCAAGAGGCAGCTGGTCGGTGTTTCTCTCTCATCAACGTTTCTAGCTCTCTATCTCTCTCCCTCCCTCTCTGTAAAAAGTCAATAAAATATATTTTTTTTTTAAATTCACCTGATTTCAATGTGTTAAATGCCTGCTATACCATAAATCCAAACAATTCAATGTGACCTTTCGTTTTTGTCATCTCTAACTTTAATCTTGCAACTATGCAGGTGGTGCTATTCTGATAAGTATTTTATAAAATAATTGTTGCTAATCATTTCATAAAACATGACCTTGAAACACACTATTATTTAATTTTCTTTTAAAAGATTATTTTCTTGGACCTTCTGGGAATATAAGATTATAGTTGTAAAGTAGTTAATTTTTTATTCAAAGTGAACAGAGCACCAATAACCTCTTCCCCCTAAAATATATTACTTATGCAATTAGATTCATATAAGAAGCATTCAGGTTGGGAATAAGAAGAGTCAGAATATCTGCAAATGTTCTTTACTCTTGTTTTACTTAGGTTAACATTGAAAAATAGGGTGTTTTGCTTAACAAATTCTCAGTAAATGGTCACAATCCAGAAGAAAGCAGTTTAAAATCATTTCAAGATTTAATTTTGCTACATTTATTATATTAAGTATATAATTCACAAATTGTAGGCAACATAAGAAAAAATGCATTCATGTGGCCCACCTGAGGTAAGTGGGGTAGTTCAGATGCTCGGCTCCACACTCTGAACCACCCCACTATCTCCGGCATGAAAACAATCCAGCCCTGGCTGGAGTGGCTCAGTTGCTGTGGTTCAGTTGATTTGGCATCCTATGCACTGGAAGGTTGCCAGCTCTGTTCTCAGGGCACGTATATGGGTTGTGGGCTCGATCCCTTATAGAGGTTGTGCAGGAGACAGAAGATCGATGTTTTGCTCTAACATAGATATATCTCTCTCTCCTTCCCCCATCTCCCCCCTCTTTCTCTTTCTCTCTAAGCATCAATTAAAAAAAAAAAAAAAAAAAAGACAATTCAGGGCAATAAGAGGCTATAACAGAAATCAGAACAAGAGTCAAACACTTGTTAGCTTATTTGATGACAGTTCCAGAACCAAAGGGGTCAAGGTCATGGATTTGCTCAAGTGTGGGTTCAAGAAAGTCACAGATAGTATCTTTAAACTCAGAGAGTGAATGTCACAAAAAGCAAATCTAATTATGTCCCTCTTCTACTTAAAGCTCTTCAATAGCTCCTCTCTTCCCTAATGCCATTCAAGGCCCTTTAGGAATGGGGCTTGCTTTTTTCTCCAGCATGTCCCTCAACATCCCCCCCCCCCCTCCCCGGCCTTTGTTCAATAACACGATGCCCCAAGAACACGTTGATCCTTCAATCTAGCCACCCTCCCCTTACTTTCTCCTGCCTTGTTCCCATCCATATGCCAGGCCTCCACCTAGAGGCAGCTCCCCCGGAAGTCCTGCATCCCCAAAGTCCTAGGAGAGCAGAAAATCCTCCTGTGAACTGCTCCCAATGCTCTCCATCCACAGCTCGCTGTATTCACATTGCAAGGTTGCTTGTCTCCGCTCCTAACAAAAACGAATGAGGCCTTACTGTGCCTTCTTACAGATTAAGAAATCAAGACTCAGAGGTAGCCTGAGGTCAATTAATTAATGGTGGGAAAAGAACCAAAACCCTGTACCTTCCCTTAACCATCACACTATGCAGCCATCCAGGCGGGAGGCATTAATCCAAACATATATAGAAAATGTAAAACTTAGGCCCTGAAATACATACTCTGTGTTCAATAAATACAGCCATCATCATCATTAGCATTAACATCATTACTGTTTGGTCGGAGTTCATCTCTTTTAAGACAAACCTCCAGGAATCCTGCCAAACCCAAGATCCTTTCAAACAATGAGATCCATCTCCGGTGATAGCTTTCTCAAAATGACTTCCCCTCCTTTCTTTCCTCAGAAATCTGTAAAACCAACTTGTATTATGCTTCCCCAGCAGTCAAAATGGGATTGCTCTCAAACACAATCCCTATTCACATCCACCCACCAGCAATTATCCCTTAGCCATTGAGGGCTACATTGAAGAGTCTGAAAAAGGAAGTGTCTCACATCTTCAGTGATGTTATTCTATCACTGTTTTAGCATGATATCCATCTTGATCCTTTTGGCTTGACTCGGGCCCATTATATGGGAGGCCCAGGTAGAATGAATTTTTACAAAACTCTTGATTTCTTCGGGGAAGTGAAACTGAACCGTGTCCCAATGGCAGCAGCATCTATTTAAAGACGATCTGATTTTGTGGAAACTTAGAATGAAAACAGGAACCGTCTGCTATTAAATATGCTTCCTGTAACTCAAGCTCGGTAAATGGAGTCTCTTGGTTTTGCTGTTGCTCCACCTCTGGGAACTCCGTTTGAATCAACAGGGTTTTGTGAGTGCAGAGCAATGGCAGGATTTTCGGTTTCACAGAGAAACAAAGCTCTCCAGGAGAAAGAGCAGCCAGTGCGCAGCAAGCTCGGTGTCTTAACTGCTGATACACTCCAGAGCTCTGGAGAGTTGCGTTAGTTCATTGAATCTGAGAGTCATTCTTCCACATTGAAAACTAATTGCACAATTTAACATACTTGGCATTTTCTTTTGAAGGGCGATCCAAACTTTGAAATACCTCCTGCATGACAGGTTCAAAGAGCCCTCGTGAAAAAAATAAAATAAAATATTTAGTTATCATCTCATTCACAGTAGCAGTTAGAGCTACAGTTTATAACTTTCCATTTCCTGAAGGTAAATTTAGCCATAAAAAAAAAGATTCCAATTCATAAATGACTATACAGTGTTTTCAATCAGCTCCCATATTGGAGATTCAGCTTCTTAGAATTTACAATTTCATTTTAAAATTAGGTAAAAGAGTGAAGACCTGAAAGTTGGCCACACCTTTTGGAGAACAACACTAGACAGTAACAGCAATCAGAAGTCCTAGATATAGGAACGGCAGGTCTCACATCATACAGAAGGTCGGTCTGGGAAAAGGGAGGGCAGGAAGCAAGCAGAGAAGAATTAAGCAGGTAATAGAGTGGTGGTCAGAGAGAAAGGAGTGACAGAGGGGAAATCTGGAGGTACCATCCTCATCTGTAAACATCTACATAAAAACCTAAATGTGTCTTCATTTCCTAACTAATCTCACCATTTCTTAACTAATCTCACTATTGCAACTTTTAGATATAAAATAGGAACTCCTTGGCCAACAAGGAAGGAACCTCAAAAACTAGGCCTTTCCACCTCATCTGTCTTCATTGTCCCAGAGAACCTGACAGGGCTCCAAGACCTGGGAGAAGGCTTTGGACCACGCCCGGATCCTGAGGCTCTGGAACCCTCAGAAGGGACCACAGCCCTCCCCGCAGTGTTGCCTCCCACATCTATTCCAGAATATGGGGAAAAGGCCATCATGTTCTCCAGTGTACATCCTAGCTTCCATATACAAAACGCTCAGGGTTTTCACAAACACAGGCGTAGCATCTTCACAGTTGAGCTCAAGAATCTTTACCTTCTTGGGAGCCAAACTTTGTTTTCTGAGTATCGTTTTCGTTTTGTCTCTGTTATGCCAAGAACTTAAGACTCATACTATCTTTCCCTAAATTCCATGAGTATAATCTTTCTTAAAAACTGTGAGGGGGGAAAAATGAATTGGCCATTTTAATAGTTCAAGCACAGTGATTAACGTGCATTTTTTCTGAGTTTTCTAAGAATGAGAGTAAAAATATTTTAAGTAAAAACAAAGAACTTCAGAATGTCTGAAGGGGGATTACATAAATAAATAATCCTTCATTCTTGTGCAGCACTCATTAACATGAACTTCCAGAACCTTCACTGTATTAGTACATAACTACCCTGAAATTTTATGCAAATTTATTATTTTTTAATTTAAAAAATCAGGCTAATCTATTAAATGAAATACACATAAGAACATTTTATATAGACGCTGCCGTGGCTTTCATGAGATTTTAAATAGTGTAAATGGCCTACACAAAAGTTTCAGGGGAGTTAAATTAATAAGAAGTTCAAAATCTTTATTTTATTCTATTTTTTAGCCCTTTAATGCCTCAAATTTTTTGCCAAGGTTGAGCACTTTGCTTCTGAAGATAGAGATATAGATTGAAGATTTTGCATATGTGGGCATCAGTGCAATCTTTTCCTCTGCCTGCTTCATAAAGGGGCTCCTATTTAATGAAGTTCCGTCCTCATCCAGGAGCTATATCTACAGACCTATTTATAGTTCCACTGCCAAGTCAACGCATCAAAATATTTGATATTTACTGAGTGCTCCCTATGTATGTACCTGGCACTGTGTAAAGCACTTTGTCTCCTTTAGTCTCCATAACAACCCCATTCGATTACTGCTGTTATTATTCATACAAGAGACTTAGAAAATTAAGTTCTTGCCTAAGGCTATGCAATGAAAAAGTGGTGGAGCAATGACCTACCACATGTGTCAAACACAAGGCCCGCGGGCCAAATCCGTCCTGCCAGGCCTTGCAATGTGGCCCGCACCGCGCTGTCATCACTGCACTCCGCTGCGTTTCCATCACAATGACAGTTTATGACTGTTCAGTAAACCATTCGGCCCGCGATTTAGGCTGGATTTTAGATTTTGGCCCCTTCTCTGATTGAGTTCGACACCCCTAAACCCAGATAGTTTAGTCGGACGCCAGAGGCAGTAGTCTCAGCTCTTGTGATAAACTTCTCCAGAAGGAATTTCACAGCAATGTCATCGAGGAAACTAACAATCAGACAGTACCTTGTGGTTTGTATGAGTTAGGGGAAGTGGGGGTCATTTTAATTTAATATTTTTTTGAGCTGAATGGAAGCTTGGACATGATCTCATCATCCATCTTTACAGGGGTGGAAACTAGAGAGATTTTCACAGTAGTACTGGAGAAGGAGTGATAGATGGAACAACAATAAAAAGTAAATGGAGGCAATGTAAAAGTATTGGGTCGGCAAGTAAGTAATTGCGGATTTTTTAAAGAAAATCAAAGACAATTTTTTCATGGAACTAAATAACTTTATTCTGTAATGTATTGCCCATTTTGATCAATGACCTTTTGCCATCTTTCAGGCAGCATCATAATCCCACGTTCAAAAAACTTCTGGTTTTTATTAGCAAAAAACTGAATCAGGTACGATTTGACATCATCATCATTATTGAAATTTTTACCATTCAAGGAGTTTTGTAAAGATCGAAACAAAAAGTAATCAGATGGTGCAAGGTCAGGACTATATGGTGGATGTGGCAAAACATTCCAACCAAGCTCCATTAATTTTTGCCGAGTGACCAAAGATGTGTGTGGCCTTGATGGAATACAACACCTTTTTGATTTGTCAATTTGGGCCGCTTTTCTTCAACTGCATTGTTTAATTTCATTAGTTGTTCAATGTAGACATCAGAATTGATCGTTCGGTTGGGTGGTAAGAGTTCAAAGTAGACAATTCCTTTGTAATCCCACCAAACTGATAACAAAACCTTCTTTTGATGAATATCAGCTTTTGATGTTGTTTGAGTTGGTTCACCTGGCCTGCTCCACGATCTTTTTTGCTTGATATTGTTGTAAACAACCCATTTTTCATCGCCAGTTATCAGTCATTTTAAAAATGGATCATTTTCATTACGTTTCTTTAGCAAATCGCAGCTGCTAATGCATTGCGTTAACTGTGATTCTTTCAGTTCGTGAGGAACCCATGTATCGAGTTTTTGAACATAGCCAAGTTGTTTTAAGTGATTTTCAATGCATGTATGTGATACATGAAGCTTCTCTGCAATCTCACGTGTTGTACTGTGACAGTCCGAATTGATTATTGCTTTGATTAGGGCGTCATCAACTTCAACTGGACGACCAGAGCGTTTTTCATCTTTGAGTGAAAAATCACCAGAACGAAATTTGGCAAACCAATTTTGACACTGCCGTTCTTTTAAGGCTTCGTCACCATAAACAGCACATAACTTTTTATGAGCTTGTGATGTGTTTTTCCCTTTGTGGAAATAAAAAATCAAAATATGACAAAAATGTTCCTTTTGATTTTCCATTTTTCAACGAACGCCAAACGAAAACTACTAAACAGATCAAAAAACTTTTTTTACTGATTAACAGCTGAATAGCCAACTATCAAATAACAAAATGTGTTTTACATTTTTACTACGTCTGCAAACCTAAAAATTCAACTGAAGCCATATATGTGTGAAATCCGCAATTACTTACTTGCCGACCCAATACTTAAGTAAAATAGTAAAATAGAAGAATAAGTATAAGGACATTTATTAAATGTATGCTCTTTTTCTCTTAAGTACTACTTTTAAAATCTATCCAGAAGAACATGTGTGTAAGAATGTGAAATGGTACACTTCTTTGGAAAAATAATTTGGCAATTCCTCAAAATGTTACACATAGATATAACCCAACATATCTATGTGTATACTCAAGATAACTGAAAGCAACATATTCACAGAAAAACTTAGACACATTCACAGTGCCAAAAACGTAGAAACAACAACCAAAAAGTGGGAACAACAATCCAAATATACGTCAATTAATGAATAAAATAAGATGCAGTGTGTCTATAAAAAATGGGATATTATTCAGCAATAAAAAGCCATGAAATATTGGTACATGTTACAATATGGGGGCAGCTCAAAAACAGTATTCTAAGTGTAATAACACAGTCACATATTGGCCACATATTGTATAATCCCAATTATACAAAATGTCCAAAATAGGTAAATCTATAGGGACAAAAAGAAAATTAGTGGTTTCCAGGGACTAGGAGCAAGGGAGAGTGGAATGAAGAATGATAGCTAATGGATGAAAGGTTTATTTGGGGGGGGAAGGGAGGGGTAATGAAAACATTTCTCAAATTCAATTACGGTGATGTCTGTGCAACTCTATAAATATACCAAAAATTATTGAATTGTAAACTTTAAAGAAAGGAACATTATGGCATGTAAATTGTATCTCAATATGGCTGCTGAAGATTGTTTACTAAAAAAAAAAAGCATGTGGTTCCTACCTTTTAGCACAGGGAATGGGCAGCAATGGTCAAGGTTCCGTTTCCTCCCTGTCAGTCAGCAATGCTTGTTCTGCTAAAAGCATCACTCACCACCAGCAGAGGGAGCTCAAATGATAGCTTTACCCACTCCTTGCACCCAGTTGTGCATCCCATGAGGACAGAAAAAAAAATCTTCAGAAAAAGAGTATCTTTAGAAAAAGAATATTTCTTGAGAGAAAATAAAGGATAGTTGAGTTTTCTCCTTTCTTATCCCTCCCTACCCACAGGATTGAAAAGTTGATATGAATATTCATCTTTTTAAACAAACCTACATTGATCCACTTACACATCTCAGCAGAACGTGTTCACTCCAGGCGTCTACCAACAGCAATCCCAGCTACATCCTCCAAAAGGATCCATAACGATCAAAAGCAGAACCAAACCAGAGTAATGCCGCTCTTCCCTCTCTGCGGGTACATAGGGCCAATCTAGTGGGGGGGAGGGGGGAATCAACTCATTGACTTGTTTCCCAGAGAAAATATGTCTAATTTAAAAAATGTATACGTGCTTCCTAAAATTGCAGGCCCCTGTTGCACCAGCTGTTAGAGTTACAATGGTGCATCAAATGGGGGTAATCAATTTTACACAGATGAGGAAAGATGTAATATTTCCAGCTGAGCCTCGGAATTAACTAAATTTATATGCATGTTGTAGTGGAAAGAACGTGGAATGTAATTTCAGAGGATACAGGGGTCAAGCCTTACTCCACCCCTTAACAAGCTCTGTGACTTTGGGAGATTTACTCAACTTCTCCAAGCCTCTGGTTCCCGCTTGAAAAATGTAGATGATGACAATGTCCACCTCGCAGAGGCTGCAAACATGAAGTGCGCATATGCAATGCTCCATGGCTTCTCCTATGGTTATTTTAAAAACATACTTCCAAAAGTTTAATCTACTTCCTCAAAATAAACCTCTATGAAAAAGACAGAAACCATTCTAGAAAACAACATTCTCTTTACTTACTTTTTAACAGGATTGACCAGGCTAATCTATTCAATGAATTTGAAATATTTTTGGTAACTGTCCACATCCAAGAAGCAAACAATTATTAAAGCAACTGATTATAATTTCAATGTTGAGGAAGTGCTGGAAAAATAAAGACACATGACGTATATAGAATGAACAAAATTATTTAGTTTCTAAAGAAAGAGTCCACTAATTTCCAAAAAGAATAACTATAATATATCTTGGAAACAAAATGATGGTTCAGATTAAGAGTATTATGAAAATACTTCCCTCACCTCAGTTTTACCATGACTTTAGAAAAGCCCTTTCAACAATGCAAACGTCACCTTCCTTACTTTTAAAAATGAAGATCACAGCACCTAATCCATAGATTCATTGTGGGAGTCAGATAAAACCGGGCATCTAACACCTGGCACCGGTAGGTGCTGAATGCGTCAGCTGGTTTTTGTCTCCGTGTCTGGAAGCGTGTTTTAAGTCTTCGCATACAGAATCTTTTTGTGTGTTTTATCTCAGATATTTTCAAACAGATTAGATTATTCCTGTGTCTATTTCAAATAGATTAATTGAATTCACTCCAAGCACACTCTGTTCCCACCACTTCATCAAAATTGTTCTTATAAAGATTAGTAATGACCTGCACGAAGCTAAACCCAATAGACAATTCTCTCCCTACATCTTAAGTCAATTAGAAGCATATTTTGCTGTTGATCACTCATTCCCCCTTGAAACATTTCTTTCCATCGTTTCCAGAACACCACTCTCCTGATTTTCCTCCTGCCTCCCTGGCCTTCCTAACTTCGCTGCAAACGTTTCCAGGGCCCGCGCTCTCTACACCAGTGATTTTCAGCCCGGGTGCCGTGGCACATTGCTGTGCTGCAAGAGTTTTTAAAACATGCAATACCTGGCTATTTAGTCAGAGGCACTGCCCTCCTTTCCCTTAGATTGTCAGATGCAAAAAGTGACAACAGCCAACACTACACTATCTGTCTGGTGTGAATGAATCAAAATTATACCTACTTTTTGGCCAATATATATTGGTGTGACAGAATGTAATTACACTTTCTGTGTGCCATGGGATGAGAGGCACTGGAAATCATTGGTCTATGAGTGACCTTGTGCGGGGCAGCCTTCTGAGCTCCTATGGCTTCGCCTTTGGATCTCTTCTCTTTTCTGTCTGAACTTACCCTCTTCATGATCTCAAAATGCCTTGCGGCTTTGAATGCTTCCTACATCCTAACACTTACTAAATTTTAATTTCCAGCCTGGAGCCCTCCTCTGAGCCCCCGCCATACATATCCAACTACGTTTTCAGTGTTTCCATTCACACATATACTATGCTCTCAAAATGAACATGTCTAGTTCCAACCTTCTTTTCTTTCCCCCAAACCTTTTCTTCCCACAGTCTTCTCCTCTCGGTGAATGGCAGTTTCAATCCTTCCAGTTGCTCAGGTACAAAAACCTTGGATTCTTCCTCGATTGCTCCCTTCTTCTCGCAAACCCCACGTCCAATCCATCAGCAAATTCTGTCAGCTTTATTCTCAGAATCCAGTCCCTCTTCTAACCACTTGTCCCCTCCACCTCCACCCTGGCCAAGACACACTTAGATGTGAAGGGGTTACATGATGGCCCTTTCACGTAACCCCTTCATAATTCATCTCTTCCCTACCTCGCAGACAGAGTCGTTCTTCTAAATGACAATTAGACCAACTTGCTCCTCTGCACAAACCTTCCAGTGGCTCCCCATCCCCCAAAGTAACATCTGAAGCCCTTACAATGACCTCTCTCCCCGGGGCCCCTGAGCGGCCCTGGCATCCTTGCTGTCCCTCCAACTTGGCAGGCCTGCTCCTGCCCACTCAGGGCCCTTTCCACTTGTCATTTCTTCTGCCTGGAAAGCTCCTCTCAGCATCTACCTGCGTGTCCCACTCTCCGCCTGCCCTCAGGTCTTCCCTCGGTGTCACCTTGCGTGAACCCTCCTCAGGACCTTCTACTCATGACTCATTCACCCTCCCTGCCCTCACACCCCTTCCCTCCCATCTCTGCTTTATCTTAGCTAATTGTCACATGACATTCTATATGTTTTAGTTGTTTATTTGTTAATTGCCTGCTTCTCCAGAATGTAAACTCTCTCTGGAATGTAAAGGGAAAGAATTCTTGTCTGTTTTGTTTACCTGCTATGTCTCCAGGGCCAAGAGCAGCATCTTGCCCTAGCAGGCACACAATAACTATTTGTTGAGTAAGAGAAAAGGATGAAGAGATGGTTTCTGCTAGGCCAAGAATAGATGTTAATTAACCTCCTAAATATAATTAAAGCCTTAAGGCTTTGGGCACTTAAATATATCAATTTTAAATTTTAAATACTTGTTTATGAAACGAAATCTATTATAGCAGACAAAATAGTTGGTCTCTTAGCATCCAATACTCTCTCTCTCTCTCTCTCTCTCTCTCTGTCTCTCTCTCTCTCTTTGTATATATACATGTATATACATAAATATATTTAACCCATTAGGCAAACACATTCCTTTTACAGTGCCTCACTAAGTTTAGTTTATACATCAAACTAAAATTTAAACCACAGAAACATGCTGCTCTTTCTCTCTCAAGGATTTCCATTCTTGCTTCTCTTTGGGGATATGTGTGATATGCATAATGCAAAACAGTGGGGAGTATTATAGTTAATGTTAACTATATATTAATTAACTGTATATAATTAATATATAGTTAATATATATATAATTAATTCATATATATATATATATGAATTGAAATTACAAATTAGGGAACAGCTCCCATTCTTTCATAAGAGTTTTCTATAGAATAAAAACAATCTATTTCTTCATCCTAGAACGTAGAACCTATATGAAATAGCCCATGGTGGAATTACAAGACGTGAAATTTCACCGACATTTTTTAGTCACCACTTTTTTTTAGATATTAGTGTTTGGTGTTTTGGGTTTTTTTGTTTTTTGTTTTTGTTTTGTTTTGTTTTGTTTTGTTTTGTTTTTGGAGGGGGGTTGTTTGTTTTGTTTTGCTTTTTTACTATCCTCTAGGACTTCAAGAAATATTATTCTTATACAAAGCCATCCCATATCTCTGTTCAGTAAGTGGGCATAAGTACTATGTTCTAACCAGAGATAGTAACTAAGTATTATTTTTTAAACTATTCCAAATTTACTACCTAATAAACTATTCTCATATATTTTATTTTAGAGAGAAAAGGAGAGGAGTAGAGAGATAGAAATGTCAATGAGAGAGAAACAGATCTGTGGCCTCCTGCTTGCCCCCTACTGGGGACTGAGCCCACAGTCAGGGCATGTACCCTGACAGGGAATCAAATCTTGACCTCCTAGTTCATGGGCCAATGCAAAACCACTGAGCCACACTGGTTGGGCTGAACTACTCTTTTCTTTTCTTCTTAATATATTTTATTGATTTTTTACAAAGAGGAAGGGAGAGAGATAGAGAGTTAGAAACATCAATCAACTGCCTCCTGCACACCCCCTACTGGGATGTACCCACAACCAAGGTACATGCCCTTGACCAGAATCAAACCTAGGTCCCTTTAGTCTACAGGCTGATGCTCTATCTACTGAGCCAAACTGGTTAGAGCTGAACTACCCTTTTCAATACTCTTCTCTCATAGACGTTTTTTACTTCTTTTGTTTCTTTTTTCTTGCCCACATCATGTAAAATAAACAAAAATTTTACATTTTAAATGTTTTTTTGTGGAAAAAAGTTGCCTATCTCAACATTTTCTAAGGAAAATTAATTAATTTTAGAAATTATATATATTTTCCACTTACACTTCAGAATAAAATAAGTTGTTTATTTTTCTTTGCACAATGGTCTCTCGTTTTAAATTTTTCTCCATTTCCAATGTCTGTGATATTCACTCTTTCTTCATCTGTAATTAATATACCTTTTCCTCTGAAAAAGACCGGCCAGAGTTCTGCCACATGTTCTGTCCTGGACTATGGAAGGGGCTCTCAGTGTGAAGGTTGAAAAGCATTTGGAAATGAAATAAAAAGCAAGTTGTCAAATGTTTTCAATTTCACAGAGAAACAGAACCTCTTCTGACATTTCATATATAGACAAACCCACCGTGCAAACCAACATTAGAAGTCAACGCTAGTGTCAATTGACAACTTGACTGTCCACAATGACTTGGCACTGGAGTGGTCACACAGGAGAATTTTTTTTAACACTGTAGAAAACACGGATCTTTCTCTTAAAAGATTTCAAACTAAAAAAGTATCTAAAGCAAGCTCTGCTATTTTATTTTTTATTTCTTTATTGTTTAAGGTATTACATATGTGTCATTATCCTGCCAATACTCTCCAACCCCCATCTCACGCCCTCACCCCCCTGGTGTCTGTGTCAGTTGGTTAGGCTTGTATGCATGTATACACGTCCTTCGGGTGATCTCTCCCCCTTATCTCCACCCTCCCCTGCCTTCCCTCTGAGGTTTGATAGCTTCTCTGTCTCTGGATCTGTTTTTGTTCATCAGTTTATGTTGTTCATTATTTTCCACAATGAGTGAGATCATGTGGTGTTTGTCTTTCTCTGACTGGCTTATTTCACTTAGCATGATGCTCTCCAGTTCCATCCATGCTGTTGCAAATGGTAAGAATTCCTTCTTTTTTGCCACAGCATAGTATTCCATTGTGTAGATGTACCACAGTTTTTTAATCCACTCATCTGCTGAAGGGCACTTAGGCTGTTTCCAAATCTTAGCTATGGTGAATTATGCTGCTATAAAGATAGGGGTGCATATATCCTTTCTGATTGGTGTTTCTAGTTTCTTAAGCTCTGATACTTTATATATCCACCTAGCCCAGTGATGGAGATTACACACACACACCAATCATAACACTCAAAACATTCAAATCAGCCTTGAAATTGAGGTGTTTCAACCTCATTTATCAATACAATTTTTTGCTCTATTTTATTTGTCTCCTTGCCACCATAATAAATCTACAGTCAACAGCCCAGCATCACAGTTATAGAACTTCACGTGGAGAGAGAGAGAGAGAGAGAGAGAGAGAGAGAGAGAGAGAGAGAGAGAGAGAGAGAAGAAGAAGAAGAAGAAGAAGAAGAAGAAGAAGAAGAAGAAGAAGAAGAAGAAGAAGAAGAAGAAGAAGAAGAAGGAGGAGGAGGAAGAGGAGGAGGAGGAGGAGGAGGAGGAGGAGGAGGAGGAGGAGGAGGAAGAGGAGAAGAAGAAGAAAAAGAAGAGTAAAATTGTATTTTCATGAATTTAAAAGGACAGCTGAAACCAGTTTGGCTCAGTGGATAGAGCGTTAGTCTATGGACTGAAAGGTCCCAGGTTCGATTCCGGTCAAGGACATGTACGTTGGTTGCAGGCACATCCCCGGTAGGGGGTGTGCAGCAGGTGGCTGGTCGATGTTTCTCTCTCATCAACATTTCTAGCTCTCTATCCCTCTCCCTTCCTCTCTGTGGAAAATCAATAAAATTAAAAATAATAATAATAAGTAAAAAAATAAAAGGACAAAAATTTATATACTCTGGTTTCTCTTCAGATCATATAAATCTTCTGCCTTTTACTAAAAGGATAATAATTTTACTAGTGTTTGGAATAGTGTTTATTTTATCTATGAAAAGAGATATTGCTAAACAAATTACTGCTATAAAAATCATTCTTTATTTTTGCATGCCATTTTATTTTATTCCTTCATTGGTAAATCTTGCCTCAAAAGATCATTCATGGGACTCAGATCCGTTTAAAAAAAATTTTTTTTAATTGAGTCCGTCTGTTTTTAATCTTTCCCACCCACTGGCCAGAAGCTCCAGGAAGCCAGGGACCATTATACCCTCAGTGCCAAACACAGTGCCAAGCCAGAGTAAGCTCTCAATAAATATTTATTCAACAAATAAATACATGTCCCTTTTCATAGCACTCTCTGTGCCTGGCATAGCTTAAATCTATAATAGTGGTCAATAAATTTTTATTAAATTGCATTGAGAGAAGACTCTTGAGGGAAGTGGTTTTGGAATTACGAATTTATTCATTAAATCACTTAAATAATAATTATAAGACATTTGTAACCATTCTTTCAGGCACTTGCTTAATTTGACATGATTTTGTTAACCCAGTTGCAGTTGCAGTTTTCTTTCTTGTTCGCACTCTAAATTAACAAACATATTTCTTTTGAGTCAGACTTTTCTTGCCCTCAGATGATTATTCCCCCAGCTATTCCAAATTATTAGAGGGTATGCTTATATCAAATTTCCATTGATTACTGGTTAATCCTGGTGATTAAAAAAAAAAAAAAACTAAGAATATTTAAGTGTAGATACAGACTATTATCAACCAACCAGGTCCTAGTTTCTTTTTTTTTAAGATTTATTTTTTCAATCAGACTCTCAAACCTCAGAGGGAAAGTAGGGGAGGGTGAGGGGAAGAGGAAGAGATCAACCAAACGACTTGGGTACAAGCATATGGGCCTAGCCAGTAGCCATGGACAACAGGGGGGTGAGGACATATGTAGGGAAGGGTTTGGGATGGGAATGGGATGATGAGGACAATTATGTGATACTATAATCAATTAAAATAAATAAATAAATAAATAAATTTTTTTAAAAGATATATCTTTTAATTGATTTCACAGACAGGGAGAGGGAGAGAGATAGAAATATCAATGATGAGAGAGAATCTTCGATATACTGCCTCCTGCACGCCCTCCACTGGAGATCAAGCATGTAACCCAGGAATGTGCCCTAACTGGGAATTGAACCGTGACCTCCTGGTTCATAGGTCAGTGCTTAACCACTGAACCACACCAGGTGGGTAATACTAGTTTTTTAATAACCATATATCTTCCTGGCTAAGTAATTAAACAAAACCTTGTTTCAAATTATGTAGATGCAGCCTGCGTGTTCTACTGATACCTACTTCATACCAGCAGTGATGTTTCTTTCAGCAGACATAAAATGTCTGTAGTATTTGAAGCTATGCCTACCTATCCTCCTGGCCACAGCCTGTCTGGGCTTCTGTCTAATGTTCTCTCTAACTGTTTCTTTTTGCTCTCCACTAACTCCTTCCTGATTTCTCCTCTAAGGACTGATATATCTCAGATTTGTCTTCTCTGCCTCTCTTGTCTGAAAAGTAGGATAAAGTAGGGCCTAACGGCATAGGTTTAGAGTCAGCCTGCTTGAGGTCAAATCCCAGATCTAATCTAATGCTTTCTTGCTGTGTGATCTTAGCTCTCCATTTCTTCATCTATAATATCTAGATGTCTATAATAGTATCTATCATGATGATTAAATAAGGTAATAGCTGTAAAAGGCTTAGACAGTGCTTAATGAATAGTTAGCACTGGAAAAAATGCAAGATATTTAGCTACAATCGCTTCCTCCATAATTTCATCAATTCCTATACTTATATCCACCATCTCTCAATACCAATATCAACCTTGACCCTTCATCAACCAAAATCCCAAACATAAGGGCATCTACTCCTCCCTCTCTCCGAAGCACCCACCTGAAGACCTACCGGAGTGCTGGGCCACTCACACTTAGCACATTCAAATCTGGACCCTTCTTCCCCAAATCTGCTCATTTTTAGCACCATCTTTCTCCCAGCCAGTCATATGAGAAACTATCTGTTGTATTCTAACTGGTACATCCACACATCACAATAAGTATACGCTGAATCAGACCTTTCTGTCACCTTTTCTCTTCACTCAACGCCTGCCCTGCTTCCAGAGCAAGCTTCCTAAGACTTAGTTCCTTTCCTACTCATCCTTCTACTAAGCAGCTGAACTTTAATTCTCCTAATCTTGAATTGTATAGCTTTACCCCTCACCAGGACTTCTGAAAGTCCCAAAGGTCAGCAAAATTAAATTGATAATGATTTCCCAAATAGGTTCTCAGCCTGTCTGCCTTCATTCCTTTGCTCATACTGTCCCCTGCTAGTAAATGTTTTTCTCCAAGGTCAAATTACCAACCATCCTTTAAGACCCACCTCATATACAACCTGCTCCATAAAACCTTCCATGATCCCACCTGCCTCCAGACTCCTACAGCCCTTTGAACATCTTCCAAAGAATGTTTCATGTGCTACATTCTAGTATGGTTACTTGTTCAAACTTTGAATCTTCCTTGCCAAATTGAGAGGCCACATAGTGTATAAGACAGAATCAAATTTGCTACATATTTAGGGAAGTTTTCAAGTTCTCTAAGTCTCAATTTCCTCATCTGTAGGATGGGGAAAATAAATTATCATTTTTTTAGAAGAGTTAAAACTGGTGTGTACAAAAATGTTTAAGAATGAGGGATTTTTTTCCTCATTTCAAGTGAAAAATTGTGACAATTAGGTAAAAATATATGCACACTAAAAAACTAGGAGGAAACAGATAAAATGTTTACAGTTATTATTTTAAGCAGTGTGCATTCATGATTTTTGTTTTGTTCTATACTTGTTTATTTTCCAATGTTTCTACAATTGGCTTGCATTCTTCTTGTACCTGACTCATAAAACACACATTTATAGAATGCCATCAGAAACTACGTTGTGAAGTGATGATACAAAAGATACTGAGAAAAAAACAGTTTGTAAAAAGAAAATTTTTTAATTACTAGGGTACTATCTGAATCTCAGTCCCATAAAAAAAAAAGTGGGAAGAGACACTTTTGATTTCAAAATGCATCAGATTTCAGCCATAAAGTGACTGAAAAAAGATCAAGGAGCATAAAGACCCTTAGGAATCACTTTTCAAAACTATTTGCTACCGTAATTGGTTAGGACCCCGGCACAGCTTCTGGGTGTGGGTGCTCAGAGCCCTGCAGCTGGTGTAACATTGGGAGAGAGCAACACAAACAAAGAGGCCACTGCATGGAGCCTGTAATCAAGCATGTATGTCTGGCTCAAATCAAAGAATCCACATCATGAAAGATTGAAGCTTCAAAGGTAAATGTTATAGTTAGCACCCTTCATGGTTTTGGAAACCTCTCAACTGCAAACTCAAAATGCCCAATGTTATCAATAAATTTACTACTCCTTTTCACAGCTGCTCCCTTTTCCGGGCTTAAAAAGGTGGCTTTGAATTATAGTAGACCACACATTCAATGTCAGCTCTGCCAATAAGTGGAAAAGTGGACTTTGGAAATGTTATTTAATGTCTCTGAGCCTTATTTTCCTTATTTGAAAAAAAAAGTTATTTTTTTTAATATATTTAATTGATTTTCTTTACAGAGAGGAAGAGAGAAGGATAGAGAGTTAGAAACATCAATCAGCTGCCTCCTGCACACCTCCTACTGGAGATGTGCCCACACCCAAGGTACATGCCCTTGACCAGAATTGAACCGGGGACCTTTCAGTCCATAAGCCTACGCTCTATCCACTGAGCCAAACCAGTTAGGGCTATCCTACAGGTTATTGATAGGAATGTTTTTTAATCCTCCAAGGATATGTTTTTATAGCTATTTATTTGTTTGTTTGTTTGTTTGTTTGTTTTTAGAGAGAGGAGAAAGGAGAGGGACAAAGAGAGAGGGAGAAAGAGACATGGATTTGTGAAACATCCATCAGTTGTCTCCCGCATACTCCCCAAACAAAGATCAAACCTGAAACCTACGTATGTGCCTTTACCAGAATCGAACTCACAACCCTTTGGTGCTTGGGACAACACTCCAAGCAACTGAGCCACCAGCCAGTGCAAGGAATAAATTTATTTTTAAATGTGTTTAAATCACCTAGCACAACACCTGATGCAAATAAGAACTTCAAAATGGTAACAATGTTTTTGTAGTTAAATAATCACCACCTACCTAGTATCCCAAGTCAGAGACATAACAGCCACCCCATCCATACCCAGGAGCTACCACAGTCACCAAATTCTGCCAATTCTGCCCCCAGAAATATCTCAGGAATCTAATACTCCTCATCTCCTCGTGTTTATTGCTACTTACCGTTTTGTGGTTTTCCTCTCTTCTTGCTCCAATCTGTATATTCAAATTAGTACTAACTCCTGACTCCTTCTCTTACCACTCACCTCTTCCTTCTCCAATAGGATCCCACTAATGACAATGTCATTCCCCTGTATTAAGATGCTCTGGCCCCCGGATCAAGCCCACATTCAATAACAGAGCAAACAACACAACACCACCTTCACAACCCCTCTGCCTCAGGGAGGTCTCTCCAGCTCCCCCTTATGCCAGTGGCCCAAGCCCCACACACGTTCACCCTAAGCCAGAGCCACGCGAACCATTGCCTAAAAATTGCATTTTGCCCCTGTCTGACTCCCAGGATGTCCTTCCACTCCTCTTCACTCTACAAACTCCTGCCCAGTCTTCAAGAATGCCTTCAAACACCACCTTTTCTATGAAGCCTTTCTCTCAGACAGTGGCTCCATCCTTTTTATCTTCTCAGCATGTTTTTTATCCCTGCTTCTTATATATTGCATTTTTATTACCTAGCTTCCATGTCTGTCTTCTCAACTCAATAGCTAATTACCTGGAAGTTGGTGCCATATTGTAACCTAACCTATACATGCAGCCTAGTGGGTAACGTGGCACATTAACCTTTGTTTAGAATTTATAACTTTGTCTCAATGAACCTGCAGCCCCACTTAAATCTCTCTCTAAAAAAAAAAAAAAAAAAAAAAAAAAGCATGTCAGACTCTCCGCCCCCACAATGAATATTTTTGCGGCCCAGCCAATATAATGGTTTATAAGAAATGTTTAAATAAAAATTTCATAACTTAATTTTACAATATCCTGTTATATATAATTATTAATAACAAACTACAACATTAGCTAATGACTGATAAATAATTGTGTTGCATTCATTTCCCTTATGCACCCTATAATTCTTTCCACTAATACTAGCAGCAAATATTTTAGCAGCTGATTGCAAGTCATTAGTCGTGGACTGACTTGTTTGGTGTGTGCAACAGGAAATATTTTGCTTTTGGAGAACAAGAAAAAATAGGTTTATTTGTGTTACACTTATTAATTCGTGCAGTTATTCAGTGTCTGGTAAGTTAATGTTCGAGAAAAAATTAATTTTTATTAAAATATTCTATATTTTATATTAACAATTACTCATTTATTTAAGCCCCTTGTATTCAGCACATCTCTATCGAAATAAACCTACATTTCTCTGAAAATTGAAGCTTTTATGTTTATTTGGTCCATGTTAGCCTTTGAGTTTGACATCATTGTTCTAAATGTATAAGATCTGTGTAATACTGACTTGTAATTTGTTGAAAGTCTCACAGAAGGATCAAGACCTAGACAGAGGTTTATCTATATCTGCGCACCCCTCTGACCCTGATGCTAGAATTGTTTTTCAGGATCCAACCCATGATGCTTTGCAGGACCAGGGGATGAGCTGCTGAAATCCCCTGAGGGCTGAAACCTCCTGAGAGGGAAGGACCGTCCAATGACTCCCTCATGAACTTTCCTTATTATGCCCTGATTATAGTACTGAAATCTCCATCAAGAAGCAGAGATTTTCTGCCATTTTTGAACGTGCGCTATATGTATAGCCATGTTTTCCGAATGTCCCTGACTCGTTGGAATGTTCCCACCTACCCATGCAATGACAAAGTCTACCTCTGTTTATGCATAATTTCCCCTAATAAAAATAGATTAGATGCTTTGCTCAGGGACACGCCACTCTGGCAATGATCCCCGGTATGTCTTTGATTGCTGGCTTAAAATAAAGTTCCACTCATAAAATCATTTCAGCGTTGTCTTGCCGCTGGCAACCACTGAGCCCAGTCCAGTCTGGTAACAACATGTATTTATCACCGCATTCCCAGCGCTTGGCTTCTATTGGATGTGCAGGAAGTGCCTTTGAATAAATATATTCTAATGGAAACTGGGAATGGAGGCTGTACTAGAACGGAGGCCTCCTAAATGTCACTCAGACAGTTTCACTAGCAAATGTTCCCAACCAAGGTGATCTCAGAATTTTATGGCACATTCTATTTTCATGTGAAACCACAATAAATGTTCAAAGTACCCAGGCCATTAGCAAATGAAAAACAAGTGAACCGTTGCCTGTTCCAGTTCTCCTATCTCTATAGAGTTGAATAGACCGTTCAAGAAAAAAAGTACTCTAAAAAAATGGATAATAGTGCGGTGAAGGCCTCGGACGAGTGAGTGTGGGGTGGAGAGGGCCAATGGGGGGGAAAGGGGAGGGGAGACATCTGAAATACTTTCAACAATAAAAATAAATGTTAAAAAAAAACTGATGAGAGATTGCTTAGGTATTCTAAAAGGTTGTTTAAGTGGGAATATTGTAATTCAACATACCTATATTAAACTTTTAATTAAAAATTTTAAATGCAAAAAAAAAAAAAAAACCGAAATGGAATGTCCCCTCATTGCTACATACACACAGTGCTTACTGCAATAATCTTAGAACATATTAGCCCTCCTTCTAACGGTTTTGTAAGGAGGTACAATTATCTCACCTTGCAAATAAAGAAACTGGGCCTCAGAGATGAAGTCGCTCCAGGTTCCACAGCTTGTAAATGAGAGAGCAGAGATTTGAACCCTGGTCTGAGAGAACTCAAGACTATACTCTACTGCTATGTCATGTTGCCCTTCTCATAGGTGACCAGCCACCTTCATGCCATTCCACTTACTCCCAGCAATACTAATGGGAAATTAGGGAGAAAATAGGAATGGGGAGAAGAACAGAGAGAATGGGGCGGGGGGCGAGGAGAGAAGAGTGAAGGTTCATAAGGAAATGAAGGGGATTATCTCTTAGAAAATGTATTTAGGATGTATTTTTTTAAGCTTCGAAGAGATTTCTTTCTGCCAACTACAAATCCAAAATCTATGCAAAAGAAAAAAAAATCTATGAAACTTCAAATCAAAATGTTAGTCCTATTAAAGAAAAATTAAAACAAACAGGCTCATTTTATTAATCCACAAACCGAACAACACTCAACAAAACGTTTCTGTAAATTTTAATTGCTGCAATCTGGACAATGTTTTATTATGACTCACTGACTTGAGGCACAATGTTTGTGCAATATATTTTGCCCTGCTTTATGAGATTGTAATTGCAGTGAAATGCTACTATGCATACTCAACTAAAATACACCAGACTTAGCAAAATAAAGCATTTTGGGAAATAGTGTGCTTTCTGTTTATTTTACTTTATAAATTCTGTATATCCAAGGAATAAAATCCATAAATTTGTTCTTCTAGGAGAACTGTGCAATTCCTTCTTGCTTTTACTATTTCTGCTCAATACCTCTGTTTTTTCTTTTTTGAAAAGTGCTTCCAATTGCTATTTGTTTTCCAGTGTGTGGGAGAGCTCATTCCTAACACATAGAATGTTTTCCCCTAGCCACTTCACAAACAGGGGCCCGGAATAAGAGTCAGGATGTTCTACTCTGTACTCTGCAATGAGGAGCATGCCCAGTGATGGCACCTACTCACCTCAGGCAACCATTTATTTTAATCCTCCCTCTGGTTTGCTCTTGATGGTATTTCCACTCTTTCCTTATTTAATGAGTTCTAATGCTCGTTTAGTCTGTCTTTCTCTTTCTTCTGAATATTGTTTATGAGGTAAATACTCCAAGGTTTGTTGATGTTTACAGGTCATAATCCCTTTGCCAAAAACGTTAGAGTCACAGATGTTGCAGAATGAAGAATTTTGGAGAATTTAAGAAAACTGAACATATTGAGAATGCTATAAAACCCCCAATGGCATCAGGGGAAGTACGCAACAATCAAACCCACCAACATTCCTGCAACAAAATGAGAGAATATTAACATGAAATGAGAGAAAGACTGTAAGTAGAATCATATCTGTTCAGATTGGACCACCAAATTTGTTTTAAAAAACTTTCCCTTCTCAGGGCTCTTAGGATCTCTGAAGTGCAGATCAGGCATATGGGCCTGTCTATGCTCTAGAGGCAAGCCTGAGGGAAGCAACCCTGCAAACAGGAACCTGTTAGCCCTCACCATTTTGGGGCAAGATTCATGCTTTGTCTAAATTCTGACATGTAATTGTGAGCATGTGCCCACGGTAGATGGTCAAAAATTCTAAGAATCTATTCCTAAAGAGACTAGAAAGAGATCCATCACAGTGGGCATATGGAAGAGTTTGCCTGGATAATAAACAATATTTGGCAGCATTAAATAAAGCATCTTAATAAAGAGAAAGAAAGATCATTTAATTTCAAGTACTTTATTATTTTTTTTATCATTAATTTTATCCCTAGTTTGAAAAGAAAACCTATGCATAGTTTACATGTTAGTTTGATTGGACGCATGTTCTCAGGAAGCAAGCTGCATGCCAGGAGAACCAGCTTCATTATCATACATGAAATAAGACAAGGGGATCAAAATGAGCTAAAGAACTGATAATATCATGTGCCGCTATCCTTTCTTTCGGCATGTTTGAGCATATGGATATGTTTAAAGGTTTCCTTTATGTTGAATAATATAAAAGACAGAGCCAATTGATTTTATATAATGGGCTATTTCAAAGTAATGAATTAGCTGAACTAATGCTTCCTTGCAAAATAAATAATTCTGAAAGAAAATAGATCTTTATTCTTAAATCCTCCTCCCTTCTCAATTAATTAGACTTTGTTGGTGAAAGGAAGTTAAGAAATTCAGTATAAGTCTGATTATATCATGAATGTAAAATGAGCAGGGCAAATAATGGGCTCTATACTCTTTTAAACAAGTTAAATAAGTCCATAATAGCCCACCAGTTGTGTAAACACTATTTCACTATACTTGTAAAAGAAATATTGACTTACCTGTTAACTAAAATTATCCTGGCATGCTTCAACTGAGCTTATTAGCAATTCCTGTGGTGTACATGAATGTTTTTAGATTTGGACTTTTATCAAAGATTAAAATATTAGGAAATCATCCGTTTAGCAAGCCCAGAAAATAGACACATACCAGACTGGCCTTTACAAGAATCGATTTTAGGAACTTGCAAACTAAGAACCTAAGAAGTAAAAAGTGATTTAAATCCTGGCATGAGATACTCCATTACACAATAGCTCATTAACACTGAGATACCTTCCAAAATCACAAATAAGAATATCTCAACTAAACAAAATACTAAATAAATACTAGTATACTTTTTAGATTTTTTAATCTTACTATCCCATATAAGGGGGTTGTTTCCCTCTGACACTTCAGTATATAATCTTGTGAGTAACTGGTTGCTGAGAGAAACTAGAAATATATATAATTAAGGCCAAAAAAGTCTCAATATGTACACACACTTAACCCTATTGTTCACATTTTTTTTTAAATCACCATTCTTTTCCCCAGCTGGTTCCAATGCTTTCCAAAAATACTACATTTTTCTTTACCAAAAATATCTGAATTTCTCAATATAATAATAATACGCCCAAGATCCTATTCAGTTAAGTCTATATATGCCTAGAACTCCCAAGTGATTTAGAAAAGGGCACAGAACTTAAAAATTAGAAGATTCGGGTTAGAATACTGGTTCCATCACTGATTTATTGGTGACCATTAGGAAAACCACTTGCATTTTTACCCTTCAACTTGAGGTTAGAATAATACCTTAAGATTTTTATGAGGACCCAGTGAGAACATGTGAATGTATAAAGGGCTGAGCCAATGCTGATGGTCATTGTCATGCAATCTGAGAATCTGATCTTTTCAATTAAATAGTATTTGCTACAAAACAGAAAGATCACTACTCAGTGACCTTACTAGAATATTATTATTCTTTTTTTTTTTAATCCTCATCCTAAGATATTTTTCCATTGTTTTATAGAGTGGAAAAGAGAGGGAAAGACAAAAATATCAAATGTATAGCTCTAACTGATTTGGCTCAGTGGATAGAGCATTGGCTGGTGGACTCAAGGGTCTCAGGTTCAATTCTGGTAAAGGGCATGTAACCTTGGTTGTGGGCACATACCCAGTAGGGAGTGTGCAGGAGGCAGCTGATCAATGTTTTTAACTCCCTATCCCTCAAACTTCCTCTCGGTAAAAAAAATCAAATATATATATATATCAAACATATAGATTGGTTGCCTCCTGCAAGCGCCTTACCCAGGGCCCAGGCCAGGGAGAATCCTGCAGCTGAGGTTCTTGCCCTTGACCTGAATTGAACTCGGGACCCTTCTGTCTGCAGGCCACCAAGTCAAACTGAATAGATCTAGAATATTCTTTTCGTGTGTGGAATCGGGTTTGCCGTATTTTCATCTTTATCAGCTAAAATACAGTGATTAACATGCATGCCTTCTGATAATAAAATTACCATTAGCTGAACCATTCTTATATTCACCCTATGGTTTTCTATGTTTTAAGGTCTATAAGACCTTGAGTTTTCAAGCTTCTTAAGCTTTCAGGTTTTTACTGAGGGTTCTTGACTGCCAGTGATCACCACTAAGTCCTCACTCTCTACCTCAAGCAACAGAACAATTGGAAGATAATGGAGTAGACATGGCTTTAGCTCCGGGTGCTTAAAAGATGACCTTGAGATTTTACTTCTCTCATTCTAATGCCAGCTTTCCATATCTGTGGGGCTTTCTCCACAAGACAGAATGGCAGGTCCCCATGAGCTCTAAATTTCATTGTCCTTAGAGCTCCTAAAGCCAGAGAGAAGACCTTCTCATCCCAGGGTCCAACCCCGGACACATTCAGATTGCTCTCCCTGGGTCCTGTAGGTATCTACCCAGAGGTAGGGAGGCTGAGCCACAGGAATGCAGCCTTACCAGAATCACCTGAGGTTTGGAAGATAGTTTCCCGAAGGAAAAGTGTGGAGTACTCTTACCAAAAGGAGAGAGGAGAAATGGTGGGCATGCAACAAAAATAAAGTAACAGATGCTCAGTTCACCTGGCTTCCCCATTTAATTGAATCAGAAATCCTTCTGCTCTGCATCAGTTTATTAACAAGCTTTAATTTGTGAAAAGGACACCAACAGGGGTTGAAAATCTACTCTGCTATCGTCTAAATTCCAGACTTGTTAACATTTAGAACCAGGTAGGTGAGTCATATCCCCCTTTTACAGGGAAGGTAGCTAAGACTTAGATAGGCGTATTCTCTGCCTCTCATCAAACAGCCTAAAACTGGCAGAACCTAGATTCAAAGCTAGTTCTGCCTGATTCATTCCACAACCAAAGCACTAAGATCTTTTTAGCAACCCTGAAGTCAAAGAAACGTCCTTATATGGACTTAAAGACACAATCATATTTGGATGCCTGTGTTGATAAATCAATCAATCAATCAATCAATCAATATTTGTTCATTTCCCACTACTATGAGCGTATAGTATGGTAGAGGCCTGGTGCACGAAATTTGTGCATGGAGGTGTGGGTGTCCCTCAGCCCGGCCTGCACCCTCTCCAATCTGGGACCCCTCAGGGGATGTCCAACTGCCAGCTTTATCAGGCCTAAACTGGCAGTCAGACACCCTCTAACAATTCAGGACCACTGGATCCTAACTGCTTACTTGCCTGCCTGCCTGCCTGATTGACCCCTAACAGCTCCCCTGCCATCCTGATTGATGCCTAACTGCTTCCCTGCTGGCCTGATTGCCCACAACTGCCCTCCCCTGCCACTACCCACCTCCTCCACAGGGCCCCACTTCTGCTGTCCATGGACCATCTTGTTAGGACATGATGCATGAGGGTGTGAGCTATTGTTAGTATAGATAGTATAAGTCCTGCAGGTAAAGACTGCTGGCCTAGTCCCTTCCTCCAAAATTGTCAACAAAGTTGCCAAAACAGAACAAATATGCAATGGAGAAAACTTTAGAGCTAAGCAATGTGGTATTTATAACATACCTTTCAGTGAGATTCATTCTGTAAGTGTGAAAAGAATGGCTGGGAGAAGCAAGAATAATGTGAGGATAAGCAAAGGAGCGGTACATGGGTGTGGTACGCCCGAGGAAAAGTGAAGGAACAGGCCAGCATTGGGCACTGCACTGATATCCAACAACCAGGGCTCACTGGGTTTTCAGCAGCTCCTGTCAAATTTTCCTAACTCTCTGGGCCAGAGTTCCTTCATTTGCAAAATAAGGAGGATGGAGTCCATAAATCTTTGCTACTCTCTCTCCATCAAATCCAGAGAATCATAAACTTACTAATTAAGGGATTCACCCAAGAAAAGAGCATGTTTAAAATACAACTGTAGGTCCAGGAATCTGTTTTTTTTTATATATATATAAGTTCCACATGTGATCAGCCAGCTTTGAGAATCACTTCTTAAATGAATGAAGGTAAAATATAACCGCACACAAAAGGGGAGGGGGGAATCTACCCCACTGTAAAATTCAGAAGTTCATATGGGAAAGTCATCAGAACAGGCTAAATGGAAGATTGTGAAAGACCTTGAAAGCAGAAAGGACTCTCTGCTTTCATGATGCAAGGAGACATTGTGCCCAAGAGTGAAAACTGCGCATTTTTGTGAGTTGATGTGGCAGCCTTGGGCCTTCACCTCTTTCAGCCACTCCCTCAGGTCTGGAAACACTGACTAGTTTTTCCCTGAGGCCTTCACTCCAAGGAAGCCCTGCATCCTTTTCCTCCTGTCGCCTGCAGGCTCCATAAGGGCCATTATTCTTGCTTCCCCAGCCATTCTTTTCACACTTACAGAATGATTCTCACTGAAGAAGTGTTATATGTCCTGCAGGCTCGACGGAGGACATCCATGTGAAGGAACACGCTTTTTTTTTTTTTTCTTCATTGATTCTGGAGCCCAGTGCCTCTCACCTGGGTGGGACTGCACTTACTTAGAGAAATCAGGGACACTTAGGATGGAAAGGCCTGGGACAAAAGCAAACTGCCCTCTCTGTCTCTCCCGCAAGGTTTTACTAAAGGTGACTTCCAGAGGGTCCTAAAACGCTGAGAATACAGTCACTTCGAAGACAGCTCACTAATGAGTTAGGAAGGCAGCCTTGGCGTGCTCGCTGCTTACAAGTTGCATTGATGCAACCCTTACTCCAGCACTTTGATTTTAGGGCCAACGCGAGCCAGTGGGGCATGAGGTAAGGATGAAAAAGACCATCCCATCATCCGCCCGGGGACGCCTCCTCCTTCTGGATTGGATTTTAGTTTTTAATTAAGCAGTCCATGCATTTCATCCTTTATTTGAAGTGGGCTTGGAGGAAGCGAGTGGCATCCTTGGGTCCCGCGTGTGCATCTGTGTCCCTCTGCAGCAGGTCTCCTTGGGCTCTCGGATCTGGGTCGCCTGGGTGCGAGAAGGAGTGAGGGTGGGGGGTCCCCTGCGTCTCACGCGATACTGCGCGAGGGAACCCGCCCCCCGGAGGCAGCGTCCGAGCCCCGAGCACCGCCAGTCCCGCGCGCCGCCGCCGGGCCGGGACTGGGGGAAGGAGGGAGGGAGCAGAGGAGGGAGAGCGGGGCGGGCAGGGGGGTGGGGGGGGGCGGCGGGTGGCTGGGAAGCCGGGCTGCGCTGACGTCACTGGGCGCGCAATTCGGGCCGGAGCGCTTTAAAACACGAGCGTGCGGGCGGAGATGCTGCTCCACACCGCGCAGGCCGCCCGCAGCAGCTCCGCTCCCCGGCCCCGCGGCGCCTGCAGCCAGCGCCGCTCCCGAGCTCCGCGCCGCGGCAGCGGGCACCGTCCGGCCCCGCGGCGCCCGGCCCCCGCGCCCCGCCTGAGCCGCACACGCCGGCGGCCCCGCGCCCCGAGCGCCCCGACCCGCAGCCGCCCGGACGCCGCCGCCCCGCTCCCCGCGCGCGCCCCTCTCGCCGCCCGGGCACCATGGACACCTCCCCGGTGCGCGCGCTGCTGGCCCTGCCGCTGCTGCTGCGCCTGGCGGCCGCCGGCCCGCTCCGACCCGGCGCGCTGCTGCGGGGCTGCCCCGCGCACTGTCAGTGCGAGCCCGACGGCAGGATGCTGCTCCGGGTGGACTGCTCCGACCTGGGGCTCTCGGAGCTGCCCGCCAACCTCAGCGTCTTCACCTCCTACCTGTAAGTGCGCGCCCACGCCGCTCCGAGATGGGGGGACACGGGGACACGAGGGGGAAGGAGCTACCTCCAAGCCAGGCTGGGGGCTCCTCGGCTCCCGCCTGCCCTCTGCTCCGGAGCGCCGGGCGAGTTGGCACCGGGCATCTCGGGCCCAGGGAAACGCACGTGTCCGGCCGGCAGTACGACCGACCGCACTTTCTGGGCCCCCAGAGAAACGACTCGGGCGCAATCCCGCCTCCCGGTCCTCCGCTGGGGAAGCGGCGGAGCGAATTCCTCCGGGTGTGGGCATTTGCATGCAGTGTGGGCATCGGTGCCTCTGAGCCTGGAACCCACGCGCGGGCTGCCCGCCCGGGGGTCCCTGCCCCAGCTTCCCCTCCCCTCCCCTCCCCTCCTCTCCGTGACTGGCCACGCTCCGCGGAGAGATGGGCTGCACAAAGTCCCCCCAAAGGAACCCGCCCGCTAGCCCAGCGCTAAAGGAACCCACTCTGCATCCCTTCCGTGCACGGCCGCGCAATGTAACATTCTTTTCTTTCTTTTATCCTTTATTTATTTATTTTTTTTTCTAATGAAGTGATTACAATGTGGCAACCACAAGCCCGATTAGAGCTGCCAGAACGTTATCTTCACCTTTGGCTGCCCGAGCCGCCCTTTGAAGCGCCGGCCCCGCGGTGTAATCTTTAACCATCGCCGCCTCCTCCCGGGCGGGGCGGGGAAGTGGGCCGAGGGCGGCGGGCGGGCGCCCGGCGGCGCGGACACGCGAAGGGAGACCTGGAATTCTCCGTCCTCCCTCAGAGATCCTCACCCCCTCTCTTCCCCCTTCCCAAACACAGCCCCCGGAGCCCATTCCGCCCAGATGAGGCAGCGGCACATTTCATAATCCCGTCCCTGGAAAACCCGGGCCCGGAGGGTAACAGGTGGTTGGACGGTGGAGGTGGATAGGGAGAAACCAAGGCCATGGCTCTCCTCCCCCTAAGGAGACCCTGGGGGGCTCGGTGCCTCCGGGCTGAGGGACAGGGGTCCAGGCTACTCCGGTGACTCCAAGGCGACACATTTTGGACTTTGATTGGGGTGTTGGAGCCCACCCCGAGCCCACACAACGTTCGTTTCGGCTTCTCTACTCATGTACCTTGGCAGGAGCTGGTTGGGATGTTTGTGCACTCATTCTTTCCTCATTTGAGTTGTTTTCCGGAGGGAAGGAGCATGAAAAGGCTTGCACAACGCCTTCCACGAAATAGCGATTCTTTTTCTGGAGTCAGACTGAGGAAGAACAATACATTTTTTTTTTTTTACTGGTTTAGTAGTACACATTGAAAGAAATGGACCATCCTGCTGCATTTTGATATTAGTAGGCAATCTCCTCATCTGCCATAAAACTATTTTCAATTCTTTACCTGAAAGGATTATACAATTAGTTATTTCCCCACCAGGTTTCCCTCCAATGGCACTCACCGCCTATGGCGGTGATGATTTCACACAATGATAGAAATCTCTCCTAAGTGGCCATCCTCTAAGAATTCACATTTCCTCCTCCTAAGCAGCTGCTTGTACTAAGGGGTGAAAGGCTCATCCCCAATCTCTCTGCTTTAATGGCTAAAGCGTTTCAAGAATCATGTGTTCTCTGTAAAGTGAATTTCTGAGAGCGGTGTGGCAATTTCACATCAGAGACCGACCTACTCCTTGCCATCACCTCGAAGAAATTGACTATCTACAAGAGAAGAGTGCAATCCCCCCCCCCCCAAAAAAACACTTAGCTATTCAATCATACACTCCTTTTAAAAACGTGTTTAAGAATACAGAAAATAAAACCATGAATAGCGTCAGGAGGCTTTTCTTCCCAGTTTAAAGAATGAGCATCGTTAGGCTTCTGCTGCTAAAATTTGGCATGAAGAGCTGCCTCACATCATTTCCCACATTCCGTGGATGCATGGCCCTGCATCCTCCACGTGGTCAGGAGAGCTTACTACCACTGTTTGCCATCTATCCTTACACACAACTCCTTAGAGTGAAGACACCATTAGGGAAGTGTCATCTTCTCGTACTTGGTGATGACAGCCTGTAGCTTGGCCTAAGGGGAAATTTTCTTAAAGTCGGAAGTGTTTGTGAAAGTGTCAGGATGAATGTTACATACTTTCTTCTAATCGTTAACATTTCAGGGACCATAAGTGCACAATGTAGAAATCAGTCCTGAAGTAAATAACCAAAGGGATGTTCTCCTTAGCACTCGATTTCAGAATGTGCTCTCTTATAGAACACCAAGTGCCAGGGCCCATGGCATGTCCTTCCCTCGTGGGTAAAAGGTTTGGAGGTTTTCGTATTTTTGTTTTTACAGCCATGGGGAAGCTGTGCGGACTTTCAGGGTCAATGGTGCCCTCTTTTGGTTACACCTAGAATTACCTAACCATTTCTACCTTCACTTATGCACTCATAACCTAAAAGAAGAATTTTTGTTTGCTCATATTCCAATAGATAAGCATGTGTCTTACTGTTTTTCTTATTTAAAAAAAAAATCACTTTCTTTGCTTTGAAAGGGAACAGTAAGTTACAGCCCCCTGCCACTGGGGCCTAGCGGTAATTAAGCTTTGATGAGAAAGTTGCAGTGTGTAAAGACTCCTGGGTAAAAGGCCAGACTTCACTATCTTTTTTTGTTGTTTGTAGTAGGTTATCACCTTTTATTTGAGTCAGAATGTTATCTCTTAATCTTCCTCCCTTCTCCAAAAAAGAACAAGCATTTCATTTTCTTCAGATTGACGATGGCAAGTTCCAGCTGCACACATTTGGCAAATAGATTTTACCACAATCTGAGAGCTGACTAGTCAGACTCCTAGGTAAAGAAAGTTTCCTAACTCTCTTCATAGAAGGCTATGGCTCTTTAAGTGCAGTTTTATAGCCTTTCTTTCTTCCCCAAAAAGCTAAATCTTCAGCCAACATTAATAGTAACTCTCTTCTCTTCCTGAACTGCATTGCCCAGTAGACCTGTAGTTGGACCACAGAACATGGTAGAAACACAGATATCTCTCTCTCTCTCTCTCTCTCTCTCTCTCTCTCTCTCTCTCTCTCTCTCTCTCTCTCTCCCTCTCCCTCTCCCTCTCCCTCTCCCTCTCCCTCTCCCTCTCCCTCTCCCTCTCCCTCTCCCTCCCTCTCTTCCTCCCTCCCTCCCTTCCTCTCTCTCCTTTCTCCTCTCTCCTCTCTCTTCTCTCCTCTCTCCTCAGAGGCTATGAGCTCTGATTTTATAAAAGGGGCTAATAAAGCTGACTCAGCAGAAAATAAGGAAACCACCAATTTGAGCCATTAAAGTAAACAATAATTGTTGATATGTTAAATGCATCTCAATTTACCAGTCCTGGTTTATCAGAAATAAAGTAGTTCTAGCTTCTAATCTCATTATAGGTGAGTTATCTTGATGTACAAAATATGAACATTTTGAAAATACATTCAAATAAGCTCTTGAAAATAAGCTCCTCTATGCTACTTCGATGTGTCTTTCATACAGTTAGGTAATGTGGCATCCAAGCAGAAAACTAAATTCTAATGAACATCCTGATATAGTAAATATATTTTTCTTGATCGACAACAGCCATTTTATTTTTAAATGAAAACAGAGTTTTTTTCTTGCTGTTGCTGAAGGACATGAATCTTTCATCCACAAGCAAATTTATGTTACATGAACCAAAGGAACCAAAGAAAGATTTGTTTTTTAATTTAATGTATGTAATTTGGTTACTTTCCCATATGTAGCTTTGGGACAAAATTTAATTTTATATGTAATTAGTAAAACCAGTATTAATAAGAACCTATCAAAAACCTCAGTTAAATTATGTACAGCCTGGTGTCATACATGTGTTTTAAGTATCTAAAATGCAGTTTCAATACTTAAAAACATTTTTTAATCTTCAAAATGGTTTTCTATATTTCTGCCTCCCTTCAAGAAAAAAAAGTGCATTAAATAAAGAAAAATATTTGTTCTTTAGAATGGTTACAAAAGCCTTAACTGTTATAACAGTCTTAAAATTTATATCAATTTCAAAATTATAGTTTGCTCTACAACCTACTTTTAAAATTCATTTAAAATATAATGATGCCAGGGTCTAATATAATTCCAGGGTCTATTATTATTATTATTATTATTATTATTATTATTGAATTCTCATTATGGAGGCAATTATTGAAACTAATTCATTAAAGTAGTCTGAGTGATATTTTTATAATGGCTCTGACTCAAACAATTTGTAGCATAGATTTAAGATAAATATTTTACTGAATATGTTCATCATATGCATGACAGTTTATGGGACAAGAAAGAATTTTTACATGCAGTTGAACATGATCTTCAATTTTTTTCTTTCTTATTTCTTGTCTTCAAAGTAAAGGAGTTCTGGTAAGCAACAACAGGTAGCAATCACAAATGAGTTAGAAGGTTGGAATTAAAAAAGAGGAAAAAACTTTAATTTTAAATTAAAAAAGAAGAAAATTGTAATAAAAAATAACCTTTGTAGGTTAAATAAAGCTATTTTTTAAATAATGGAATCATTCCCACTTGGATGTATTTAAAGAACTTCAGAAACACAAAACTGGTCTGTGATCTGTCATGGTTAAGTTTTATTAATTAGAATTATTTGATTGTTTTTTATTTCTAAAACGGATAGCTGTCGCCTGGCTAGTGTGGTTCAGTGGTTGAGCATCCACCTATGAACCAGGAGGTCACAGTTCGATTCCCAGCCAAGGCACATACCTGGGTTGCATACTCTATCCCCAGTAGGGGGCATGAAGAAGGCAGCCCATCAATGATTCTTTCTCATCATTAATGTTTCTATCTCTCTCCCTCTCTGAAATAAAAAATATATATATTTTAAAAAATAAAACATATAACTGTCAAAAGCATAGGAATGTAACCAAATAAGCAATTAACCCAATAGACCTATCATTTAAAAATTAAGCACATTGCAGAATCTTATGCTTTTATAACTAATACCTAATATCTACTACTTTAATAAAGCATTTTTACATTTCTTCTATTAAATTGATACATTTAAGTCATTTTAGCCATAAGTTTAAGTATGTCTCCAATTAATCCAGATCACATGCGATAGATAGAAATTAAAGCCAGCAGTGGCCCTGGCCAGGCGGCTCAGTTGGTTGGATCACCCTCCTGTACACCAGAAGCTTGTGGATTCGATTCCAGCCTGGTCAATTCATATACTTAAGTCTTGGGTTTGATTCCAGGTCAGAGAGTGTATGGGAGGCAACCTCTCGATGTTTCTCTCTTATATCCATGTTTCTCCCACTCTCCCTCTCGCTCTTGCTCTCACTCATCGATTTTTTTAAAAGGAAAGAAAAAAACAATAGTGAACTCTATGAGCAATTTTTTGAAGTTTTTTGTTGTTGTTGTTTGGTTTGGTTATTTATATAAATTTAGAATAATGCTAAATGATATTTTTACTTGTAAACACCCCACCAATGGCCGGGACCGGCTTGGCTCAATGGATAGAGCGTCGGCTTGGGGACTGAAAGGTCCCGGGTTCGATTCCGGTCAAGGGCATGTACCTTGGTTTCGGGCATATCCCCAGTAGGGGGTGTGCAAGAGGCAGCTGATTGATGACTCTCTCTCATCTATGTTTCTAACTCTCTATCTCTCTCCCTTCCTCTCTGTACAAAACCAATAAAATATATTAAAAAAAATAAATAAATAAATAAAAAACACCCCACCACTGGATATTTCTGATAAATTGAATTCTTCTTGAGAAGGCAAATTCCTTTCTTTGAGACCCAATCTCCTTACTCCTGTTGTAATGTTTTTCTTTATAGAACCTCGTAGTAGAGAGATATATCATTAGAGCCACAACTGATATATTACCTACCAAAGAAAGCAAGCTGATTATCTAGTCCTATTGCTATTTTTGTTGTACCTTAGTAAAATTTTATTTGTTAAATCTGCTTATGAATTCAAACCTACTACAACTCCTATTCCCAGATCTGACAGTTTCAATCTATATTCTTATTCAGTCATTATAGATAACAACCACATGCTCAATTTCACCTGTGGAATTCATTGTCTATGGAAAAAGGAAACATTTCACAGGCTATAAAATAGAATTTTTCATAGAAATGTTCATAATTCCAAATTAGTTTTGTTCTCCAATAGGTTACCTGGTAGGAAGCAGGCCCGTTCTTGAAATCCCTGGCCATTTTCTCCTACCTCCCCCAGATAAATGTTTGTTTTGTTTTGTTACATTGAGCCCAATGGACATGCCTTATTTGAAACTGGCAGGTAGAACATTAGTCATTTGCTTTCAAGTTACCTTGTGATAATTTGAAAAGACTGTTAATAGAATGTTAGCATTACTAGTTTAAAAAATGCTCTATAGCCGAATCCGGTTTGATTGAGTCAGATAGAGCGTTGGTCTGCAGACTGAGGGGTCCCGGATTCAATTCCGGCATGTACATTGGTTGCAGGCATATCCCTTGTGCAGGAGGCAACTGGTCAATGTTTCTCTCTCATCGATGTTTCTACTCTCTGTCCCTCTTCCTTCCTCTCTGTAAAAAATCAATAAAATATATATATTTTTTTAAAAAAAGATGCTTTATAAGCAGGAGTCCATCGTCAAACCTTCACCTATTAACCCTATTCTCAGTGCTTAAATCTGGGGTTGGAGAGGCTGAAATTTGCTTTGAGAATATGAGAAGGAACCAGCCCCTGTCCATGAAATCATCTTCCTTAAAGGCAGATGGAATACCTCCAGGCTGTGATGGGCTCTCTTTCCTTCAGGTTTATCCTCCTGCCTAGCCTGTGAGCTCTTCCGCAGGAGGAAATTTCCACTTTCTATCCCAGTGCCCACATCGTTGTCTGACATTTAAGGGATATTTAATAAATATTTGTAATACTGAACTGAATAGAATTGGCTGAACTGACCGAACTGAAATCCCAGTGGCTAAAAGAGGTCAGAGAAAAATAAAAGACTACTTATCTGCAAAGTAACAGAACAACACAAGGCTACTAGGGTCCCACAATATGGCCCAGCGCCATTTGAAATACAGTTAAATCGTGTTCAGCTTAAATGATGCAATGAGTTGTTTATTTTAACAAATACACCATAATTTAGAGTATCTAAAGTACTTTACTAGTGTAATAACAATAATAATAATAACAGCTGACATTTATATTGTACTTCTTGAGTTCCAGGCATTATGCTAAGTGCTTTACTGGATCATATATCCCACAATAACCTTATAATACAGGTAGTATTTTCATTCCTAACTTGACTATCCCAAAGATATTTCCATTGCTCAAAATATTTCTTAACTTCTTTGAAGTTATCTTCAGGACCAGCTTACCAGAAACATAAGAAAACCAGCCTTCTAATTTATGGTTATGCCTCAAAGTAAATGTAATTGGTGCTGAAATATTTCAGCACATTTTTCCTTTCAGGAACACAATTTATGAGGCTCTGGGAAATGTGGTTTTTAATTTTCAATAAAAGGAGAATTATACTCTATAGCTTAAGGCCAAGATTTTAAATTTAGTAAATACCTTTTCAATTTTTCTTGTCTCCAAGCCAAAGGTAAATTGTGGTAGCTGCCCAGCTATTATGAAGAGTGATCAATTGACTGGTAACTTCCTAGTAAAGAATAAAACTAACTGATTTCCTTTGGTCAGGTCCGTGTGTCAAGTAAAGTAGTTGCATTCTCATTCAGAAGGATATGAACTTTCTGAACAGGCTGGTGTTATTTGAGTTTGTATTCACTTTTATGCATAGTTTCATGATTATGGTAGTGATAGAGAAAAAGCTTTCATTAACTCTTCTTTTAATTTTTTTCAGTCCTTCAATTCATTTGCAGTCATAAAGATAACATAGGCTAAATATTTATTATATTACAAAGTTACCATGAAAAACAAATAGGTGGCTAATTAATTACAAATTATACCCAATATAAATAACCCCTCATCAAGTAAGTACTAATGTTTAGAAAATTTAGGAAACATTGAAATGTAATCTCTAAAATGTTTTAAAACAATGCCCTCAAATCTTGTTTTCTATTGTTATCATTAATAATTTCAAATTGTTCAGCCATCCTTAATTTTCAAGTGTCTAATTTTTTTAATCCATGAACATTATTTTCATATCCATTTTACCCTTCTTGCCTTCCTTGTTCCATCTTCTAACAAGGACTGGTGGTCAATGGGAAGAAAGCAAATTCATGCACACACTAACACACACCCTGACACCCCAATAGGAAGCTATTTCTTTTGTGCTACTTGCTCGGTGGAAATGATCTATAACGTTGACGTGGCTTGACAGTGGAGAGCCAACCCTTTTGAGGAGTGAGACTGAGCTGGCAGTGTGAAGGCACCTTCAGTTCAGTTCAGAAGCTGAAATGCAGAAGACAATTGTCCTGGCAAAGGGAGCCCAGCTCCAGCTGAGAACGCGTGCACCGAACTGACCTTCCTCATCAGCCTGCCAGCTGAGATTAAGTCTTCCTCAAGTGGCCCCTTGTTAGCCTCGCCTTTTCCCCAGTGTTGCTCATCTTTCACAAGTGGAAGCCAAATGTTTTAAACTGTTATTCAATTTTGCAGCCAAATTCCTTTATTTCCTCTTTCTACCTCTTTTTCTCCCTTCCTCACAAATACACACACACACACACACACACACACATACACACACACACACCTGATGGCTAACCTTACATGCATATCTTCCTTCCCAAAGTCTACACCAAGAACCTAAGAATTTTTGTGTTTTACTAAAAAATCAGTAAATATTTTTGTACTTTTTTTCTTGAAACCTTGATTACGTAGAACAGGAACTTCTACAAAAGATATCTACTTGCAAAAATAACCTTCCTTTGATCAAAAAGCCACAAAAGTGTAGCTCTCAAGAAAGTAGAAAACCACACATGATCTCAAGTGGAAAAAATATAAAGAATTTGCTGAATTTTTAACCTTAGCACATAACAAAGATATTTTGAACTGGGCTGGTTAATGTGGGCTGTGTTAGACTTCCATTGTGTTGTGTTTGGGTTTACCCAGTGTTATTTTAATGAGCTTATTGGTCCAACACACAAAACACCACATGACACTTGGAGTTCGTAGGTTATAAATTTTCTTAGGAGGCACTTGAAGGAACTCTGTTATATAATCGATGGCCTTTAAATCTATCAGCATAAAAATAAGCTCTCACTCTTTGCATGTACAGTGAGAGTTATTTGGTTCCAAAAAAATAAAAGTTCTCGTGGAAGGCGTTACATTCCTTAATCATCTATTTTGCACATATATTATGACTTCTGCAATAATCGTTTATTTCACAACGAATCTATAGAATGAGTTTGGAGTCATCTAGTAAAGACTGAGGTAGGAAGTCTTCCTCTTTATTCTCTCTATTCATCCTTTCTGTTCTGACTGGACCGTTAGCAAACGCGTCTACCTTTGGCAATAGGTCTACTCTATCATCGTTATAGTGCCAACTGCCCAACAGTAAAGCCTAGTCATCACCCCCTCTCCCGAACCTTCACCACCCCCCCCCCCAAAATAAAGGGGGGGAATGGCAAGAGAGGTGATAAAGCTAACCGAGGGAATCTGCTACCCAAGGAACAGTGCAGGCAGAACTAGAACTGAGAGACAGAGACCTCCACCCTGTCCCAGATGGTTCACTTCTCCTGTGTCCCTCTTAATCCTTCTTCACCCCAGGCTTCTAAAGAGCATCAGAGGAGAACTAGGAGGATGCATTTTTCTTATCTCAGACACTTTCTCCCCAGGGCTTCAAACCACAAGATGAAGGTAAATTGAGAAAGAAGAATCTCTGAGATTAAAGTATCAACTCTGAGTGCACCGAAATTGATGTCTTTGATTTCAGCTCCGGGGAAGCCACATCACTGTCCTTGTGATGGGAGACCTTAACGCACCACAGCCCCCGTTCCCCAGCAGCTGTTGTTCTCTGGGTCTCTGGGCAAGAGAGTACAGGAGGAAGTTCAAGATCTTTTTTCATTGAGTCTTCAAGCTCGGGTAGCAAAAGGAAATCCTAGTTAAACCAGATTCTCCCAGGGTGTAAGCATATCTCATTTGAAGATCTCAAAAGTTTTAGCAACATGATTAACCGACAGCAAGTATCCACCTTCCACCTTCCAGCTGCTGGCCTTCCAGCTTAAAATGTACTTCCCAGGCTCTTAGAATTGTGAGAAGTGTTGGGTGAATATGGACGGGTCCCAAATGACTATTACAGAGTAATATGAAGCTCTTTTACCTTAGCTGTAGATACTCCTCAGAACATAGTTCATAATATATTGAGAAGGAAAGGCTAATTTTGGTAGATTTATTACAATAAAACCAATTCAGAGCTTGAACTCATAGCTAACTACATTTGGAGTAAGTTCTACGGTAAAGAACTCAAAGAATAATTTTTTATCTACAAATTACCAGAATGACTAAACTGTATGCCTAAATTCACATTACATAGTTCAAGACTGAAATTTAATCATAATTGCTAGAGCATTGTCTTAATTGCCCAAATAAACAGAATTAAAATCACTTAAAGGTATTGCAGAGGTTTTTGATGAGTCAAATGCACTCTCTACTCATGCATGGGATTTAGAATAGAAAAGACCTTGAAAGTCACCTAATCTAGCACCTTCTTTCATAGATAATGAAAGTCATGCTCATAAGAGGTTATTGAGTCCTAACCAGTAAGTCTCAGTGGATAGAGTGTCACCCTACAGACTGAAAGGTCCCAGGTTTGATCAGGTCAAGGGCATGTAACTTGGTTGTGGGCACATCCCCAGTCAGAGGTGTGCAGGAGGCAGCTGATCAATGTTTCTCATCGATATTTCTAACTCTCTATCCCTCTCTCTTCCTCTCTGAAAAAAATAATCAATAAAATATATTTTTTAAATAAGAGATTAATGACATTCTCAAAATCACATAGCTGGCAAAAATGGAATTGGAACCGAAATGTCCTAAAAACAAGAGCTCCTTCCTGTCAACTTTTTGCTCCAATGCCAGATACTCAAATGAATTCTAAAACTCTTATTTTTCTAGATGTTTCCAAACATCCTGTTGCTTTTGTATGTTATAAATGTTCATATCTAAGTCTGTGACTGAATGTTAACCTTGTCACCTTTTTTGACTAGTCATAGATACAGATAAAGGGTACTTGGAATTGCCTAAAAATCTATAGTGCAGAAAGAAACAATCAAACTTAGCTTGAGGAGTAATTTCCCAAATTTTTTTCATATTAGGTTAGCATGCCCTTAATGCAATTTAAATGTTGTGACATTAATTTGACTAAATTTAAGTCTCATAAATGTCTCTCGTTTCTGTCCCCTTTCTCTTCTAGCCCTAAAATTGCATGAGCTCAGACAATTTCACTTTTCTGCTGTGTAACTGTGAGTCTCCTGTCTCAGTCGGCATAGACCCCCAATACACACACACACACACACACACACACACACACACTCCCTACCACCACACTAGTTTGTCCAAGATGCAACTTTGGTCATGTCTCTCCTATAGTCAATCCCTCAGAGGTTTCCTATGGCTTTCATGATACAATTTAATTCCTCAGTTTAGCCCACAAAGCCAGCTTCTCTCGCCTCACCCCCAGCTGCAAACTTTGCTGCCATTTCCCACTTCTTAGCTCCTCATGCTCTCCTGTCTCCAGCCATATCAAACTAACTCCTGCAATTTCCATGTTTCTTGCCTCCACGTATTCACATGTGTTGGTCTCTGTGTGAAATGCCGTTCTTCTTTTTCATTTTGCTGACTTCTATGAGTCTTTCTATATTCAATCCAGACATCACGGAACACTTTCTATGACCCACCATTTTAGAAAACTGTCTTCGCCTCGCCCATATCATGCTGAACTCACCTGTCACAGCACTCATCACACTTGATCATCAAACTTAATTTACTCTGTTTCTACTACTGGACTATAATATGTCCCTTGAATGATCAGTTTTCTTGGGCCAAAGAAGAAAGGAGTCTCCCTTGGATTTAGAACCCAAAAACCCTCGTGTATTAATCATGTCTTTCATTGTTTGTATTGTATGATGCTTTGCTATCTTGGGACGTTGCTGAGCTAGGGGAGGCTGCCCCTCCCAGGGTTAGCAAATTCCTAGAGATAGCAAGGACTCCTCTGCAAACACACCTTCCACATGCAAACCAACCAGCCAAAGTCTACACTGCCAGGTACTTTTTTTTTTTTAGCAGGCTCTTTCAGGGCTCTTACACTCTAGGTCAACATTCCCTGTTCTAATCACCCTGGGACCAGGTATCAGACAACTTGAGACAGCCCTTACACCCCACAGCCCATAATGATTCAAGCTAGCTGATGCTAAGCCTGCTTACCCTGTCCGTTTCTTCCCATGGAGACTACAATAAAGACTCTTGCCCCTGCGTTTCTCCCATTCCTTCTGACTCCTGACAGACCCAAGTGCTTCCCCATGTGGCCCTGCAAACTGATGTGTCCCCTATTCTTGGGAATTGTGAGTAACAAACTATCTTTGCCGTAGTAGTTGCCTCCTGATCTATTGGGCATATCATACCTGAATAATAGCAAAATCACATGTTAAAATGCTCTGTGCCCATACATGGGTACGAAACTTCAAAAGAAGATATGGTCAAGGCACATTTGAGGGAAAATCAGCACCATTTTCTTTCTGTAGGAGGCACTCTTATGTTTTCCTAAACTCTGTGTAAAACTCGTACTTTGTCCTAAGATATAAGGTGCCATTTTTCCGGCCACCAAATGTGTAACAGAGTAGATGAGCTAATATTATCACTTATAATCTTATAATGTGGTGATAAAGAAGTCCTTCTGTCTAGATTTGGCAGACTGCATTGTTTGTAATCTCTCTCACATGACAGGAAAAAATTCAAATAGTGCTTTTTGTCAGTTTCTCATTTGACCTTTATAACAAACAGTACACTGGTTATCACTATCCCCACTTTGGGGATAAGAAGACTTCTTGACAATGATCAAGATCTTGAGAGATCTTGGCAGTTTCTTTGTGTCTCTGTTTTCTCATCCATAAAATAGCAATAACGACACTGACTTTACTGGGTTGTTGTGCCAATGGGTAGGATAATGCACATAAAGCACTTCGGACAGAGCCACATATGTGCAGCAATAACTGTTAGGTGCTATTGTGGTTTTGGTGATGATGTTACAGTTGCTTTAACACTAAATCCACACTTTTCAAATACACAATGTTGGCTCTTATTGTTATTTCCCAAAATACTAAATTAATTTTCCTGAAATTTTGTAAGTGTAAACATATTTTTCATGAAACAAGATTTTTAAACATTAAAAACAAATTAGGGAACAGCAGAGAAATGCCTACTTGATAAAAGAATAGAGGGAGCAAATAGTGGCAAATTCAAATGAGTCACCAAGCATCTGTTTAAGTAAAAATATTCTTTCACCTCTGATCCTTGGATCAAATAGATAGAAGATTCTGTGTATTGAAAGAAGTTTTAGATTTCCATCTGGGTGTATAATGTCGACCTCCAGGGTGGCTGACTGCTGAGTGAATATGCTTTCTCACAGACTGTGGGCAGGTGGGCCAGGTTAGGAGTCCATTCACCAGACACGATTTAATGAATGGCCCACAATTTGTGGCCCTAGATTTAAATTGTTTTTATTCTTCCATTTTTCACCTCACCCATGTCTATGATTTTACATGACTATAGAGGAAATATTCAGTCTGGTAACTTTTGGGGCTCTTAGAAGCTCCAGTCTCAGCAGCTGACTTGCAATACATAGCAGCAAGAGATAAATGATGGATTGAGAAAATATTGGGATTCCAACCTTTTCTGAGAGCCAAAGACATTCAGGGGGGAAAAAGAATTTTTAATACAAAAAATGTATTTGGTTATTTTTTATATTAACTAAAAAAATAATTCTACTCTAAGGGGGAAAAAAAACTGGTTTAAAGAATAGGCCTATGTCTACATTCAAAAGAGTTGAATTTTCATGAGGAATTTCTTTTTAGCTATCTTTGATAAAGAAGCAGTTGGGAAGTTCAAGATGGCAGTGTAGCCTCCCACAACCATATCAAAATTTACAACAAAAATACAGAACAACCTTCACTCAGAACCACCTGAAATCTAGCTGAATGTAAGTTAGGGGATTAAATAAAAAGCACATGGAGACAGGTAGGAGGAGCAGAGACACGGGGCAGAATCTCAGAACCAGCTAGTCTTACACCAATGTGTGGTGGTTTAAAAGCAGGAGGGATATCTTGACTATGGAGATTTCCCTGAGGAGTAAGGAATCCCTGACCACACCAGGCCCCAAGCCCAGGGTTCCAGTGCTAGGAAAAGAAGTCCCCATAACTTTGGGCTGTAAAAAAACCAGCAGGAATTGTGGCTGAGTGACACAGAGGCTGTGGGAGTCCTAGGCAGTTCCTCTTAAAGGGCCCACACACAGAATGATTCAGACTCACTCCCTCTGAGCAGCTTAAAAGGAACCTGGGACATTCTGGGAGGAAATAACTTGTCTGGAATCAGAGTGAGAGCTAGAGGGGCAGCTTTCTCCCAAATAGAAGGGCTGGCAGAGGCCAGTGTTCCTTTGCTGAGCCCTCCCGCCACAGAGCCAACAAGCAGTAGCCATATTAAATCCATCAGCCCAGCTTACTTTTTTCCCTGCCCTGAGATCTTGCCCCTACCTACTTGCAGTGGCTTTTCTGTACAATTGGCCTCTCTTAAATCATGCTTCAGACTTTCCTAAAATATCTCAAATAGCCAGCAGCTGATCTCAGCATGCTCCATATCTCTCTATGTGTAGCCTCAGGCCCCGACAGTGGCCTCAGGCCCAACACTAGTGGCAGTCCACTCTGGTTCAGATCTTTGCATCTCCTGGGCACCTCCAATAAACATAAGGAGCAATCTGCAGATTGCTTTGTAGCTCAGGCTGGGTGGCCCCTGGCAAAGCACAGGCAGAGGCTGACTTTGCACCTCCTTGGAGGCCCCAGAGCTAGTGCACCCAGTGGTCAGCTTCGACCACACCAACTTATAACCCTACCACTTGAACAAGTGACACACTCAAGGGGCAGACACGGTAAGCACCAAAGCCTCACTGAAGCAAGTCCTGCTCTTGCACAGCAGTTCTTCCACTGTAGTCACAACTGATCCTTGCAACTACTGGCCCAGGGTCAATCCCTCTCAGTGATACCAACATCAATCAGGGCTCAACTACAATAGGACAGGGCACACAGCTCACCCAGGGGTGCATCTGGAATACCCAACTCAGATGACTGGAGAGGCTGAGCCACTGAGCCCTATAGGAAACCTACTACGCAAGGTCACTCTACCAAGTCTGAGAGACATAGTAGATCTACTTCATTTCACAGAAACAAACACTGGGAAGCAGCCAAAATGTGGAGACAAAGAAACATGTCACAAACGAAGGAAGAGAAATCCCAGACAAAGAATTAAATGAAATGGAAGCAATAAAACTACCAGATACAGAGTTCAAAGCAATGATTATAAGGATGCTTAAGGAACTTAATGAGAATTTCAAGGAACTTAGTGATAACATCAACAACATAAAAAAAAAAAGGACCTGTCAGAAATGAAGGATATACTAACTGAAATAAAGACTAATTTATAGGAGATCAATAGTAGAGAATACCAAGAATTTGGAAAATAAAGAAGAAGAAAAAAAAAACACCAAATCAGAACAGAAAAAGGAATCCAAAAATATGAAGATAATATAAGAAGCATAGCAAGAATCACATCATGGGTATGCCAGAAGGAACAAAAAATTAAAAACCTATTTGAAAAGTAATGACAGCCTTAGCTGCTTTGGCTCAGTGGATAGAGCATCAGCCTGTGGACTGAAGGGTCCTAAGTTCAATTTTGGTCAAGGGCACACACCTCAGTTGCAGATTTTTGGCCCTGCTCAGGGTACATGCAGGAGGCAACCAATCGATGTGTCTCTCTCACATTGATGTTTCTCTTTCTTTCTGTCTCTCCCTCTCCCTTCCACTCTCTCTAAAAATCAATGAAAAAGTTACCTTAGGTGAGGATTTAATAATAATAATAATAATGACAGAAAACTTCCCTTACCTGGTGAAAGAAATAGACATACAAGTCTAAGAAGCACAGAGAGTTCCAAACAAGATGAACCCAAAGAGGCCCACATTTAATAGACATATCATAATTAAAATGCCAAAGATTAAAGACAAAGAGAGAAAAACAGTTACTTACAAGGGAGCACCCATATGACTGTCAGCTGATTTCTCAACAGAAACTTTGCAGACCAGAAGGGAGTGGCAAGAAGCAAGAACCTACAACCAAGAATACTTTATCCAGCAAAAGTATAATTTAGACTTGAAGGTCAGATAAAAAGCTCCCAGACAGGGAAAAGCTAAAGTAGTTCATCATCACCAAACTAGCATTATATGATAGGTTAAAGAGTTTTCGAGAAGGAGGCGGAGGAGGAGACATGAACAATAAAATGGCAATAAATATGTATCAACAGTTGAATCTAAAAATCAAAATAAGCAGAACAGAAACAGACTCAGAGATACAGAGAATATTTTGACGATTGCCGGATGGGAGGTGGATGGGTGGAAAAGGGAAAAGGATTAAGAAGTACAAATTAGTAGTTCTAGTGTAGTCATGGGGGTATAAAGTACAGCATAGAGGATATGGTAGTATCAATACTACACTAATAACTATGTAATGTGTCAGATGGGTATGAGCTTTTGGGGGGTTATCACTTAATAAGTTTTATACTGTCTAATTACGGGGTATACACCTTTAATATAATATTGTATCTTGACTGTAACTGAAAAAATAAAAAGTGATTTTTTAAAAAGAAGAAATAGTTGGTTCAACACAATTACCTAAAGAATCTTTGCAGTCAGTGACAATAACAAGGTTAACATTATTTCCTGGGGAATAATAGGTACCAGTAACTTAAATCTGAGAGGAGAAGGGATTCAAAGTTATATAGGGGGGTCAAAGTACTACTTGGACTTGTTTTTGAGCAGGGGCATTGGGATTTAGGCCCACTGATCCCCAGCAGAGAGGAGAGATGGATGAGTGGTCTTTTAATCCTGTGGATGATCCCTTCCACAAATCCTCCACACCCTTCCATAGCAGAGGCCAGCTGTACTACCTATCACCAATGAAATCAAGAGAGCAGGTCTGAAAAGCACAAGGGAAATATCCCCTGTGGCAGCACTTCAGTGTCTTACTACATGTGAAAATATGATTCTGGAATTCTCAAGTGCCTACTGAATTACTGAAGTCGGAAGCTGATGTATTTTACAGCCCTAACAAAACCAAAGAACTTTCTGGGAGCCCTCTATTACGTGTTATCCAGCAGCACCGATTGGAGAAGTGGTGTCTATCAGCCTTGCTTTATTAAGCAGCTTAAATAACCACTAAAACCAAGAAGGCCCAGAAAGCAGCAAAAGTTTAATGATTTCAAATAAGGGTCAGAAGGTCCTCTCTCAGGCAAAGCCAATTCTTCAGGTGGGGAAGGAGTAAGAGGAAAGTGACAGCACAGAGAAGACTGTTGCAAATAAGAAAAGAATTAGAAAACATCAAGGACTCAAAGGTAAGGTGAACCTCAAGACAAAGAGTGAGACAAGAGCACAAACTGTCAAGCATGGCACAGACTGTCTACTATCTATTGTCTCCGTGTGAGGTTGGCTCACCCAGTGGGTAGAGGTTAGTCCTTCAAGTGGTCTACACACACACACACACACACACACACACACACACACATACACACACAGATGCACACCTCTGCATTTACATATGGAAACAACCTCAAAATACATACATCTACCTACACTGACCATAGGATGATAAGGCAACGGGCTCACTCCTAGGAAGTAGGAAGAAATTAACCCTGATGTGGAGGGGTGGGGTGGGGGTGGGGAAACATTCACAGGAAAGGTGTGTTAGAAATCTGGATACATGGTCCTCAAACTTGTCTGCACAGTAGCTCTAACTGGAACCTAATGTTAACCATCTCAAGGCCCTGATCACCCACCAAAAGTCTCTGGGGGAAGGATGTAGGCATCTGAAGGGTGTTTTCACTCCTCAATGTGCAGTCAAGTTTTGAGAACCTCTAAGCTCGATCTAGCTACCCCACCAACCAGCCACAGAATCTCTGGCAAGACACACAACCTCTTTGCCTCAGTTCTTGCATCTGTATATAGCCGGTGAGCACATGCTTTGAGGTCCCTCCTGAACAGGGCAGGTGTAGCAAAAAAGGGAGACTCTACACACCCACACTATGTTGGGCAGCCAATCTGGGAGCATTGTTTACTCTCCTGCAGTGAGCATTACTTAAAATGACTTTATTTGTTTAACCGTTTAGAGGGCCTCTCCAGGTAGCCTCGGGAGCCCATTCATTTCATTAACATTAAATCAACAAGCAGACCTTCTTTCTGCCTCTCTCGAGCAGGATTAATGGATTTTGGCATGATTTGTGCATCTAGCAGCAAAACCTCGTGCTGAGAAAGCCAGCAGGCTTGACTAATTCCCAGCAGTGCTAACTTCATAAACTTACTTTAAGCTTTTAACTTTGACTGAAGATTAAAGGTAATGACTTCACGCTGTTAAGTTTGAATGCATGATACTTAAGAGGTATAAAAAAAAAAACTACAAAAATGACACACTATTTGATAAATTAATATTATAGATAGATGTTTATATGTGTGTATGTGACTTTACGCTTATGAAAATACTCAATTTTGTGTATTTACGAAAGATCCTCTAAAACACTGAGATTTATGTAATAAATAATCATTACCCTAAATAGAGTATTGGTAGCTGCATACCTAAAGTGTAAGCATGAGAACCTATGGTTAGGATGTCGTATTTATGCTAATAGAAGCCCAGTTTTATGTGAAGCTATAATGTAACAGTCTGTTGAATATGAATAATTTTCTAAGAAGCAAAATAATTCTCAAAAAAAATTATTCTACTCAATGAGACCAGTTATCACCTATAAAGAAACCTACATATGACTATGCTTGTGCTTTTTCTTCTAGTCTTAACTTGAATTCAGAATTCAGAGAAGTCCACATGAAGAAGGGAAAGGGGAAAATACAATATTTCCAGCCCATCTGACAAGACTACATAAAAGCTTTTGATCAAAGGGTCTTAAGTATACTTTACTGGTGTGACAAACAACATTTTTATCCCTTTATTAGATTTATTTTTCTTCTGAAAACTGCAGTGACCAGAGTATGGTTTGTGAAAGAAAGCTGGCAGGGTTGTGTTCTTTGATTCCTAATTAACACCTTCAGTCTCAAAAGAGAACCAACAGAAATACCATAAAATGTTGCAGCTGCATTGTGATTCCGCTTGGTTGGTTTGTTAAAAGTCGGCTGGGCATTGGCAGCTGCAATAAAGGGAACGCTCAATGGATGTTTTGTATTGTGTCCACTGAAGTGAAAGAAGGCAACCATTTTATTTTTCAAATGGGCAGCTGCAGAGGGAGGTTTAAATTGAGCTAAATACAAGATTTACTGTTAATTTATAGTAAATATATAAAGAAAATAAACCCTAAATCTTATGTTTTTACAGTCACAAAACAGAAATTCTAGCAAGAAAATCAGTAAAGACACTAATTTTGGAGCGTTTAAGCAAGTGACTTGGGGAATTTGGCAACAAGGAATAGCATTCATTATTAAAATCAAAATAGCCTTTTGAAAGAGCTGACTAAACCAATGCCTTAGAAATTGACATTTCCACTTTGAAAGGTAAAGGTATATTTTTTCCTGCCCTTGGTAATGGGACTTCCCTTTCCCACTTGTTGAAACCCTATTATAAAATCTGTTCAGATTGGAGCTGAGTAAGAGTCCATACACCCCTACCTCACTTTTTTAAAAAGAGCGTGGAGTTGAATTTTGCCTTGGGTAGGGGAATAAAGGAGGCATTTAACTCTGGTCAGATAAATCTCACCCACATTCAAAAATGCAATTAAGGAAATATGTAAATCTAGATGTTTCATCAAATGCTAGCTAAGGGGTTACTAGTTCTTTTCGAACACAATGACTGAACTAAAGAACTTTAGTGTCTGTGTAAGAACCATTGTCCAAGCCGCAGTCCCTGTTGGAAACAGAGTCCGGCCTGGCCGTGGGAAATACCTACATATTTGACACAGGCCCTACTTCGGAGAGAAAGGGGATGGAAAAGAAAGTATGGCGATTTTACTGTTGCATTCTAATCAGCCATGATCTGCCTAATTTGCTTTGATCAGGAAGATAAACTAATTTTTCTATGGGCTGGATAAAAGTAATTAGCAAGCCAAAGCTTTCATGTTATTTCAAAAGACCTAAAGTAAAGAGGATCAGAAATTGTAATGGTGGGAGTTAAATACATCTTTTCGGCTCATCTGAGAGCATTGTTCGTTCAAAATAGGATACTGACACAGAAGAGGAACTCCGGTTAAAGATAGTTTCATGGGCTGCACCACCATTGTAAATTCTGAGACCCACAAAGCTATGTAACTGAACAGGATTACCAAAGGGTGGGTTATAATTGGTGTCTGTGCCATGCAGCCCCGTTCTTTTGTGGGGACACCTTTACCTTCGTGTGAAAAGGTAATGATTATTGCCTAGTTTTAGAACACTGCTGGTTTTTCCAGAAGCTCTGCATTGCGTTTGTTACGTTTCAGTTGTTGGGGTCGTTGGACGTGTTTCCTTGAACCCTGAGCCGCTGCTCCCTAAAGCACACAGACCCAGCCAGCTTGGGATTCTCTAACTGTTGGATACACTGGAGTAGGATCTGAGATCAAACTGCAAAAGCTAATCAGGAACTTGACTCCACAGATGCTTAAATTTCACAGCCTGGTTCTCTGGGTTTTGTGCCAGTTACCAACTTCAATCAGGCCGCGTCCTCCTGTCCTTTTCTTTTTTTGTCTTTTTTTTCTAAACACCCAAACACGTGTAGTTATTAGATGAGAAGGAAAGATTTTAGAATATGGGATTTTGTTTCTTTAAAAAAAAAAAAAATCTGTTTAGTGTGAACATTTTTTCTTGTTGATATGACCTTTGTGTTACTTCCCATTCCAAGCTGTTGTACGAGATACAGTATCTGTAACCCTGCTGTAAACTTAATTGCTTTTTTGGCCACTAATCTCCTTTGCTGGGTTCTTAGATACCAAAGTGTGCATTTCATGTCAAACTCGGTGTGTCTTTAAAATACGTGGATCTTTTAAAAGGATCTCTCTGTGAAGTTGAAGCTCACTAAGTTTCAAGGTTATATAGAAACTATTAATCCCAAAGGAAACTAGAAAATATTATTTTAGGGCTGTGATTTTATCTTGTTTGTTAAATTGTTTAAATAAATTTGACTTACCTTTCCTCGTGTTTTTTCTGCTCTTTTGAGGAATCTACGGACAACACTGTAACTCTTTTATCATTGTTTGAGAAGTGCTTAGTAATAGCAGTGTTCAAAATTGCAAATAAGCCTGTTTTCATTTTGTTATTAACTGTCAAAGGTCTAGCAAAGATTGATTCTTGAGACTAAGTATGCAATATCTGGCCATGGGGGAGATCTTTAACAGTGTCAACTTCATGTTCCTGCATATTCATTCATTCATTCATTCATTCACATAATTAATGTTTAATGATTGCCTACTTTGTGCTAGATGCAGAGAATATAGCAGTACACAAGGTGGACAAAATCCGTCTTTACCCGGAAGACAGACCTTAAGGGAATGCTCATTTTAAAGTCTATTAGGATTCTGGAAGGGCTCTGATGGGCTCTGGGAGTGCACCAAAAGACAACTGCCAGGTCTTGGTGGTCAGGGAAGACTTCCTTTAGGAAGTGACATTTTTTTCTGAAACCGGGAGGTCATTTGGAATTGACCAGAAAAAGAGGGGGAAAGAGGATTGTATAATAGACAGACTTCCCCATTGAAGTCTGAGCACTGGTTGGATTTTCCTCTATGCATTCTGCAACTGTAATGTACAGGGTGATGCTGAGGACCCCTTAAGTACCTTGTACTGAGGGAGGTAGGCCTTAACACGGATACCCCTAGGGGGCAGGATCCTCCTTTGAGATCTGACCTATCCTTATTAAGAATTCTCTTAGTAAGCCACTTCAAGGGGCTCTGCAGTTTCTGGTCTCATTAAGTGTATCCTCTGCTTTACTAGCTTGTAGTTTTACTGGGCATACCAAATTCCTTTTCAGTCCTTCTGAAACATAATTATGAACTTATTTATTTGCACCCCTAATGATAATCTGAAAAGTAGGGGCAGTAATCGTGTTATATATGGACCTGTATGTTTTCCCTGGGTTAGACAGGGAGCCAAGAAAGAGAAGGAAAGATTTTCCATTTGTCCTCTCATTCTCAGTAGACCCTTCCATTGTCTGCTCACAGGGAAAGCTGGTCAGACCCAAAGGTGCACATTTATTCGTTCTTTTAATTATACCTAACAGATATGTGGTACTTACTATCAGGCAGATTTTAAACTAAGCCCAAGAAGCAAAGATGAATCAAGGAACAGCCTCTTCTCTCTGATGTTCACAATTTAGTTAAGGAAGAGAGGCAAGTAAACCAAAGCAGTGTTGTGATTAAGTCTCATTCAAGAATGAGATCAGACACTCTTCATTGGAATCCTGGCACTGCCATCTACTACCCTGGGCAAAAAATGGAACGCCTCTGTGGCTTCAGTTTCCTCTTCTGTAAAACAATATTCCTCACAGGGTTTTTCGGGAGGGTTGTTACTTGAGAGCACTTAGCACAGTGCTTGGCAGGTAGTAAAGACAAGGTAAGGGTAGCTGGGATTGGTAGAGGTTGGTATAAAGTCTTATGGGAGCATAGACCTGGAGCATTCATTCCACCTGGAGTAGAAAATACTTCTCCAAGAGAGTTGTGTTTGCTCTTCACTGTTGGGGCAGATTTCCTCCCATGGGTGGGGCACATCCTTCAGCAGGAACCACCACACCAGCAGAGGCCCAGGAATGTGAGCGCACATGGAAGGAAATGTTCCCATTTGCCGACTGTGAGACAGCAATGACTGGGAGGGAAAGACCTACGAAGAAAGAGAATATAAAACTCATCTGAATGGCCATAAGAACACATGGGAAGAGACTGAGAGTTCAGGGTGGAGAAGTTTCCTAAAGTGCAGTTCAAATCCTGACTGACACCTGCCAGTGTCAGAACTTTAATCTCAGAACTTTATTCAGGTTTTCCTTCAAATGCCCCGGCCCTGCACAGCACACCAAGCCCTCCACAGTGGACCGGGCCCTACACAGCACACCAAGGCTCTGAGGCCCGGGGTTTCAATCTTACCCTGCAATTGATTGATTATATGATTCATTTCTGTCTCATATATGATTGATTATATGATTCTAAGGGTTTCAATCTTACCCTGCAATTGATTGATTATATGATTCATTTCTGTCTCATATATGATTGATTATATGATTCTAAGGGTTTCAATCTTACCCTGCAATTGATTGATTATATGATTCAAAGATACCATTTACCCTTTCTGATCTGTTTTGTCATCTGCTAAATGAAAGAATCCATCCAGTGTCCATTTCAGTGCAAATGCCACGCTGGATTAACTTTATATACAGCAAGGAATGCATAACATACAAATTAATGCCCCTAAGCATGTTTAATGCACAGGCATTTCATATCCATGTGCCAATGGGAAAATAGAAGTGGAATCAGATTGAAGGCATCCTCCATAGCCAGCTTCTTTTTTTAAAATATATTCCTATTGATTTTAGAAAGGAAGGAAGGGAGAGGGATAGAGACAGAAACATTGGTCGGCTGCCTCCTATATGCCCCTACTGGGGATGGAGTTGGAAACCCAGACATGTTCCCTGACCAGGAATCTAACTGGTGACCTCTTGGTTCGTGTGTCAGTGCTCAACCACTGAGGCACACCGGCCAGGCATAACCAGCTTCGTTTATCAGGAGTCAGCCAGCTCCATTTCTTCCTCCTCCCTGACATAGTGCTTCCATTCCAACCTGCCTGAGACTTCAGTTCCATTTCCAATTGTAAAACAGGATTCATTTTCTTTCTTTCTCAGCATCCTTCTCATCCCCCAAAATAAGAACAAATGAACTGGTGGTTTCTGGATGGCACTCTCAACTCCGCTGTATCTTGAAACTCAATCCTGCTGACTTCTGAGGGCCTGCCCTGGGCATTGTCTCTGCTGGGAACAGAGCCGTGACAGACCTCCCCCAGGAGTCACTTCTGATCCATTCTCATGGCCAGAGTCCCCCTCCTTCGGGGCCATAATCTCAACTCTTGCACCTTTTCTGGTCGTAAACACTGCAGTGTTTACAGAGTCCAGTTCAGCTTTATCTGGACCGCCAGGCTCCTGGTGACCTCTGAGTCCTCCCTGCCCCACACCCCCTTTCCCTCACCTCTCAGAAGGGACATGTCCGGCCTCTTTCTCAAAGCGATCTCCCATTCGGGATTTCCCTTGTATCTCCTGGGACCCATGTTTTATCCATTCGCCAAACTCTTGCTCAGAGTGTGCTATGCAAGGCACCATGGGAAGACACAAGATGAAGACAATATCAGTCCATTGTCTTCTGAAAGTTCGAAATCTAAAAGGTTGGTTTCATTACACACAGTATTAAATTTGGTAACCTGGCATGTTACCTGATAAAGAGATGCCTACGTAAATACAGTGATCACGTTAACATCCTCTGTTTCTCCCTCTTTAGTCTATGTATAAGCATGTTACCCACTACCTGGAACATATAAGTAGTACATAAGTATTTTCTATGGGTGGAATGAGGATTCCTCTCTGAGTGCTAGAATTTCCTCAAACTTTTCCCTTCTCCTCCCTGTCACTGCCAAAATTCTTGAAAGAGAAGGCTATATTCACTGCCACAAGTTCATTGCCACCCACTCACTCTTTCATTCCTTTTGAAATCAGCCTGCCACCCCCACCATTCAACCAAAATCACTTTCTCTTAGCCGCCACCAATGACCGCCTACTATCAAATCCAGGGTCTTTTCTCTGCCCTCCGCCATCCCAGACCACTCTGCAGCGCGAGACTGCCAGCCACCCCCTCCCCCACCCTAAGCACAGCGGATGTCACAGCTCCGGCCTCAGATGCACATGTTTTGGAATCTGCCAGGCCTGGGTTTGGCCACAGTCCAAAGCTCAGTTTCCTTATCTAGGAAATGGGGCTAATAAAGTCTATTATCTGTGTCTGGCACACACACAATGTATGCTCTTCTTACCTCACTCTCACCTCACACATGAGCCGCTGCCAGATTAATCTTTCTAAACTTCATAATGATCATGTCACTTCCCTGGTCAGAATGCTTCAGCCACACCAGAGACTGAAGAGCTCCAAGCCTGTTGTCCTGCACACGACCTACCCACCGTCAGCTCCAGTCGTGCCCAGCTGTGCTCCACCAGTGGGAGCCCTGGAGGACTGAGCATCTGGAGACAGTTCCCTGGTGTCTGGTGGCCTCTGACTAGATTTCACTCAGTGTCTTCTTTTATCTCTAGTGTCTGCACTAGCAAGTTGAATAGAGTCATTTTCAGCTAAAGCTCCTCTTTAGCTCTAAAATTCTATGATTTCACCTTTTGGGCTTATTTCCCCCCACTTTCCCTTCAAGTTTTCTATTCTTCCGGCAAATTGCCTAGACCCCGTTTCCCTAACTTGCTCCTTGCTTTCCTGTCTCGGTACCTCTGCTGCTGCCAGTCACTCTGTCCCATCCACGTGTGAAAATCCTTCCTCAGGCTCTTCTCAGGTGCCTTCTTCTCTTCCATGGCCAGGAGGAATTGTCCCACCCAGTGGATGCCAATTATCCTCTTGAACGATACATTTACATCAGATAAGTCCTGTTAGGACCACAGCAATCTTCTCCCTCTTTCCCCTGCCGCACTGGCTTACCTTTGCAGGTGGGCTGATTCTATCTTCCTGTTGTCAGCTTTCACTATGCCACCATGTTCTTAAAGATCCATTGTGTCTTAACATAGTCTAGTATCTCAAATCCAACCTCTTTACCCAAGGCTTCTAAACCTTACCTGAATGTCCCAGATTACTTTAGTTCTCTCATCTGTCAACCATCCTTCAGGGCAAATGTAAACTAAGGTAGCTGAGCTCATACATGGAGGCCATGGGCTGTAAGAACCTTGAATTTTTAATATTGATTTGTCGTGGACTAAGGTTAGTATACTAACATTTACAAGTTAGCATAAAATCAGCACATAAGCAAAAGTATACTAAAAAAAACTTATACTATTATATATTACATATTATATACTATATTTTATTTAAAATCTGGTTATAGTATTATGCTTGTAGCCCATTTAGCCACTTAACCATAGAATAGGTAAAATTACATAAATATTTCAATGCGCTTATACATTAAATATTTCATAACTGGAGCAAAAATCAGAATCACTCATGGGGAATTTTTTTTTTTAAGTCTACAGTCCTAGATATTATCCTATCATCCCAGAGATTCTGACTTGGTAGATCTGGAAATTAAAGTGGGCATCTGTTTTTGAATAGTGCCACAAGTTATCAAGATCACTGGGTCACTGCCCAACTGGTGTGGATCAGTTGGCTGGGCATCCTCCCATGCACCAGGAGGTCGCTGGTTTGATTCCCAGTCTCTCTGAGCAATGTTTCTCTCTCTGTGTTCCTCTCTCCCTTCCTCTCTCTGAAGTCAGCATATGAAAAAAATTACTGAATCACACAACTTGAGGAGTTGTGCAGTGCTGACTCTAGGCAGTGACCTAGAGTAAATTCTGATTGTATTTTCTCTTTACCCAGACTTTAACATCAGAAACATTTGGGATAGGATCTTAGCTTTGTCATTTACTAGAAGTGTGACTTTGAGCATCTGTAAAATGGGACAATGATAGCACTCACTGTGGAAGAAGATAAAATTAGATGGACTCTACAAAATACTCAGAACAGCATCTAACACACAACAAGTAATAAATGTCAACTGTGATGAGGACAATGATGATTATTTAAGTCCCTTTTTTCAAATCTCTAACTTGCCAAGTAGCTTCAAGACCAATTTTCATAGTACTGAAGGAAATATTAATATAAATTAATCTATCACTCCACTTCTAAAGATTAGTATCTCTTATTTTTTATCTTTCTGTAGGTTATCAGAATAAATTTTAGAACGTGAGTTATAATGTTTTGTATATGTCATATGCATGTATGTGTGCGTGTGTGTGTGTGTGTGTGTGTGTGTGTGTGTGTATAATCTCCAGCACGTCAAGTGATCATATAAAAGTTCTTGACCTTGTCTGACTTTTAAGCCACACTTTTTTGGGAGACTTTGTTGGCATAGGTTAAAAAAAAAAAAGTTTCAAAGGTAACTTGATGGCCCTTTGATGTGTCAATCTTTAGCCAAAGTGACATAAAAGCCTCTGCCAGAATATATTATTATACAGTAGACATAAATGCTAGTCTTAAAAAGATTATTTAAATCATGTTTATTTGTGCTGAAACCGGTTTGGCTCAGTGGTAGAGCGTCAGTCTGCGGACTGAAAGGTCCCAGGTTCAATTCCGGTCAAGGGCATGTACATTGGTTGCGGGCACATCCCCGGTAGGGAGTGTGCAGGAGGCAGCTGGTCGATATTTCTTTCTCATCGACGTTTCTATCTCTCTATCCCTCTCTCCTCCTCTCTGTAAAAAAATCAATTTTAAAAAATCATGTTTATTTGCACTGTGATAAGTTTCATGTCTGTTTTCTAGACAAGTATCTCAGTGTAAGATTCTAGAAAGACAGGAACTGTGTAGAATCCCCTGAGCCTAGCACAGTGCCTGCAATATAATACGTGCCAAGTTAATATTTGTTGAATGAGAGGAAGAAAGAAGGAAGGAAGGAAGGAAGGGAGGGAGGGAGGGAGGGAGGGAGGGAGGGAGGGAGGGAGGGAGAAAGGAAGGAAGATGGGAGAAAGGGAGAACCAGGAATCATGAATAGAATAAACTTTGAACTAAATGTGAAATATAAAAAAGATAACCTCAACCCACTAAAGTTTACAATCAAGGGGTATGTGACATATTCAGAAATGTACCATTCAACACATTCAATAAGTGTCACAGGAAGATTATAGCTGACCAGAGAGGTTAACATAAATATAGGAGAGATAGGGCTCAAGACTGATTCAGAAGATGATCATCCAAGTTAAGAAAAATCAGAATTATATTGTAGCAGCAACAATTGTAGCCCTTGAGTAGACAGAAGGGAAAGTCCTTATTAGAGTAAGTTTTAACAGGCTAGATGGTGTGAGGATATGTATGTTGTTTGAATTAAGTACATTCAATATCATAATAGTTTTTACTTCTTCTAGTAGTGATAATTTGAACATTAAAAGTTGACATGAGATTTTTATGTTTAGAAAACAAAGTGTAAGTTAGAGAAGAAAAGCTATCCTGGGCAGAAGGCTCAAACTTTGAGATTTGAGTATATTAGCCTCCTTATCCATGAAAGATATGTTCCAAGATCCCCAATGAACACCTGAAACCACGGATAACCCGAACCCGATATAGCTTTTTTTCCTGTACATACCTATAATAAAGTTGAATTTATAAAGTGGGCAATTTCATGAATAGAGATTTGTTTTTACCATAGATGGTAGCAACTTCTGTATACAATTTTCCTTCCCCTTAGTCAAGAACTTTCACTTTTTCACTAAAGGAAGCATCTTACAAGGAGTTCTCTTTGGTAAATCCAAATTGCAAGCATCATTACTCTTGGGCTTTGAAGCCATTATTGAGTAAAATAAGGGTTACTTGAACACATGCATTGCAACACCATGACGGTGGATTGGATAAACTAGATGGCTACTAAGTGTGGGGAGCATCTACAGAATGGAGACATTGCACAAAGGAATGATTCACTTTTCCAGCAGGATGGAACGGGGCATGCGAAATTTCGTCATACGCATCAGAATGGCGCACGATTTAAAATTCCTTTTCTATCTTAATCATATGTATGTATGTTTGTGCATTTCTACTGTCCCAAAAAAATTTATGCTCTTTGGCTTTCCTCCATGTCTTTTAAACAAAACTGTCTCCCGGGGTTCCTCAGCCAGGAATAATACCATAGTAACTCAACTTCATCTCCCAACCAGCTGCATACACTCCCTCTCTTACTACGTTTATACTCTCCTGGTCCATTTGGGTAAGCCTCCCGCCATTTAACACTGGGCACGAGTATGTTTCTCAATTGCCCTTAGAAACTTACCTCAAAACTCACTCTCCAGGTAACATAAACTGATTGGAAATGAGAATACAAGCAGTCTGGTAATCCACAGCACAAAGGTTATCAAATGGCCACTTCCTGACCACCCAGAAACACCTAAATAAAAAATAATGCAGTGAAACAACAGCAGCAAAGATGTTTTGTTGGTCTCCAACTATGAACTTCTGAAAGGCAGTCACTGCACCTGCTCCGTGCTCCTTCCCGTTGCACAATGTCTAGCACACTGTTAGAACTCAATAGAATGAGATAATTTTTGTCCAGCCCTGCACCTGGGAAGACTGGCAGGCTGCCACCAACTAGATGGCGAGTGTGCTTGAGTGATTCCTGCATCTTTACATAGAAGTAGAAAGTCATGAATTAGTACTTCTAGACAGGCCACTATGAGGATCATCTATTGCATATAGCAGTGTTTTGTTTGTATTTTTTAATGAGGACAAAATATATTGGATAATCCTTATTTATGAATCGAGGAGAATTGAAGTAGCAATGCAGATTATGAAATTATGTTACTTCTGTATCACCAACCTTGAAAGGGTTTAATATGCCTTCATTTCATTTTAGCAAAGTTTTTATTTTATTAAATAGAATTTTTGAAACTGTCTTTGTTCTCACTAAGCTCGCAGTCATTCAGGACTTCTCACTCAGTAAAGTATTGGATAGTATGGCTATAAGGGTACCATGCAGAGAGAACTCATCTTGCAGTAACACTTTTAAACTAAAGGGGGAGATAATGAAGAAATGCAAAGTCAATGTAGCAGATTCGATAAAATTTATTTTATTTGGGATCTAAATGGAAAGCAATACAAAAAGATGCTCTGCATGATGATACTCTATGATTTTTCATGATGATACTAGTTTGCATTTGGGTTGCCTGCCAAAACAAAAGCAAAATCGATGCTGCATGTGATTAATATTTCCCTCTGCTTGCTCTGACCTTTTATGAGTAGTATCTAGGGAGGATCTGGCAAATGATAAGGAACTGAAAAATTAAAAGACTTTCTTGGATATCTAGGTGTGGTTGCCATTCTCAGACTTTCCAAATCTAAGGAAACGGAGGAGATAGGAACATAACAATGGCTCTTCGGGGAGCTATTATTTAATGAAACTGGCAGCATGTCCTTCTTGAAAATAAGAAGAATGCAACTGATGTTAGCATTGCAGTGAATCTGGGGCGATAATGAGAGCTACCAAAATAGTTATTTGAGACAGGATCTGCATACTTGGAGTACAAGGAAGGCAAAAAGGAAAATAATGTAGACCAGGTTTTGTTGTCTTTTATTTTTTTAAAAACAAAAATAGTCACCATTTACAATGTGCCAGACTTCCCATATGTTATCTTATTTAATCCTGATATCAAACCAGTGAGATTTGTCATTCCTATTCTATAAATAAAGAGCATCGCCGAAACCAGTTTGGCTCAGTGGATAGAGCGTTGGCCTGTGAAAGGTCCCAAGTTCGATTCAGGTCAAGGGCATGTATCTTGGTTGCAGACACATCCCCAGTAGGGGATGTGCAAGAGGCAGCTGATCAATGATTCTCTCTCATTGATGTTTCTAACTCTCTATCACTCTCTCTTCCTCTCTGTAAAAAATAAATAATATATATATATATATATATATATATATATATTTTTTTTTTTTTAAGAGTATCAGAGACATTAAGAAATTGTCCAAGGTCACAAACTACTAAATTATGTAGAGAGGGGATTTGAAAAGAAGTCTGTCTGATTTCAAAGCCTATGTCCAAATGTGAACTTTGCCTGAATATCAGCTGTAATGGCTATTTTAACTTGCTTTCAGAGAGATGAAGATTGAATTAATAAAAAATTATATTCAAAGGAGGAGAAAATAATTGTACATTTGAGAGAGAACTGTTTAAGGTTTCACTGGTTTGGCAGTGCGTTTGGAGTGAATTTGGCCTGAAGAACTGGAGACACAATAAATGCCAGGGGATTCAATCCTGAAGATCCTAGACAGTCCCCATTTGTGTTCATTTTCAACACCTGTCATTTCAACTGTGTCCCTGATTACCATGACCTGTCTCTCCTGGGCTAATCAAAGTGGCTTTTGTTTGTTTGCCAGTTCATAGTGTTGCTTCCTAAGGAGAGAGTAATTTGCATGCAACTTCAGTGATAATTAGTAGCAACAACAAAATACCTTGGAATTATGGCAGAGATCAAAACTGATATTTTTTTGTTGGACTAGAATAAATTGATGTCAATTCACTTGAAAGACTAGAATAAATTGATGCCAATTTGGCAGGTTGCATGAAAATGACATGGAGAACAACTTTAGTTGTCATAATTCTGAATATTGTGCCTAGAAATTACTTGTTCTGTTCATGTCATTTTCTACAAAATGCTGTAAGGACTAGCAATGAACCAGAGCTGAAGTCCTATAACCTCATGAAAATCCAAAGAAGTATTTTGTTGTTTAAAATTGTATAGCATCACTACATTCAAAGATTCCCCAGAGAGCTTTATCTGAATTCTTATTAATTCTCAGAGTATTTATCTAAAGTTGAGATAAATGCTTTTAAAAATAATAGATAAACCAGGGAACGTTGTGTAATATTAATTCAAGATAAACTGATTTCTCTACACATTGTAAAAGTTAAAAATGGCAATCCAATATTTTAAATATATATATATATATTATTTCAGAGAGGAAGGGAGAGGGACAGAGAGAGAGAAACATCACTGATGAGAGAGAATCATTGATTGGCTGCCTCCTGCACGCCCCCTCCCCCCCCCCTGCCCCGCTGGGGACCAAGCCCGGAACCCGGGGCATGTGCCCCTGACCAGAATCAAACCTGGGACCTTTCAGTCTGCAGGCTGATACTCTGTCTACTGAGCCCAACCGGCTAGGGCAATCCAATATTTTTAATGCTTTACCCTGGTTTCTATGCCTGAGTAGCAGAAGCTGCGCTGTAAGTAAGACAGTACCCAGGACAGGTACATGTTGTTTGAGCAGGACTACCAGTACACTTGGAGAAAATAAAATAAGATCTCTGTTTTAAATAGTAACAATTGCAAAGTTGTCAGCTGAAGGCTCCTATTTGAACTGATTACACTCGATAAAAAATAACAAGCTGTGACAAATAGAAGGGCAAGACTTCAGTAATTCACTAAAGAATGTCCCTATCAAAGCTTTGTGGCAAAAAAAAAAAAATGTCTTGTTTGGATCACAATTGCAGAGTTGAAATAACAGCCCATGAATACCCTGGAGAAATGACTATGTACCCAAGGTGAATGCTAAAGCCTTCCCTTTTGAATGAGCCTTTTAATCAAGGCATTCTCTAGGCCCTGAAAAAAGTCTTCAGTGGTCCTACCTAAAGATTAATGGGAAAAGCCGAAACTGAGTTGGCCTATTTGCAGAAACAATTTTAAAGATTTACTGGTGGCTGACAAATGCCATTTAAGCTTTCAAAGCCAGCCATATGCTTTTGAAGGGATTTAAAGGAAATCCTCCCACTAAAGAAGACAACTTTGAAGGATCTCTGTAGTAGCCTCTGGTTTTGAGGTATGTGGACCTGTTGTTGAGTTTTCTCTTTCCTGCCTCCTCCCCCCACCCCCCCCCCCACACCCCACCCCTCATATCTTTGCTGAATTTTGAAAACATGTGACTCATAAGCCTTTTCTTTACTAGATATCTATGTTCAGAAGCTACCTATATCCTTTTGTTTGCCAGTGAGAATTAAAACAACTCTTGCCAGGCAATTGTACATATAGAGTATGTTTCTCAATTACCTTCCTATGAATGTAGGGGCTAATAGGCCTCTAATAGGCAACATTGTTCAAAGATACAATTAATGTTTTTTTCAAGGTGTTTGGGTTTTTAGATTTTATGCCACTATAAAGATGGTCTTAGGCTTCTACAATATCACAGCCACAGATACATTCTAAGTCAGATTTCAATGAACCTGGGCATCATTTCCTCCCACATTCATTCTCCCTCCCGTGCATCTGGCCGTTGGTTTTTTTGGCCCAAACTTGATTCAGCCTGAAGAGTCACACGTTGCCAAAGAGATTACATTCAAAACATTTCTTCAGAGGGAAAAACCCGAAGGCAACTTAAAAATATTATCCAGGCCCAAGGGGATTAGAATTGGCCCCACTCCATCCTTTGTCATGCTTCTCCCACCCACTGTGGCGAAGTCTGTGGGTGATTTCATAAGCAGGAGGTCTCCTCCTGTCTGCCCGGTCCCCACAGAGCTGATGAGTCACCGTGTGTGGGGCGGGGCTGTCAGACCCCGGCCGCCCTGTGGCTGTCTGGGCCGCCAGTGGGTTCAGGAGCAGCAGGGTCTGGCTGTTACCCCGTTTCCCTGAGTCCCTGACAGTGATGCGACAGAAAGGGACAGGGACACAAAGCAGCCGAGAGGGGCAGGAGTTGGGGGTGAGGTCAGAGCAGAGAAACTGAGAACATCCAGTGGAGTGGAAGCTGAGCGGATAAGGCTTAGGGCTGGTCTCCCCCGAGCCCAAAAGGAAACACTGCCTCTTCGCTGTCTTGGGAACAATGAAAGGCCACGGAGGAAGTGTTTGGACACCAGAGCCTCAAAGTCCCTCTCCGCAGCAGCCTCAGAGTTACGCTCCACTTTTTCTTTTAAAAGTTAGAACCTGCCGAAACCGGTTTGGCTCAGTGGATAGAGCATCAGCCTGCAGACGGAAGGGTCCCAGGTTCGATTCCCGTCAAGGGCATGTGCCTTGGTTGCGGGCACATCCTCAGTAAGAGGTGTGCAGGAGGCAGCTGATCCATGTTTCTCTCTTATCGATGTTTCTAACTATCTTTTTCCCTTCCTCTCTGTAAAAAAATCAATAAAATATATTTTTTTTAAAAAAAGTTAGAACCTAATGACAGCTCACCCACACCTGTGCCAGCAAAGACGGCCCACGGCCTGTCCTCCTTTGTCACCTGGGTTATCGGGATGGTCCCCCTGGGCTGCCAGCCTCCAGTTCATCCTCCAGTTTATTACCAAGGCAATCTTTCTAGAGATGTCCTTCTAACGCCATATGTGTTTCTGCCAGAAAAACCTTCCGTGACTCCTGGGGTGCCCGTACCACCAGCAGGAGCTGAGCGTTGGTGTTTGGTCATGGAAGCTGAAACAGCTCATCACAGAGTAGGACAGTTCCTCCCTTTTCAGTTCCCTCCTAAGGTTGTCTTCCTTGGTCTTCTCCAACTAACTCACTTCTACTCATCCTTCAAGTTTCAGCACTAAGCCACCCCTCAAAAAAAAATCCTTCTGTCCCATTATTTTACCCACCCTTCCCATGCTCCCACTGGCTGAATTAGGATCCCTCCATTAAGGTCTCATAGCATCTTGGCTACATCGTTATTAGTGTTCTAGTCACTTTCGTACTTCTTGAATTGCTTGTCTCTCTTCCTAGTCTATCCACTCCATGAGAACAGGAATTTTGTTTAGGTCTCTGACATACCTGTCTGGAGGATTGGTTCAATAAATGTTTGATGAATCAATACATTCTTTTTACTTGGAAGGCGAACAAGCAGGATAGCTAATGACCAAAACCTTAATAATAGCACAGTATATGATTTATAAATAATGCAGTCTACATTGATTGATAAAACTGAGGGATCTACCAAAATATGAAAACAACTCCAATATCCTTTAGATAAATATAAAGTGGTATATCCACACAATGGAATATTATTTGTCAATAAAAAGGAATGGAGTACTGATACATAATACACCCCAAGTAAGCTTTGTGTGTGAAATGTCCAGAATAGGCAAATCTATAGAGACAGATGGTAGGTTAGGGTTGCTTAGGGTTAAGAGGGTGGGGGGTATCAGTTAGTGACTGTTCATGGGCACAAGATTTCTTTCTGAGTGATGAAAATGTTATAAAATTAAATTTTGGTCATAGTTGTACAAGTGTGGGTATACTAAAAATCATTGCATTGTACACTTTAAATGGGTGAACTGTATGATAGGTGTTTTAAACATTGATAGCTGTTTAAAAAAAAAAAAAAAGAGTGAGAGTTCTAAGTCAGATTGCCTGACTTTGAATCCTTCACAATTTACCAGCTAGTGATCATGGGCAAGGTATTTAGTTTCTCTGTGACTCAGTTCCTCTTTTATAAAACAAAAGTAATAACAGTGCCCAACACAAAAGATCACAGTGAAGATTCAATATGCCTAGCACAGTGCCTATGAAATATTAGCTGTCATTATTGCTAAAGGTTATCTCATATAATAAAAGGCTAATATGCAAATCGACAACGATGCACACAGACCACCAGGAGGCAGATGCTCAATGCAGGAGCTGCCCCTGGCGGTCAGTGTGTCCCACAGGAGGAGCTCTGCTCACCCAGACACCAGGCTCACAGCTGGTGAGCTTAGCCTCGGCAGGAGCCTCTTCCTCCTCCATAGCAACACTAAAGAGTCCAACTGCAGCCCGCAGGGAGCAGGCTGAAGCCATCAGGCAGACATTCCCTGAGGGCTCCCAGCCTGCGAGAGGGCACAAGCTGGGCTGGGGAACCCCCCTCCCCTCCCCCTGAGTGTGTGAATTTTGTGCACCAGGCCTCTAGTGTAGTATATTTGGAATCATGAGGGAAAATATGACATTTTAATGTACTTATAATATTAACGGTCTTAGTTCTTTCACAAATGGTGATATGTCTATACCACATATTATATAATATTTTTTGTGAATAAGTCATCCTGCATATTCTATGGACAACTCACAATAAAATTCATGCATATACACATATTATGTTGCATTTTAATTCTCAGAACAACCCTATACTATTAGTATCCCTATTTTATAGGTTTTTTAAAAAATGGATACACAGCGTGGGTACCTTGCTCCAGTTTCTCCATGCCTTCCTTATCAGTGGCAGAATGGAAGGCATCTGACCCCCAGGTCGGTGCCCTTGCTGATACAGCAGGCTCTCTATGTGCAAGTGTGCCCACACATACATACTCAGCTAACAGGGTAATCACCCAAGGAGACAACTGCCTGAGTGGGGCGGTGGGCTCCACATTGCTCCTCTTATTTAAACACATCTCCCACCTCACACTGTCACAACAGGCCCTCCAGTCTTGTCTGAGATTTCACAATAAGAAATATTCTTTTGAAATGGAAAATAGGCAGAGCCTTTGTCCCAAGAATGCTGTTAAGTAAATATAACCTAAGAAATGATAGGCCTGGGGGGTCTGTACCACAAGGGTGTGATCCTTGTCTCTCAACACCAGCATTATGACATTATTACGAATGCTGGCTAAACGAATGCTTATAACATCTGACTTCAATCATTGTAGTCAGTAGCAAAAAATGTGTTACACATGGCATATGCATACCACAGCACGAGTTGATTGTATGAGGCACATCCTATGATCAAAAAGGACAATGCAAAACTAATCCTAAGTGGATAGCAGAATGCACTTGGAACATCTGGGAACAAACGTCATAGTTTCAGGTTAAACTCTCTGCTATAGTATTCAATGAATCCATAGGTCGAAGCTTCAGCCCACATATACTATATTATAAATAGAGCATAGTCATAGTTGAGTATTTAATTATCCCTAAATCTCTGCCTTCAAAGAGATTACAATGTTGTCTGAAAGATTTTAAGTCTTCATGTCTTGGATTTTGCATTCCAGGCACTTTTCATGGGTCTGGCACATAGAAGGTTCTCAATAAATGTTGGCTGTCAATGAATGAGTGAATGAGTGAGCATATTATAATTTGAAGGGAAATTAAATAACTTGTAACAAGTTAACATCTATTCAGAATGTTCATTATTAACTTGTTGAATGATGAACGAATGGACTTTAAATGAATCAATATGACAAGCTGAGTTTCCAGGAAAAAACTGAGAAATGAATAAGGTTTTTATTAATTCCCATTGCCCTACTTGCTTAACTTATTTTAAAATGTTTTTAAGATTTGAAAAAGAAGAGTTAACTTGGGGTGATAACTAAGTCATTCTTAATTTTCAGAAAATGATAATTTAACAGGTTACTGGTATTATTCCATGAAACAAACAAAATTACCAAAAAGTTTGAGCCCGGCTGGTGTGGTTCAGTGGTTGCACGTCAACCTATGAATCAGGAGGTCGAGATTCAATTTCAAGTCAGGGCATAGGATTGGGTTGCAGGTTCAATCCTCAGTGGGGGGCATGCAGGAAGCAGCTGATCAGTGATTCTCATTGATATTTCTCTTCTCTTCCGTTACCTTCCTCTCTGAAATGATTAAAAATATATATTTTAAATAAATAAAATAAAACAGTTAGATATATCTTCAGATTTGAAACAATACACTTTCGGTTCATCTGCAGCCATTAGAGAGTCAGTGTCATACCCGGCCCATGAGTAGTGCCTCACTTTTGCTGGAGTCAGTCTTTTAGCAACTCTAGCCTCTTAAAACAGAGCCAAGAAATGTAACAGGACTCTGCGTGTCAAATATTACTGTACAAATCCCATACACGAAAGCCTCTTTAAAAAGAAGCCTTTGACTCTCTCATCCTATTTGTTTTCTTTTATATACAATCTTGATAAGCTTCATTATTTAGCTTCTGAATGCACGTTGAATCTAAATTGCAATTACATAAAAGCTACACACGCAGTCTTTTACTTTTCATTAACTGCAGGATCTATGAATAGATAGCCAAAGCATTGCAAAGGAGAAATAATTCCCAAATTAAACCCCCAAAATAAAGTAAATCTGTCTTCTTTTGGTGTGCAGATGAGGAAACCTACAGATTTTACTCAGTAGTTTCAAACGATGTTCCAGAGCAGGCACGGGTGTTTTTAGAATGGCAGCCATGAATAACCAAGAAAAAATTAAATTCTTTTTAAGAAGACATTTAAGTATTAAATAAACTTTTTAAAACATTTCTGTATGGAATTTTAACATTGGAAAAATTTAGGCAATTTAAAGATAAGATGGAATTTAGGTGGGAAATCTATTCTAAAACAGATGCAGTAAGTGGGGAGAAGTTGTTTTCATGTTTAAGATATGTAAATGAGAGGTTTACAGCCAACGTTTTATAAAACACTAGATTAGTAAAAATATTACAAAGCAACATGTGTTTACTAGACTTGAAAGTATGTCCTTGTTTATGTACAGTTGCACATGATGGTATGTGGAAAAAATCAATTTTCTTAACTTTAAGCTTGTAAGGTTTTTTTTAGATGATGTTAAAAACTATAAACAATATGGCAACTGACCATCTACAAGAATGAACCTGATAAAAAGTGAATTATATAATGCTTGAACTTGGAAAAGGAGGGAAAATACATCATAGCATAGAGTTACTTTAAAGCTTTAATGTTGGCCAAGGGAGATTAAGTTGCCTTTGGGGTGTGCAGATGCAGAAGATTCTGTTGGTGTGCTTTTCAAAGCAGAGACAGATGATATTAGGAAATAAAGCATGAGGGCTTCTGCTTTAATCTGTCCACATTATTGTTTTGATCTATGACTAATTGGAATTGCGAGAGGGTTCAGGAAGATTCTCCCAGCCAGTCTGAGACTAGCAGACATGTAAGTCTCCTAAAAATGCATCTAGGAAGATTGCTTGACCACAAAAGAAAGGACATGTGTAGAATTGTTCTAATTTAAGCCTTTTAGTGTGTCTAATTCAAAATGCAAAAGGAAAAAAAAATATGACAAAAAATCCGATGCTTGCTACCAAGAAAGAAAATGAACTGAAATATACTACACAATCTCCAAAAATAATACACCACTCCCTTTTTATGTCTTTAAATAAAGGAAAAGGAACTAACACCCAAGAGATTTACTAAATCCAAAGATGATGTCATATCTCTGCTTAAAATCCTGCAGTGGCTCTCAGAGCCTCCAGGGCAGTCTGAGCTTCTTAACATGACATACGAGGCCGGCTTGGTCTGGTTCTGGCCCCAGATGCTTTTCCGGCCTTGTGTTGGGTTGGGTTGCAACACAAGCAATTCCCATTCAACTATGCCAACCTATTTGTAGTTTCTGGAGAATAGCCTGCTCTCTTATGCCCTCATGCTTTTATGCATGCTATTCTCCTGTCCCTCTTTCACCCTTCCTTTACCTTAGCCAACACATCTCTCTAAGGCTCAGTTTAAGGGGTAGACAGCTCTCAGAACACTGTGATCATAGAAATGTTGTGACTGACTATTTAATATAAGTTAAAAAAAAAAAAAAGAGTGTTCTTTGAAAGATTGGTGGAGGAAGAGATTAATTTCCAACCAGCTAAGATCTGGGTAGGATTTTATGGGAAGATGGGCCTTATATTAGATCTCATAGGACTAAGAAATGCTTACCATTTTTATCTTAGTTAGAAAATAAAGACTTTTATTCTGTACATCTCATTTCCTCTTTGGTCATTTTATTCCCACCGTGGGATCTTGAGAGTTAGCTTGGAGGTGCTAACAGGATAGAAAAATCATCGCCATGTCTGTGATTGAAACACAGCATTGCTCTCTACTTGGGAAAGTTGTTCTCTTTGAGCTCCAGGTCAGATGGGATTGACATGTTAATAAGGGAATAACAGGACACAGTCACTAGCCAGATCAGTAGGTGGGCAGCAAAATTACCCCAACCCACCAGTTGGAACTCCCAACCACTCACTCTGAACACCCACCTTACCTTACTATTCTTTTGACTCTAAAAAGAGCTACTTAAATCTCATCTCCTTCAAGATATCCTCCTCCACAAATGGAAATGTGTTGGCATCTTTCTGCATAAGCAGTACGTAAAGACAGGTTCTTTGGAGACATACAGACATATGAGTGGGACCACTCTGGGTATCTGGTACCCAGGCTGACTCTACTCTGGGATTCAAGCATGACTGAGGAAGGGTTTATTTACATGGAGGAACCAGAACTCTCCTAAGAAGTATCTAAAGTGACCAACTGCAAAATTGGGATCCAGAGCTGTTGGTATTGGTAATGGTGGCAGCATTGGTGATGGTGCTGCCAATGGAGCCCTGGATACTTTTTAGTCTCAGATGGAAAATGCCTGGATGGAGCACCTGGGGCACCATTGACTGATTACTGATAGCACTTAACACATCACCAACAGCAGGAAGAGGTCAATAGCAGATGCCAAACTGTGGTCAAAAAATCTAATTCTTGGCATACTGATGAGTCATCCAAGCCAAGGACAGAACTTCCAGAATAATTTGGGAAGGAAATTAATTGGGGACTAACGTTCCTCAGTGTGACTAGGAACAATGCCATGTAAACAAATCTTGGTTATTTTTAATCAGGCTGGTATGGATTGGAAAAACAAAGCATTATACCTAAAACAAGTAGATATTTGAATAATTAGTATTGTGGTTTCAGTTTAAGAAAAAATATCAGAAACATGTATTAGATTAAACACATGGTTACCTCAAGTGGCAGAAAAATAATTTAAAAAGCAGAAAAATACAAAGACAGAGACTAGGAGAGATAATTATAATAGACAGGATGTGTTAACAAATTTGTGAAATGACTTAGCAGAGAAATGGCATGGGTTAAGTCAAGAAGCAAGCCAATTCCTATGTAAAACCCTAGAAAGGGGTACTTTTGAAGGTCCAAGAATTGTTGAAAATAAAGAGAGTCATTGAAAGTCTTAATAATAAACAGTTAAACATCTCCCTTAGCTCATACAGCCAAGAACACTGTCACCTCACCATCCAAAAGACTAGAAAGTTACAGTCTAAAGAAAGTGATCCCTGAGAAAGGTGCAAATCATTGCCTCTGAGAAATAGAAGTCAGATAAGGGCTTGGAAACTTTTGGTTTTGTATTAGTTTTTTTAATTATAAAGTTTACTAGGGGCCCAGTGCATGAATTTGTGCACCTTAAAAGGAACTATGTGGGCCACGAGGCTGTGGTGGGCACAGGGACAGGTCCCAGCCCATCCTTCGTGCCCCCACCCAGTCCTTCCTGCAACAGCCCCGGTCCCATGTCTGCCGGAAGCCCCGCTCTTATTGCTGCCACTCCCATGCACTGATGGAACCGCCCAGTGGTAGGGACCAGCGCCAGCAGTGGGTGCAAGTGGGCTGGCACCGTCAGCGGGTGTGAGTGGCAGCTGTTGCCCTGATCATGCCCCTCAGGAGCAGGGGGAGGTGGAGAAGCCCTCAAGGGTAATCAGGACAGGAACCAGCAGCAGGTGTGATTGCTGGGCAGAACCACAGCACGTGGGAGCAAAGAATTTTTAGTAACCACCAGAGGCTTGCCCCTATGATAGCGACTGGTGCTCCGCCTTGGTCTGGCACCTCTGCTCAGCTGCTCCACCTTCCCACTACCACCAATGCCCACCACGTTCCATGCTCTGTTGCCTGCTGCTGACACCCACCATATTCTGTGCACACCTCCTGGTAGTCAGTGCACATCATAGCAACTGGTTGTTCTGCCACTCAGTCTATTTGCATATTAGGGTTTTATATAAATAGGCTAGTGGCCCAGTGCATGAATTTGTGAAAGGAAATTAATTAGAAGAAATATTTTTAAATTTCTATTTGCCCTTTCTCTATAATGGAAGTGCCAACCAAATTTACAATTGATGACAGATCGAAAAACAGGTGTGCGATTGGCACCAATGAGAGCTTTATATATATATAGATATATAGATATATAGATATAGATAAACTTGCTTAATTAGACCTGCTTTCTGATGTAGCTAAACTTTTTTCAGTGAAGCACCCCAACTTCTCTTTCAGGTAATTGTGAGCAACACAGCAGTAAATATCAACATGAAACAGTTTATTATTGTAGAACATGCAGGGAGAACAAAGAGTAAAATATTTAACTGCAGCAGTGTTTATATTTTGTGCAGTGAGAAAACCCGAAGTTATTTTCAAGGTCCACCATTTGTTTTGGGTTTTTTTTTTCAGTCAGGTCAAGTTTCTAAGCTTTCTAAATCTGTTTTCCAGCTAATGAAAATAGGATTCCATCGAGTCTCCTATCTAACTACTCCAGGACTTCTGTGATAATCAAATGAGATGAGGCACGTGAAAACACTTCACAGACATTTTGGTTAAGGTCTAAAATGTTTCCACCTGGCTATAAAGCAAGTTGTGTTCCTGGGCTGAAGAAACTCCAAGGAGGCTAGTCACTAGGGAGAAGAAGCCAGACATTACTATGTGCTGTCCTTACCTGGTGCTCACAGCAACCGTTTCCAGGCTGGGCTAAGCTGTGGGCCCCATTGGTGCCATGGGGTCTCGGCAGCGTTGGCTGTGATTTGGTGGCAGGGCCTGTGTCCCACTTTGGGGAAGCCAAGTGTTGCTTTGTGGGTACAAGGTCTGCAGTGCCATTTCTCTTTAAATAGTGTTCATCACAGCATCTCCTGTGTTTAGAGTCTGCCCCCTGGTGGTCAGTACATGTCATTGGTTGGACACTTAGCATATTAGCCTTTTATATATATAGTTATTTAATCTATATACCGTATTTTCCGGTGTATAAGACAACTCCTAATTTTATAGTTAAAACATAGGTTTAGGCCTATATTCGCTATATAAGACTACCCCCCACCTCAAAGAAAAGACTTACTTTGCTGTCAAGATCTGCAGGTAATTTTTGTGCAATTTTGGTCTTTTTCCCCCAATTTTCGGTTGACTTTTTTTCGTTTCAAAAGTCGTCTTATACACTGGAAAATACGATATGTAAATATAATGTATATAGTAGATAATATACTTATATGTAAGTACAAATATAAATATATACATATGTAATCATTTTGACTTTAAAATAAAATTTAATTTTAAAAAGTAAAATAAAAGAATGCCCTAGCTGGTTTGACTCAGTGGATAGAACGTCAACCTACAGACTGAAGGGTCTCAGATTCGATTCCAATCAAGGGCACATGCCCGGGTTTCAGGCTTGATCCCCAGTAGGGAGCATGCAGGAGGCAGCTGATCAATGATTCTCTCTCATCATTGATGTTTCTGTCTCTCTTCCTCTCTTTTCCTCTCTGAAATCAATTAAAAATTTTTTTTAAAGAATAAGTTTCCTATTCATGAAAACACATTTAAAACTACCCACGATTGTATTAGTGGATAAAATCCTTATCACTGATAATTCAACTAGCTCTTCTGGGAATTTTTTTTATAATAATGGCCTCCTTTCATGACACTAAACTGCCAAAAACACAGCAGGTAGGACTGCCACATATAGCCATACAAGCTGGGAATGCCCAACTCCAGGGCAGCTGGAATTGGCAATGAGACGACTAAAGGAAGTTTCCATGAATGTCAGTTTCATTCCTTGCTGTTTAATTTGTAGTAAGATTTGTAAACTCACTTCCTCATGGCTGATCCAACTCCTTGCCTTCGTTACTCTTTTAGCTTAATCATCCGCATGCACTTGTTGAGTTCCCACACATGACTCAATTCCTTCACAAGATTCATTGCAAAGATACCAGCATGAACTTTCCCTTTCTGAGGTTTCCCATTTCTTTTTCTCTCCCATCGTTTTTCAGTTAATAATTATCCATTTGATGTAGCTTACACTGACATTTCGAATTTCTGATTCTATATGTTGTCAGACTTGGTCTAAAAGACTAAATGTAATACTTTTGTTTTGCATTTCCTTGAGCTTTGTAACTCATTAACCAATAACAATGAATGATTACTCCTCTGGTTGTTTTTAAAAGTTCATCAGTGACTTATTGGCTCCAGGCACTCATAATTATATAAATGAATGTTTCCTAGCAGATGTTAAGGAAAGGTGGAAAAATGCCTTGGTGACAGCAATAATTTGGAAGATAAATATTAATAGTAAACCATGTTACTGGTAGCTAAACTGATGTATTTCTCAAATCAGTTCGGCATTTGGTCTTTTCACTGTTGAAATGTCTGAGTTTTTAAAATTTCTCTGTAATTGTTGACTCTGCTCCCTCTACTGGAATCTTGGTTAAATTGAATGGGGATACAGTTAATCTGAAATTGAATAGTATCTCTTTAGGGTTGGTCTGTCAGCCCCAGACTGAAGAGAGGACAAATTTTAAGCTAGAAAATTATTTAGTTTCATGGGATATCTGAAAATTGCCACTGTAACATGGAGAAATTTTACCTCTCTTATCTTTCCAATGCCAGCCAGTGTTCGTGGGATTATTTTAGTCTAAAGGAAAGGATGTTTACATCAAACTCTTGGATATTTGAATTCAAGTCAGGGTCTATCTGTAGCATTTTGTTCTTTTGGATAAGTACATTTCTGTTTTTATTACTATGTTTTGAGTTCAAAATGCTTAAAAGCATTGCAAAAATAACAAGAGCTCATTAAGTATATTGTAGGCATTTCAAAGGATCTGAGAATATGCTTTATAAATAGTGCATTCACATTCCCTATACCACTGAGGTAAGAACAGTAAAGCTACTTCCATTAAATGGGAGGAAAAAAATTATTTACGTAGAATTTTATAAGCAGACCACATACTATTCAATAACAAAATAGGAATAGAGTCCAGACCCTCCCTATTTGATTTTGAAATACAATCATGTTTCTACATCTTCCATATTCAACTAGAAATTAACTCAACAATTATCAATGAGATTTATTGAGTTCTCTTTTCTTTTTTCCTATCCACTAATATGTTTTTGATAGATTAGCATTCATAGTAGAGTTATTTTAAAAAGTACTTTTTAGCCAACTGTTTAAAGGAAATACAAGGAAGACACAGAATTCTTTAATCTGCTTTCTATACTATCCTTCGAGACTCATTTTTATAAAAACATACTTAGTAAAAATAACCCTCCTAGAAATAAGAGAGGAAGAGAATAATGTCGGAGAATGTAGCATTCATTCAGCTGGTAGGTCACTCAACAAAAATATATACTGATTGTCTACCACATGTCAGATGCTTTGCGGAGAGCTGGTGATTTCACATACCCCTGCCCGATGGCATTCAAGAAAGGAAGACAGGACAGTAAATGAAGATGTGGCCACAGACTGTTCTAAATGAAGAGAATGGGCGTGGGAAGTTGGGGTGGGGAGTGTGGAGGGAAGAGGGGTAGGAAGAAGAGCAAGGAAAGATGGGAAAAGACCTATTCTGGATTCAGGAGAACGTACTGAAAAAGTGATCTTTAATAATAAAGAACCTAGACAATCAGTGGCTAGGGTGTTGGCCTGAGGATTGAAGGGTCCCAGGTTGGATTCCAGTCAAGGGCATGTACCTCAGTTGCAGAGTCAATCCCCAGCCCTGGTCTGGGGGCACATGGGGGAGGCAACCAATCAATGTCTTTCTCACATGGATGTTTATCTCTATCTCTCCTCCTCCCTTCCACTCTCTAAAAAAATCAATGAAAAAAATATCCTCAGATGAGGAACAACAAAAAAAAAACAAAGAGGAGCCAGCCTTTGGAAGGGAGGGTGGGGTGCAGTGGACCACCGAGGGCATAGGTCAGTGCACAGAAAAGGCCCGAGGAGGGACATCACTTGGGGTGTAGCGGGAACTGCATGGCTGCAGGTATCACCTGTGAGCGAGGGGACAGTGAGTCAGGGTGAGGATGAAGGTTAGCAGGAGCCTCATCAGTCAGGGCCTGTCAGCCACTCCGAGGCATTTGGATTTAATCTAGGAGCAAGCAGGAATCCGTTGGAGGATCTCAGGCAGTGCTAGGGAATTATCTAATTCTGATTTGGAAAGCGACGTTTGGCTGCCATGTGGAGCGTCCAGGGAGGGGGCCGGAGTGGGAGCAGGAAGTGGGAGAGCCTGAGGAATGAGGAATGAGGGGGATCCGGGCAGACAGATGTGACCAAGAGCAGATGATGGCTGCTTCCTCTGGCCGGCCCTGTGCCAGGCACTTGACGTGCAGTTTCGCTGGTCTGCAGGCTCCAGCAAAGCCTGGAGCAGGAAACACAGGACCGGCTCCTCCACATCCCTCCCCTTAAGCACAGAGTTCGTTGGAAACCTACATCCTGTGTCGATCTCAAAGGCAAAATCTCAGGACACCTTGGGAGGAGCAAAGGCTGTTGGTTGTGACTGGAATATAGACTATTTGGAAAGGTTTGGGGAGAGGTAAACCTAATCCAGGGAATTATGAGTGGACCATGGGAACTTCAGCCGACAACCGGCAAAGCCCTTTCCAGGGTCAGAAACTGAGTTATATTATCTCATTTCATCCTCACTATGGCAGCATGAAATGGGTATTACAGTACAGCCGTAGAAAGTTCAGGCCACAAAAGCATAATAGTGAGAAGTTCTAATAGCAATGTATGACTGAGCTGTCATTTGAGACCCTGTCCTCCTTTCTAAGTCTATAACCTATTTCCCTTTCCCCATCCCACAGCTAGATAACAATACGCAGGCTCCATTCCACAGGTGACGAGCAATCAGCAATGGCTTTTAGAACCCATGGATCTGGGAAGGATGATGGATCAGATTCGCCGTTTTGTTAATAGCTCTGTGCCTTTGTGTGAGCACCCGGATATTAGCTGGCACGTGGATGGGAGAGAAAGATCTCAACCTGCTGGCATGAAAGGGTCCTAGAGTCACACCATGTTCACTGCAAGATATGTCAGCATCTTGCTTATTGCACAGGGCAGGGGAAGCAATGGGAATTTCTGCCTGCGTGAAATAAAATAGATCTAGCTCCTTTCATGAAGTCTTTTGGAAGGTTTTCTTTGAAATATTACCTCGGAGGTCTTTTCTGCATAATTATCGTGGAGCCATTAAGGGCAGCCACAGGCCTGGAATTATTTAAGAGACTCGGTGACACAGTGCCAGAGTCACTCCCTAGGATGTATAAGCACTATATCTTATAGTGTTTTGCTCTGCCTTTTATGTTATATTTTCATTGTCCAGTAATAAGGTAATGTAATTACCTGCTAAAAGGTATTTATGGTGTGAAGAAGAGTGTGGAGTGAAAGTCCTTCTTAATTCCCTCTTTTGAAGAAGAAAAAAAAAAAAAAACATTGGAAACTTATTTTTCTGACATCACAAAAGGCAAAATTAATAGTTTCCTATGTGTAATTCATGCTTTCTAGCTCAGTTATTCTCAACCAGGAACGATTTGACCCTACGGGACATTTATTTGGCAATGTCTGGGCATTAGTTTGCCATAACAAAGCACCAGATTTCAATAACAGGCACTTCTCATGGTCCTGGAGGCTAGCCTTCCAAGGTCCAGGTGTCCACACAGTTGGTTTTGCCTGAAGCCTCTGTCCTAGGTTTGTAGAGTGTAGCCTTCTTCCTGTGTCTTTACATGGTCTTCTCTCTGTCCCCGTCTGTGTACAAACTCCCCCTTCATATAAGGGCACCAGTCATATCAGAATAGGGCCACTCTAATGAACTCATTTTAACTTAACTGCCTTTTTAAAGACCTTGTCCCCAAATATAATCACATTCTGAGTTATTGAGGGCTAAGACTTCAGCATACAGGTCAGCCCATAACAATCTGGAAAAGTCCTTGGCTGTCACTGGGTGGGGAGAGGGGCTACAGGCACTTGGTGGGGAAAGCCAGGTATGCTGCTCAGCACCTACAATGCACAGGACAGCCCCCACAGCAAGGAGTCACCTGGTCCCAAATGCCAATAGGGTCAAGGTTAAGAAACCCTGTTCTAGTTCTAAACCCAGTTGTCTTGTTTGTTTGTTTGTTTTTAAACATAAAGAAAACCAGAATACGTTACTCAAGTGGACAATAGTACTGTGAATTATAGCGTGGTCTTAGTTAGGACTCTGTAAATATCCACATTCAAATATCTCACACAGAAAAAAAAAATTTAATTAGTTTCAAAGCAACTTTTTGGAAATATAGTGTAAATATGTTCTCTGACATTTCTGCATTTCTAAGACAAATTGGGAAGAATTTGTGAGTGTAAAGTGTTTTGTAAACTCTAAAGTTCTAGACCAAAAAAGAAGAATTATTGTTAAATGAAAGAAAGGGAGCACAATATAAAATATTAGCTCTTTTATCCTTTAGGCAAAAAAATAATAATAATTTTAGAGGGACTGGGAAAGAGGAGAGAATAAAGGCAGAGAGGACTATTAAAAACTCATGGGGAGGGGGGAGGGAAGAAAAAGAACTCATTGCAATGGCTTGATCTTCCCTCTGAGATAAGTGGGAAACCCAGGGTTTCAACTGGAATTCTGGAATCCAGGTAAGAGGACAGATGGGCGAGGGACTGTAGACCATGGAGCTAAGCAGGACCCAAAGGATGGTGTCCAAAGGCAAGAGAAGTAGAAAAGATGGGCCAGAGAGGTGGTCTGAATAGGGTGTTCGAAGGGACTGCCACGAGGTAAGAGCCGCCAGAGATGCCACCAAGGTGTGAGCAGGTGCAGAGAAGTAGAGAGACTTACTCTGAGGCATCCCTTCCATGCATGGTGCTTCTTAGGCGTGAAAATGGTCACGCAAACATTAAGACCTAAATTTAAGCTATGGACACAAACACTGGAAATTAAAGCATGGATTCCAATACACAGTGTAGCTGCAAAGTGGCTGATTCCATTAACTTAGGAGTCAGACAGACCTGGTTCAGACCCTGGCTCTGCCACTTCCTGCTAGTGTCACCCTGGGAAAGCTAAAGTTTTGTGTACCTCTGTTTCTTCATCTATAAAATGGGTTGTTAGCTGAAGATTCATCTGTTGGAGTGTGTGTGTGTGTGTGTGTGTGTGTGTGTGTGTGTGTGTCCCAGATAAATCTTAGTATTATTTGATACAAATAAATGTTAGTTATTATTGTTCCAGAAACATTTCAGAGATATAACCAAACAGGACTAATGAGGAGAATGAAGATGAATGATAAGAGAATATAAAAACATAAATAAATAAACTCTAAGTTTCTAGCTTATGGTAATGTTTCAAGATGAGGAGACAAGAGAAAAGCTGGTTTGGGGAAAAGAGAAAATGAGTTCAGTTTATAGTGCGTTACATTTTAGGTAACTGGTTGATTAATCACATGGAGAAGTTATAAAAGAAAGCTGTTAGAAATATAGATCTGTTGCACAGATGCAAGTTCAAGGCTAGAAATTGTTCATAGAAAATAGAGAAAGGCAGAAGAGATAGAACTTTATGGTATTCCTAGTTACCTATTCTATCAGCTGATTTTTGGTAATTGGATAGTCCTCTAGAATGTATAAAGTTCTATTTTGTCTTGGGGGAATAATTGATTTTGAATCGGTTGAAAGCTTTTAAAACATCTATAACTATGACACTGAATTATCAAAGACCTGTGCATTTTATGATGATAAATTGTTATTAATTATTATTATTGTAATCCTTACCTCTGGATTCCCACATCATTACCAGCTTTGTTGAGTCTGCTTCCCACTGCTAACTTGTTGCTATGGATTTCAAAACAAAACACCAAGATTGCCTAAATAAATAAAAAATAGTTCACTTCTGATCAGGACCTTTTCCTTTGAGAAAAGTGCATAAACATTCATGATTAACTTCGTGGGCTTTTGATTCTGACTGTCCAAAAAGGGTTTGGTTTGCTTTAGTTATTGTTTGTGTTGTTTGGTTTTGTTGTCTTCTTGCTTATTTCTCAATTTTGGGGTGTGTTCTAAGCACATAAGGTTTTTAAGTAAGTAATCTCCCCTCAGATAACTACTTCTGTCTCTTCTCGTGCTGTAAAAAAGGCAGATGAATGCCCACTCACAGGAACAATTTCTGTCTATGAGATGAGAATGAGAATGTATTGATAATTGTTTTCTAATGAGCTTTGCTTTGAGACTCTGTCTTTTAAACCTTCCATTAAAAAATTGTTGACAAAGCAAAGGCACCAATAGAGCAGAAGCCAGCTATTTCTAAACATTTTTTAAATTATCTGGTAATTTTAATTTTTCAAGATAACCTTTTAGCTAACTTTTCCCTACTCTTGTTATATCTGTACAGGTAACAGTTTCAGTTTGTAAAAACATTAAGAGTTTTGATTATAATAATGATGATAGCAAAATATGTATTGCTTATACTATGCCAAATACTATGTACTTTATATATATTTTTTTTGCTCAATTGTTTTGCATAACAGTTCTACAATGCAGACTATTATTATCATCTTCATTTTACAGATTAGGTAATTGAAGCACAGAGATGTTAAATTACTTGCTGAATGTTCAACTCAGAAATAACAAAGCCTGGACTCAAACTAAGGCTGAATAGCTCCAGAATACTCACTCTTAACTGTTACACTGTCAGCTATTTTAAAGAATAACTTTGAAACCTGGGGAAGAATAATTACATGAGAAGAAGAATGAGAAGATTATTAGCTTGTCCTTTACATATTAATGTATAGTTTCACTTTTTAACAAGTAAGTTTTGCTTTTAATATGAAGTTCATCAAATAAAACAAAATATTCTTCTGACATTTTTTTAAAAAATCATATCCTGATGGGCAGAAGTTGTATAAAAAGATACTATGCAACTCTCTTACCATAGACACAAGGAAAATGCAAATTAAAACCACCGTGAGACAATGGTAATTTAGCCAAAATGACTAAAACTTAAAAGAAAAATAATGCCAATTTTGGTAATAACAAATGGAAACAATTGGATGTCAATTAGAATTCTCTTATAATACTGGTGTAAGTATGAATCAATCAAACCATTTTAGAAAACTATTTGACAGGATTCTAACAGTAAAGTTTAACATTTATGCATCAAGACCCAATAATTCCTCTCCTACATATATACCCAACAGAAATGAACACATATAACATGTTCAATAAAAGACATACTTTATAGCATCACTATTCATAATAGCCACAGTCTGAAAAGAACCCAAATATTCAACACAACAGTTGTTATAACAATTAAATGAGATACTGTATTGCGTTGAGAAGAAACAAACTATTGTTATGAACCACACATGTATAAATCTCATAAACATAATGAGCAAGAAAAAACCCAACTATGTTCTGTATTACTAAGTGAAAGGAAAAAGAAAACAATCGGGAAAGGTTGCATATGGTATAATTCCAAGTATAAGGCATTCTGGGAACAGGCAAGACCATGCAGGCAGTCAAAAGTTCAGTGATTGCCAAGAGTGGTAGTAGGAGAGGGGAGGAATGAATAGACAGAGCACAGAGGATTTTTAGGGTAGTGAAAATACTCTCTATAATACTATTATAGTGGATACATGTCATTACACATTTGCCCAAACCTATAGAATGTACAACAGCAGGAGTAAACGCTAATATAAACTACAGACTTTGGGTGGTTATGTGTCACTAGGTTTATCCGTTGTAGCAAATGTACCATTCTGATGGGCCATGTTGATAATGGCGAGGCTATGCACTTGTGAGGAAGGAAGTATATGGGAAATCTCTGTAGTTGCTTCTCAACTTTCCTGTGAACCTAAAACTGCCCTAAAAATAAAATCTTAAAAAAAAAAAAAAACTATGCATGTATGATTCCATTTATAGAGAAATCAAAACCAAGCAAAACCTAATATAAAGTATTAAAAGTGAGCAGCTGCTCCTTATGGGGGAAGTGGTGAGTGGAAGGGAACATGAGGGAGCTTGTGAGGACATGGCAATGTTCTCTCTCTTGAGTACCAGGATGTATGCACACTGAAAACCCATTAGGTTGGACACTTATTAGTAAGACTTACATATTCATTTTCCCATAAATGCTTCACTTCAGTAAAAAATCATTTTCAAAGGTTCATTGTTTTGGAGTTAAAAGCAATAACATGGCCCTGGCCAGTGTGCCTCAGTGGCTAGAGTGTCGGCCTGCACACCAGAGAGTCTTGGGTTCAATTCCTAGTGGGGAGCATGTACCTGGGTTGCAGGTTCAATCCCTGCCCCAGGTTGGAATGCATGGGGGAGGGAACCAATCAATGGGTTTCTCTCACATCAATGTTTCTCTCTCTGTCTCTTCCTCTCCCTCCTGCCTTCCACTCTCAAAAATAAATAAATAAATAAATAAATAAATGGGAAAATATCCTCACTTCTCAGGGTTAGGAAAAAAAAAAAAAAGCAATAAAAAAAGAGAAGTACCTGGAAAAAAAACATTATTCATATTATCATAAAACGCTATGCAAGCCTGCACCTTTCCTTTTGAAGTTCACGGCTTATCTTCAGAAGCATATTTGAAAAGTGATCAATTAAAAAGTGCTGGAACAGCTCCAGCCTGGATCCATTGTTAACAAAGGTTTCTGGCAGAAAGCTAAAAGCTACTGGATCTCCCAAGACAAGTTTTAAACGGTTGTACTTAGAAGAAATAGGAATTGCCCTGTGCTGCTAAAGAAGAAAACATTTGGCTTCAAGTGGGGCAGAGATTAAAGAACTATTTTTTGTTGTTGTTTTCTTAATTTGTTTAATAGTCACACTATAAGAAACAGCCTCTTTGTTCACTGACTCGTGTACCAAGTCTCAAATATCGATGGTGTGGCTGGATTTTAAGATGACAGACTATGTACCTACTGTAGTCATCCTTCCCACAACAAATCCAGCATAATGATAGGAAAGATATTTTAGCAGGAGAAGGAGGAGAAAGGGGAACATATAAGGAAAGAAAAGGAGAAAGCAAAAGAAGGAGGAAGAGGAAGAGGAGGAGGAGGAGGAGGAGGAGGAGGAGAAGGAGAAAGGATAGAGGGAGGAGAGGGGAAGAGCAGTAGCAGCAGCATAGCAGTGACTGAGCATGGGAGTAGAAGGGGGATGAGAATTTTTGAGGAATTCCTGGGACAGAAAGCAAATAGGATTGACTGAAAAGAGAAAACATAATTGTAATTGTGAGCAAAAACCATTGTGGAAGGTAGATGCAACATAAAGTGGGTTTTGTTTCCAAAAGTGTTTTATACCAGAAGGGTTATACACTTTACACTTGGGAGCAGTATAGCCTTGTAAATGGATAAGATTGGCCTACCCAGTGTGGCTCAGTGGTTGAGTGTCAACCTATGAATCAGGAAGTCACAGTTTGATTCCCATTTAGGGTATATGCCAGGTTGTGGGCTTGATCCCCAGTAGGAGGCAGCCAATCAATGACTCTCTTATTATTAATGGTTCTTTCATTCCCTTTCCTTTTCTCTCTGAAACGTGTGTGTGTGTGTGTGTGTGTGTGTGTGTGTGTGTGTGTGTGTGTGTCACTGAATTCTTACATGACCAGGCTTGGCTAAATACTACAAGTTCTGTGATTTTTAAAAAAGTCCACTAATCCTGAATACAGCCTACTGTGTGCAATGAAGCAGAAGGACAGAAAGCAAATCACTTACACTAACCTCAAAGGTCAGAGCAGGTTTGCTGGAGGAGATGACACCCCACCGCAGGTCTTGAAGGATGAATTAGAATCCGTGTGCCAGAGTGGTGAAAAGCTGGTGTGCTATCCAATGGAGCTTGTGTGTAATACTAACAAATGTGGATTTCATTTGGAAAGGGTTTAAGTAGGGTGGTGATTTGTCTAATTCTGAATTTTTTTTTTTATAGATCATTCTCATTGCCATTTGGAAGGAGGTTCTAAAGGGATAAGACTGGTAGCAGCCAGCCACAGAATTGGAAGGCAATTTCAGGTGCCTGGGTCAGAAGTGGTGAGGGCCCGCAACAGGACAGAGTAAGGAGAGAGAAAAAGGAATAGGCAGAGCTGATGAAAAAAAAAAAAAAAAAAAAAAAAAAAAAGGGAAGGAGGCTTGGAGAGTATCCAAGAATTGGGCTTTTTAACCTGGAAGACAATTGGGCATTAACTAAAAATGAGCTCTAAGAAGAACAAACAAGTTTGGAATAGAAAATAAAAAAAATTTCCCCAGTTTTGACATGGTGCATTCCTGTAAGTTTGCTAAGCGGACACATCCCAAAGTGAGTTATATGATTTTGAAACCTAGGAAAGAGATTAAGACTAGGAATATGGATTTGGAAGGTTATGGGCTTTTAAGTGATACTTCAACCCTTGAGAGTAATAGCCTCCAAGAAGAAAGGGTAGAGATTGAAGAGCTCTAGGCCAAGGGCACAACTCCAGAGAACACTGACATTTAAGGAGTAGATACAAGAAAGTTCCACAAAGGAGTCTATAAAGGGGAAAGTATGAAAAGAGTCCTGAGAGGATGATGACTTGGAGACAACAGAGTGTAATTTCCAGAAAGAGCACATCGAATGCAAGAGAGAGGCCCAGTAAGTCATGTGTTCATTAGATTTGACAGCATGGAGGTTGCTGTTCCTTTGGCAAGAGCAGTTTTATTGGAGTGTAGGGATGGAAGTTTATGTGTTATGGTCAGAAAGGAAACGGGAAGTGGAGACTATAATTGTAGACCAGAAACAATCCCAAGGGGGATGAGAAAGATTGGGTAACAGGTAGAGGAAGACATGGGAATGAAAGATCCTGCTTTCCTTTTGTTTGAGTCATGGAAAAGACTTAACGATGTTTACACGGTGAACGGGAAGAAGAAAAGGGTAAAAAAATATATATATATACAGGAAATCAAAAGGAATGATATTCATGGAGTGATGTGCTGTAGCATCAGAGAGGGAAAGGGATCCAGGAGCAAGACTGAACCAGGAGAAAAGTATGGGCATAGAAAGCAGGTGATAACAGAGAATAAGGATTTGGCCTAGAACATGATTGGTGGTCTGAAGAATTCCATTTATTTCCATGAAGTGCAGGGAATGTATCCCATAATGGGGGTGGTTGTTGATTAAGAGGTTTGAGGCAAGTGGTAAAGGTTGGCAACAGGCCCCGTGGGAGTAAATTGAGCAATAACAAATAACAGGATTGTGCGGCAGTGTTGAGAACCCACAAAGACCATGAATTTATAGTCACTAATCTGCACATTTGTGAGTTTTTATTTTCTAGTATAACTCAGTACCCTGGGAGTGTAACAGAGAGGAAGAATTATGGTGTTTTTCCAGAGCTGGGGTTTTGCCAGGAGAGTGAAACCGAAGATGGGGCTAGGGAGTTGAGTATGTTGGTGAGATAGTGATCCGGGTGATCAATGTATGATCTAAGCTGGGCTCTTAAGCTAAAACAAGTCTTTGATACTGGAAATATCAAAGGACTAGAGGTTAAAATAGAGAACAACTAACCTGGAAAGATAAGAGGTTGTGTCAGAAACACAAGGGTTGGTTAAGCTAGATTTTAAATGGGGGGAAGGGGGGGGAAGCGAGGGAGCACTGGAGAGGTAATTTGGAAATACAGAGACTCATGTCTTCTGGAAAAAGAGAATCACATGTGTAAAGACAGAGAGACACAAAGAGGAACAGCAAGAATCTCAGTGTAACCAGAGCACACATTGCTCAGAGACAAGTGACATCAAATCAAGATGGAAACTAATATTAGGCCAGATGGTGTAAAGCCTTAAAAATGTGGGCATTAGTTCCTCTAACAGGCCTGGAGCCAGCAGACGTTCTCAGGCAGGGGAGTCCCATATGGCTACAGCTGAGCAGGGGCTCCTCCATGGGGACTGAGCTCCAGGCCAAGCTCTGCTTACCAAGGCATTCACCCCACTCTGTGGCTCCTTCAGGGGGAAAAGGATCTTTTCTGTAATGTACATGCGCCTCCAGAGGAGCAGCCCTGTTCCAAATCATCCACCTGTCCTAAGGGGATGTCTTTGCTATTGGCTCACAGTGGGTTTGAGTGGAGTGACCATCAGATGAACTTTTCAGGGTGACCTCCCTGGCCATGGGATAGGGAACCAGAATAAAGACGCACAGTAAGCAGTTATCAAAAAGAAAGAAGAGAGGCCAGACCCAGAAGCAAGCTCTGTAGGAGAAGTAACACTGGGTGTCTTACAGACATAGAGACAGTGGAAAAGGAAAAGTTGAAGATGACTTGGATTCATTCTCCACTGTGTTCCTAGACTTGCCCACAATGAATGCTCAATTAACATTTGTCAAATGAAGACAAAATAATGGATCTGTAAGCAACAAAAAAACGATTTCAAGAGAAAGATACTGTCTGCTTGAATGGAGAACTCTTGTCATTAGTGCCTTCAGCATCCTAATTTTGAGTGGATTGTAGAGTTCAGGGCACTTCTAGAAATTCACAGTTGCACCTGTGCATTGGTTCTCAGCCTTGGCTGGACATCAAATTACCTGAGAAGCTTTTAAAAACTTAGGTCCCATAGACAGAAAATAGTATGGTGATTACCAGAGGGAAAATGGGGTGGGAGTAGATAGGAGAGAATAAAGGGTGGATAAATGGTGATGGAAAAAAACATGACTTGGGGTGGTGAACACACAACACAATATATAGATGATTTATTATAGAATTATACCTGAAACCTATATAATTTTATCATAATTTTATCAATCAATCTCACTCCAATAAATTCAATTAAAAATAAATAAAAATTGAAAAACAGACGCCAGGGCCTATACTGGACAAATTAACTCAGAAATTCTGGGAGGGGGGGGGTTACACAGGCATTAATATTTTTTAAAGTTCTTGAGGTGATTCCAATCTATAGCCAATATCTCCCATAGAATGTAGCAACCCTGTTCTAGATTAATAGACAGAGTCATTAATGCATAGACAAGAACAGGGTGAGACAGGGCATAATAGCTTAACATATTTGAACATCTTGGCACAATGAATCATTCTTTTTTTTTTTTTTTTTTTTTTTTGAGATCTTTTTTACCTAATGACCAGTTCTTCGAAATCAATGTCAACATCTTGGCAAAAGATGAAAATTTTAAATAAATCCATTCTATTGCTTCACCAATTTTAGGAAACTGAATTATGGCCAAAATGTGATACAAAATAGAACCATTTTAAAAAGTAGCTTAAGAAGTAAATAATGTACAGGCTTGGAAATTATTTAAGAGCCCCTCAGTTACTGCTAAGGTTATATGTGTTCCAGGTGTCAGAAAGACCAAATCCTACAGAAAAAAATGAGAGAAAAGTTTTAAAAATAATTTAAAAGTCAGAATGAGTATATTTTTGTACAGAGTAGAAAGATTGCTCTCATTCTATAATTTTTAACTCAAAAAGTTGAATTAAATTACTCTGGTAATTTTTCTTACTCTTCTTGATATGAAGAAAAAAATAGCATGCTTAACCAGCTAGTCTGAGGACCCCTTCTGTCCATGGCTGTGTTTTATTGTTGTTGTTTAAATATATTTCCATTGATTTCAGAGAGGAAGGGAGAAAAAGAGAGATATATAGAGACAATGGTGAAAGAGAACCATTGATTGGCTGCCTCCTGTACACCCCTACTGGGGATTGAGTCAGCAACCTGGCATGTGCCCTGACCAAGAATCAAACTGTGATCTCCTGGCTCGTAGGTCGGCACTCAACCATTGAGTCACACCAGCCAGGCCATGGCTGTGTTTTACTGATTCACAACAGATAAGAATTTGAGAGTATTCCTAGCCAGTTTGGCTTAGTGGATATAGCATTGACCTATGGACTGAAGGGAGCCAGGTTCTATTCCTGTCAAGGGCATATGCCTGATTGGTGGGCTCAGTCCCCTGTGAAAAGCATGCAGGAGGCAGCTAATCAATGATTCTCTCTCATCATTAATGTTTCTCTCTCTCTCTCTCTCTCTCTCTCTTTCTCTCTGAAATCAATAAAAATATAATTTTTAAAAAGAATTTGAGATTAAAGATTTAGGAACTTTTATAGTAATCAAATAATCTCTATTGAATTACATAACAAAATATTGAGGTTTCTGTTTTGTATATGAATTTCATGCACTAGAGGCCCAGTGCATGAAATTCATGCGAGGGGGGGGGGGCGGGGATCCTCAGCCCAGCCTGTACCATCTCCAATCCGGGACCCCTTGGGGGATGTCTGACTGCAATTGGACATCCCTCCCACAATCATGGACCTCTGGCTCCCAATCACTCACTTGCCTGCCTGCCTGGTTGCCCCTAACTGGCCCCCTCCCTGCCGGCTTGGTTGATCCTAACTGTCCCCTCCCTGCTGGCCTGGTCACACCTTACTGACCCCCCTGCCAGCTGGTAAACCTATCCCCCTTTGTCAGCCTGGTCACCCCTAACTGCCCCCTCTGCCAGCCTGGTTGCCCCCAATTGTCCCCTCCACCAGCCTGGTCACCCCACACAGCCTGCTTGTTCAGTCATTTGGTCGTCCCTCACTAACCCCCCTGCCAACCTGGTTGTAAGCAGCCATCTTGTGAAGGTGTGATGGTCAATTTGCATATTAATTGCCTCTTTATTATATAAGATTTTTATATATTTTATAACAATATAAATCCACAGCAAGTTAGGAATTCTAAAAATTTGGTCTTTTACACACAGAGAAAGATAAAGTGAATAAAAACAAATTACATTTTACCTTACCCACTTTGAATTTATATTTTAAAGGCCTATTTCATTTTACATTAGATTGTCATTTTTAAAAATTATTTCTGCTTCAGGCTTCTATGCACTGCTGGAAACTCTTTTATCAAAAAACCTTATCAAACTCTTTTATTTGAAACCGTATCAAACACAGGTGATAAGGTTTTGGTTTAGCAATACTAGCTCATTTTCTCAGAGGAACCACAATGTCAAGTAACACCGAGAAGTTGTTAATTCCTGTTGGAGAGGGAGGTACTCTCTGTTTTAAGAATAAAATTAAGTCACTCTCTTCTCATTGGAAACAGCTAATCATAGGGTTTCAAACTATTAAAGTAGAGACACCTTTTTTAAATATGAGGAAGCCTGCACAGGGAGGTTCATTTTTCAAGATCATACAGCGAGTGAAGGGAGAGGTCTGAATTCAAACCCGAGACACTGTATCTAACACGCTGCCCTGACAACGCCTGCCCTCTCTGCTGCTCCAGTGGGAACCCTGAGAGTGGAGGCTTATATAAGCTTATCTTCCAGGTACCTGAAATCCGGTAATAAATATGCTTATGAGTCTCCTTAATGTGTAAATTTCCTTGTTCTACTTAGAGCTTTCTGCACGTAGACAAGATTAATGCTTGTCCCAAACTGATTTGCACATCATAAGGGAATAGTTCAGGGCAGAGGAAAGTCAACAATCTCCTCGCCAGCTGTCCTGATGCTGAGACTGGTTCAATCTAGGTTACCAATTAACATGCTCCAAAAGCAAACCCACCTTGATCCTCTTTAGGAAATAAGTGAGACAAGCACTTACCAAACAATTGAATAGCCCTGAGAAATATCAAGCCTTTGAAGAGATTCCATAGTGACTATGGCATAGTCACAGCGAGGAATCCAGAAACTGCATTAATTAATTGAATCCATGTCTGTTCAGGGAACTAAAAACTTTACTACTTCAGAGAAATATCTGCACACACACACACACACACACACACACACACACACACACAAAACAAAACAAAACTGAAAATGCTAATCAGTTATTTGGCTCTCTTTTCTAGATAATGCTAGAAAAATCCAAATTTTTGACATGGTTTAGTTTTCACATGAGAACATAGCATTTAATTGTATATTATTGTTCACCAACATTAAAATGAACAATTCTGCTTTTTTACCACACTCTAAAACATTTAGCAAAGTATTTTATCTTCCTTGTACACATTGGTGACTTTTATTTTTATAAGAGTTCATTTGGGCCAAATCTGAGGACAATTGCTGGGAAGCAAGATCGAAAGTGCTTTCACTGGTACCTTATTAAAGTCAGAAAGTGAATGATTCCTCAATTCTTAGCCTCAATGAAATCAGCTGATTGTGTGCAATGGATGTGTCCCCTTCAATAACAGAAAAATCCAGATTTAAAAAAAAAAAAAAAGCTAATGGGTGAAATGGGGGAAGGTTGTCAAAAGATATAAACTTCCAGTTATAAGATAAATAATTCCTGGGGATGTAATGTACAGCATAGTGGCTATTATTAACAATACTGTATTGTGTATTCAAAACTTGCTGTGAGATAAATCTTACAAGTTCTCGTCATGAGAAAACAAGTTTTGTCAATATGAATGGTGATGGATGCTAACTAAACTTGTGGTAATCATTTCACAATATGTACATATATCAAGTTATGTTGTACACCTAATACAATGTTATATGCTGATTGAATCAATAGAGAGAGAATAGCTATAGAGCTCATTGTGTATTGCAAGATAAATCTTAAGTGTGTAGACCTGGTCTGAGATTTCAATGGCATTAGATCGGAATCTTCTGGAGTGAGTAATGAGTGTTTTTCTAAGTCAGCCTTCAGCTGACTGTTACATAAAGTCTTAGTGGGTCTTCATTAGAATCTGTCTAGCAGTCTTTGGGGAGCTGAGATCAGATGGCATATACCAGTGATGCTGTAGGATTATGTGGGACACAGTAAAAAAAAAAAAAAAAAAAAAAAAAATTTAAGTTTTAACCAGAAAAGTAAAACAGAATAAAATCTAATTACATGGAGTTTCTCTTAAAACAAAAAATTGATTGAGTTCTGCCCAAAGTGGCTTGTTGTTTCCTGTGCCAGGAACTACTGTGCAGGCCCAGCAGGAAGTGTGCTACGGAGCAGGATCGCATTTCACCCTTGTTTTATGGTTCATTTCACTTATTTAATGCAATCCGAGAACCTGTAAAAGGAACATGTTAGAAGGAGGGAACAGGCTTTTTGTCTTGTTTTGTTTTGTTTTGTTTTTTAAGTTTCTTTGAATCAAAACATTTGTTTTTACAAGGTGCTTGGAGTCCCAGAGAAGCAGGACTTCAGCGTTGATGGTGAAGACATTTCTCTTTGTCACAAAACGTCCAGCAAGACGCGAAGTGGGGTTATGTCTAGCACTGGGCTATGCCTTTCCTTGCCGTCCTAATCACATAGTCTTCAACCTGAAGAATTACAACCATGCCCATGAGTGGTCCAGATCGTTTTGAATCCATAGAAGCTCCTCCTGTAGGGTCTCCAGCTTGATGGAGAGCCCCTGATGGTGGGAGTGGGTATGGGGAGGGAGGGGGAAATAGGAATATGTTTAAGGTGCACAATCGTGATTCACTTGTCAAGCAAAAGGAGTTCACTTGGCTCCACTGCTTGAAGATGTGTAAGCTGAACAGCTGGATTTCCTTGTGGTGGCGGACGCCGCTCCTCACACGCTGTCTGTTTTCCTCCCCAGAGACCTCAGCATGAACAACGTCAGTCAGCTGCCCCCGGGTCCTCTGCACAGCCTCCGCTTCCTAGAGGAGCTGTAAGTATCGCCGTGGCCACGGTGCGTCCAGGCCACGCTGGACACATGCTTGTGTTTGCCTCTCAGACTTGCTGAGGGAACCAGATAAAACAAGGCAGAGAAGCTGTCAGCACCAACAGTTCTGGCACATGAGGAAGCACTTAGTTGGAGGGGGAAACAGAAGAATTGCTTGTGATTCTGGAAATCAACTTATGAAAGAGTTTACCATGGGGCTACGGCATTCTGAGGTGAGACTGGGCCAAACAAATTAAAACGTTAAAACAAAGGCCGTTTAAAAGGGCTGGATGGCTCCTTGGAAATAGTTAAGCAGCAGGATATTAAAAGTTTGAATGCCGGTTCATGTTTATTAAAATAGTAAGGAAGGCTATAATCAAAACCAAAACCCGCTGCTCGGTTCGGTGTGGGTCAGGGAGTCCACATTTCATAGCACCAACGCTTTTTTGTCCTGATCACTTTTAATTACTATTTTCCTAGTAATTTAGCTTCCCTCAAAGCTTGAACAGAAAAACATGAAATCCATGATAGACTTACAACTATGCTCTCCCAAACTCACTGTGGGGGGAAAAATTAAATTAAAAACGAAGAAGCTAAATTGGTTAATGATACATTGAGGAATCTTCATTAAGTCCCCTAATCAACTTCCAGAAGATGAAAAAGAACTGTATAAACCAAAAATCTGCATTTAAAAATTCATTGGATCCTCTTACCCCTTTGAGTGAGGGGGACTGAGGAAGTGAAGTACCATGGTAGTCTTCATGAAGAAAGTTTGGCACCATCCCTTGAGTAAATCCTCTGATTTTTGATTAAAGGAATTGTTTAGGCAATGACCTCTTTTTTTTTTTAAATGCTTTTTTAAAATAAATCCTAAAAGTCAGGGTTCAATTTGGGGAGTAATTTAAATTGTTGATGCACCACAGGATCCACTATGAGAGGTGGAAAGAATGTTCCATCACAATCAAATGACACTACATCAATCTCTTTTTCCTTAAGAGGATAAGATTCAAATTTCTCCCCTTTAGTTTATATTTATTTATTTTGGTAGCATGATATTTTTAACAAATGCTATTGTTTTAATACTTAAATCAGCTGAATGTACCTACGTTGATATAGAGGAGTTTGCTGGAAAGGCTTAGATTACTGGACTGTACAGTAGGTTTTACTCATTCAATGAATGGATTTTCACTGTGGGTTATCCAGGAGCCTCTTTTTTTTCTTCTTTTCTTTTATCTCTGGCCTTTTGTTTGTTTGTTGTTGTTGTTTTGTTGTTAATCCTCACCCAAGGATATTTTTCCATTGATATTTTTAGAGAGAATGGAAGGCAGGGGGTGAGACAGAGAAACATCAATGTGAGAAAGACACATTGATTGGTTGCCTCCCGCATGCACTTGCAACCAAGGAATGTTCCCTTGACTGGAGTCAAACCTGCAACCCTTTAGTCCACGGGCCCATGTTCTATCCACTGAGCCAAACCAGCTGGGGCTATGTCTGATGAAGGTTAAAATTTAACCGTCATCAAGGTTGGGATCACGTCTGTCTTCATTACAGCTGGTATGCAATACATGGTAAATTTTTGATGAATGAGAAAATGAACTAATAAGAAAGCAAATGTGTAAAAGGAGCTTCTTATACAAGTTAGCTGCCTTAGAAAAAAGTAACATATTAGTTGACATTAGCCAATATTTTTAAAGATTAATTTTAGTAAATTTCAAACATCAGTGTTATTTTCTTATTTACATCCTTATCTTCCCACCCCCACCATAATTAATATACAATACTTGGTCCTCTTTATCCTCATATTTTTAAGACATTCGTTTCCTATCCTTTTTTCTTTAATTTCCTTATAATATGTAATGGAAGAAGGACACCCTAACTTAATACCACAAACTAAATCAATAAATAATTCACTTCCCCAAGGACTTTAATAGAATTCCTCCCTCAGTGATCCAACTTATTCAAAATAACTCTTTTCTTCATGAGGTGAATGTTCATTTTCTTCCAAGGCCAGTTTTTCAAAAGATAATTGAGAAAAAATCAGCAAGAGAGGAAGGGAACTATTTGAAAAATGCTATTTTTCTGAATTGTCTTTTTTTATATATACCTGTAAACTGCATCAAGTATCTTGACCATGGAATCAGAATTTCAGAAATAGAGGACACTTTTTTAAGACTGTTCATTCCATTTTCTCATTCTGTTCTTGAATTCCCTCTGCTGAGCTGGCCAACTTGCTGAATTTAAAGACCACTTTCCCATATATAATTCTGTGTTGCATCTAACATGTTTGAAGAAATAGTTATTTATTTAGTGGCAAAAGGGGATAGTATTTATAGAACCTGGAAAAATGATCAACTCTGCTTGGTTTATTACTTTATTCCCCAGGCTAAATTTATGGGTTGCCTTTGTTACATTGTTTTTTTTGTGTGTGTGTTTTTTTTTAAATAAATCTTTATTGTTCAGATTATTACAAATGTGATCCTCTTCCCCCCCTCAATTGCTCCCCTTCACCAGGTTCCCACCCCACCCTCTGTCCTTTCCCCATCCCCCATTGTCCTCATCCATAGGTGCACAGTTTTTGTTCAGTCTCTTCCCGCACCCCCACTCCCCTTTTCCCTGAGAATCGTCAGTCCACTCCCCTTCCATACCTCTGATTCTATTATATTCACCAGTTAATATTGTTCATCAGATTTTTAAATTCCCTTGGTTTTTAGATTCACTTATTGATAGCTACGTATTTGTTGATCATAATTTTTATCTTTATCTTCTTCCTCTTCCTAAATAACCTCCTTCAGCAATTCATATAATTCTGGTTTGGTGGTGATGAACTCTTTTAGCTTTTTTTTATTTGTGAAGCTCTTTATCTGTCCTTTGATTCTGAGTGATAGCTTTGCTGGGTAGATTATTTTTGGCTGTAGGTTCTTGTTATTCATCACCTTGAATATTTCTTGCCATTTCCGTCTGGCCTGCATGGTTTCTGTTGAGAAATCAGCTGACAATCTTATGGGTGCTCCTTTATAGGTCACTACCTGCTTTTCTCTTGCTGCTTTTAATATTCTCTCTTTGTCTTTTGCTCTTGGAATTTTTAATTATGATATGTCTTGGTGTGGTCCTCCTTGGATTCCTTTTGTTTGGGGTTCTGCGGGCTTCCTGGACTTGTAAGTCTATTTCTTTCCCCAGGTGGGGGAAGTTTTCTGTCACTATTTCTTCTAGTACTCTTTCGGTATCTTGCTCTCTCTCTTCTGGAATCCCCATAATTCTGATGTTGGTTCGCTTGAAATTGTCCCAGAGGTTTCTTACACTATCTTCAACTTTCTGGATTCTTTTATCTTCTCCCTTCTGCAGAAGAGTGTCCTCTGGCTCTTTGTGTTCTAAATCTTTGTCTTGATTCTTGCGATCTTCCAGTCTGTTTTTAGGACTTTGTATAATATTTTTTATTTCAGACAATGTTTTCTTCATTTCTTGTTGATCCCTTATTATTTCTAGTTGCTCCCTTTTCATATCCTCATAGGTCTCATTTATTTTATCGGCCTTTTTTAGGATATTGTTGAATAACCTTATAACTGTAGTTTTGAACTCAATGTCCAATCTTTTCTTTTCCTCCATCTCCTTCCTTTGTGTCCTTCTTCTTGTCTGCATTTTAGTTGTTTCCCTGATTTGATGGAATAGCTTTGTGTGCTAGGTGTTCTGGTAGAGCCCAGTAGCACAGCCTTCCCAGTTACCTGCAGTGGACAGTCTTGGTGTAGCCCTTTGTGGGCTGTGTGTGCAGTCTTGTTGTTAAGCCTTGCTTATTGTTGGTATCACTGGGAAGCGTTGATCTCCAAGCCAATTGGCTGTGAGGATCAGCAGTGACTCAGCTAGGAGGGTTTCCGTACTCTGCTTGAATAGGACGGGGTCTCGGGGTGGCGCAGGCAATCTTTGGTTCCCTGTCAGTCTCGCCTTAGAAAAGTCCTGTTCATGGAGAGTTTTGGAAGATTGGTTGCAGGCACGCCCACACCTCTTTGGTAAAGGCGCAGACAAGCTTTGGATTCCTGCAAGTCCCTCCTTAGAGAAAGCCAGCCTCTGGGAGAGCTTCTGTGCTCAGCCACAGGTAGGGTGGAGTCTCGGGTTGGTGCAGACAAACTTTGTTTTCTCTTTGGCTCCTCCCCAAGTCCCGCAGTAATGGCCTCTGGCTTCACACACCTCCAAGAGATCTCTGCCCACTGCCTGACAGTCTGGCCTCTCCCTGTCTGGGGCTGTTTATCAGAGCAATAGGGTGATTCTGTTTTCCTCTCGGACAAGAAAGCCAGCTGTGTTACTCCGCGCCAGGAGTAAGCTAGCAGCAAACTCAGCCTGGCCTGCCCTCTCTGCGTGCAGGGAGTAAGCCAGCAGCAATCTCGGTCCGGCCCTTCCTCTCCGCACCGGGATTAAGCCAGCGCCTTTTCGCGCACACAGTTCTCCATACCTTCACAGTTCCTGAGGTTCAGCGTGCCTTCTCTCTCCTTCCCAGATGGCAGAGCCTCCTCTCAGCCAGCCGTCTGGCGCTTCAGGGCAATGCCTCCCCTGTTTTTCAGTTCTAAATTCAAATTTGTTGTAGTAGGCTGCATTCAGGTGTCTACCCTATGCCGCCATCTTGGTTTTCTCCTGTTAGATTGTTAATTGTTTCTATTAGAGTTAGCTATGTTTAAGTCTATGTTCTCTTCTAGAATATAAAATCTTCAAATTCATATAATTATAATGACAACAATAATAGTTTACAATGTGCAAAATATTTTACCCATATTATCACACTGAATCTTCTTAATAACCACATAAAGTTAGATATTAATTCCAGTTCACAGATTTTTTTGAAAATATATTTTTATTGATTTCAGAGAGGAAGAGAGAGATAGAAACATCAACGATGAGAAAGAATCATTGATTGGTTCCCTCCTGCACGGCCCACACTGGTGATCAAGCCCACAGCCCGGGCTTGCGCCATCACAGGGAATTGAATCAACCACTGAGCTACGCCAGCCGGGCCAGTTCACAGATTTTTTTACAAAACTAAAGTACAGAGCAATGAGGAACTTACCCAAAACAATTAAATCAGAATGTGCCAGAGCTGAGATTCAAACTCACTTTCAGAGGCAGACTCAGAAAGTAGAAAGAAGTTCAGGAATTGTGCATTTAATCTGTGCTTTTCTTTCCCTCAACAATGCCTAGCACAGTGGTTTACACAGTGGAAAACTTTATATATATATAAGAGGTCCATTGCATAAAATTCGTGCAAGAGTAGGCCAGCTGCCAGCACCAGCTTCCCTCTGGCACCCAGGACCTGGGCTTCCCTTGCAGCCCTGGCTTCATCTGGAAGGACGACCGCTCTAATTAGCATATTATGCTTTGATTATTATATATATATTTTTATTAATTTCAGAAAGGAAGGGGGAAAGAGAGAGAGAGAAACATCAATAATGAGAGAGAATCATTGATCAGCTGCCTCCTGCATGACCTCTATGGGGATCAAGCTGGCAACCCGGGCATGTTCCCTTGACCAGAATCAAACCCGGGACTCCTTCAGTCCGCAGGCTGATGCTCTATCCATTTAGCAAAACCAGCTAGGGTTGCACAATGGAACATTTTAAAGTGTTGTTTAAACTGAGTTTCATAATGATAGTGTGTCTGTGTATGTGTATATGTGAGGGAATGAGAGAGAAGGGATTGGATATCCAGGTTATTCATTCACTAGTATTACATATTGGCTATGAGAAAAGTGTCATCAGAATTTTCAGGTGTAGAATTTCATCAATTTAGCATTGCTCAACAGGTACACAATCTTAATTAATGTTGTTCTTTACATATGCATATAATTAAACAGCATATCTTATATATTGTAGTATTCTAACTGAACGAACAAATGACCAACCATCTAGCTAGATAAGACATTCAGACAGCAGTCATTTTGTGGGAATATGTACTTGTGTTATGACAATTAAGGCATTGTTCTGAAAGTATTCTTTCATTTAGTTTATTCTGCTCATCTCTCTGCTTCATCTCTTTATATATTAAATAAAACTCTCACCCCGAAACTCAAATTTTAAAAATCACAGTTAATAAATCCAAGTTACCACTCTTCCCCTTACTGTTCATTACCCAATACAGGGTGGGGCGAAAGTAAGTTTACAGTTGTTTGTATGGAAAAAAATACAAGCATCAACAAATAATGATACAATAACCTCTGTGTTTTGCCTACTCACAACTGCAAACTTACTTTTGCCCCACTCCCTATATCATTTCCATAGTTCAATTTATTTATGTAACTATGTTTTAAACCCTGTAGGCAGCCATAGTTCATTCCTCATTCATCACAGGAACTTACCAACAGCGCCATAGTTTAAAAACTTAGGGACACAGACAACAGTGTGATGATTGCCGGGAGGAAGGGGCACTAGGAGGTTGAGGAGGGTATAGAAAGATAAACGGTGCTGGGCAGGGACTTGACTTGGGGTGGGGAACACACAATGCGGTGAACAGGTGATGTGTTGTACAATTCTACACTTGAAACCTGTATAATTTTGTTAATCAGTATCAGCCTAATAAATTCAATGAAAAGGGAAAAATGAAATTTGTTTTGAGTCTTTAAAAAAACAATAAAGTAGGGGGCATTGGTATACATACAAAAATAACTTAATAAAAAAAATATATATATAAAATAATAATAATAATAATAATAATAATAATAATAAAGTAGCCCTGGCCAGTTTGGCTCAGTGAATAGAGCATCGGCCTGAGGACTGAAGGGTCTCTGGTTCGATTCTGGTCAGGGGCACATGCCTGGGTGGTGAGATCAATCCCCAGTAAAGGGTGTGCAGGAGGCAGCCAATCAATAATTCTCTCTCATTATTGATGTTTCTATCTCTCTCTCCCTCTCCCTTCCTCTCTGAAATCAATAAAGATATATTTTTTAAAATAGTAATAATAAAGTAAAATAAAATCTTCCAAAGAATCAATAAAGCCCTAAAGGTTTTACCCTAGAGAGAATGACTACCTGGAGCAAATAGAATAAAAGCCAGCATAAAGAGGAAGAATAAGAACCATCACAGTTCATTGTCTCTTCTTCCCTCGCCTGACATTCTGGAATGCTTACTACCTATGCCACACGTTTGGGCACATTCAGGTCTCATTGGTTATTTATTTTTTATAAATCTACAAGGTGACCAGACATGCACAGGTCAAATGCCCTGCGGGTTGTGTGATGTGAGACCGAGAACTTAAAAAATATATATATATATATCTGACTTGAGTGTGGAGGTTGCTACTGTGTAGAGGCAGAAGCCCCGCACTCCTGTGCTATATCCTGACTCCGCCACTTCCTAGCTAATCATCCACTTGACCTCCCTGGGCCCTGGGGGATAACAGTAAGAGCTGCTGCTTCCTGTCTGTGTTTTGGGATGTTTCTGAGGACCAGACGAAGTGCTGATGAAAGAACTTAAGTAAACTAATTTACATATTTGATTGTATTAGTAAAATGAAAACACTTTAAAGAAGCTTCTAGCTTCATCTTTTCCTAGTTCATGAGCTTGATTTTGCAGTAATCTCGGGTATCCAGGACGTGTGAAGGAAAAGCTATTTCCAACTAAGAGCTTTAATAGATATAGACAACAAATGCAGCTAGTTCTTTACCCAGTTTTAACATCCTGGGCAATAGTTGCATTTCTCTCCAACAGCATCTCCCCCGATTCAGTTATTCAGTTCCACGAGGGACGTTATGTTAACATTTGCTATTTGGACACGTACAAGATTCTCCACGTGGTCCATTAGAGTGTGGTGCAGATGTTAGGAGCTGTCACTAATGCTGACAACTACCAGTTCCATTAACCTTAGGTTGGTAGTCTGATTAAACCAGAGGGAAAATGAGCCGTTGCCATTTTAAACAGTCTGTGTTTTTTTTTTATTTCCAAGCGATATTTATTTAACAATATTCCCAGATTCTAATGCTTTTGGAATCAAGTGCTCGATTTAAGAAGGGAACATGAGAAGCTCTAGGGAGATCAGTTTCTAAGTTACTATTGTTCCCTGACCCTGTTTGCTCATATTATGGTTGGCCTTGAAGAGTCTTTATATAAATAGTAGGTATCTGTGATGGCAGATGAAATCTGTGAGGAGAGATACCACTAAATTTCCTGCAGGCAGTCTACACTTGCTACTTCTACTTCCTCATCGTGTTGCTGAAAACTGTGAGAGCTGTCTTGCCTGTCTTTTGAGATTTTTTTTCCTGAGGATTAAGTGAAAGGATGATGAGAGAACCTGGGTAAACTATAATTTACATACTGGATTGTGTTAGTAAAACGAAAACACCTTCGTGCCCATGAATAGCCTTCCTGCCCAAGGGAGCTTTGGCAATGCTCAATTTCTAGTCATCATAGATCTGGCAATGGATGATGAATGCTGCTTCTTTGAAATTCTTTTTTCCTCTAGTGTTATGTCATGGAAATTGTTTTGCTTCTCTTCCAAATGCCTATCTATACAGGATACAGGCATTTAGATATCTGTGTTTGTGTATGTATGTATGTATACGTGTATGTGTGTGTGCATGAATATGTATGTATATGTATGCAGGTGTGTATGTATATAAACTTTATAATATACACACATTTTTGTTGTGGTAATTAGGCCACTATTCTGAAAGTGCCCTACCTCTCTGCCTCCTCTTCTTTTGCCCTTTAGCATTCCTTTCTTCTCCACTCTCAACTCTTATATAATAAAATGTAGACATCCCCCTCATTTCTGCACTTAGTTTTATTGTATCCTTTCTCAGTATTTTTTAATTAATTCTTCAACATGTATTAATTGAGCCACTGGAAACATAAGAATGAATAGGACTCGTCCTAGCTGGTTTTTCTCAGTGGATAGAGCATCAGCCTGTGGACTGAAGGGTCCCAGGTTCGATTCCTGTCAAGGGCACATGCCTCGGTTGTGGCTCAATCCCCTGTGCGGGGCATGCAGGAGGCAGCCGATCAATGATTCTCTCTCCTCATTGATGTTTATATCTCTCTCTCACTCTCCCTTCCTCTCTGAAATCAATAAAAATACATATTTTTTAAAAAAAAGAATGAATAGGTCTTACCTACAGTTCATTCATTCATTCATTCATTCAAGAAATGCCCACCCTGGGGAGCTTAGTGGGAGAGACAATAATAAGCAAGGAGACATGCACGTATGATATTTGATTTTGACAAGAATAATGAAGAACAAAAATACAGTTAGGTAGAGAATAATTAACAAGGGAAGACAGGAGAGAAAGTCTCTCTAAGAAGGTGTCATCTAAACTGAGATCAGGAGGATGAGGACGAGTTGGTGGTCCTATGCGCAGGGCTGGAGTGGTTCTGGCAGGGGAACAATGTGAGCAGAGTCCCTGAGACAGGAAAGAATGTGGCATGTTGGTGGATCTGAAAGATCAGTGTGGCTGAAGCAGAGCGGGAGGGAGAGACAGGGATGGGTTGGAGAAGAGGCCAGAACAATCGGACAATATGTGAGAGCCATGGGAAGCCACTGGTTGGTTGTAGGCAGCTTACTGAAACAATAGGATTTATGATTTTTTTAATGTTCTGATTTCTGTATGCAAAATATATTGGGGAATTATGGAAGCAGAGAAACCCATTAAGAGGCTATAGACTAGTCAGAAGATAATTGCAGTTATCTGAGCAGGAAACCCAAAATTTTAACTATTTCTGCTATATGGATGAGCCCCCCCAAGTCAGTATCCTAGTTCAGATCTCTTTTGTATTTGCCTGCTAGCTAGGCCAGTAATTCTCAAAATATGGTCCCTGGACCAGCAACCTTGTCAATACCTGTGAGCTTGTTAGGAAGGTAAATTCTGTGCCCCACCCCAAACTAGTGAATCAGAAACTTGGAATTGAGCTCAGGAACCTGTAATCAATAAAAATATTATATATATATATATATATATATATATATATATATATATATATTTTTTCAGAGGAGCTTTCCTCTTGCCTTTCCTGCTTTCTGATTATCTAAACTTGTGATCACTATGTCTGTCATTCTTCCTCTCCTGCCCTCTATATCAGCCAGTTTCAAAATCCTAAAGCTAGTCATCCCACATTGTCTTTCCATTTGTTTCCATTTTATCACCATCCAGGTTCTTATTGTCTCTTCTGGATAACTGTTAAAATCCATTAACTATCCCTGGCCAGTATGACTTAGTGTTGAGAGTGTTAGTCTGAGTACCAAAAGGTCGCTGGTTCAATTCCCAGTCAAGAACACATGCCTGGGTTGCAGGTTTGATCTCTGGCTTTGGTCAGGCTGTGGGAGGCAACCAATCAATGTGTCTTTCTAAAGTCCATGTTTCTGTTTCTCTGTCTTCCTCCCACTTCTTTCCACTCTCTCTAAAAATCAATGAAAAGAATATCCTTGGATGAGGATTTAAAAAATAATAATAATAAAATCCATTAACTAGTCACCTCTCCTAATTAATGAGTGAATCATTGTCTCTGGGGATGGTTAATTTATCAGTACCAGATTATGTGAGGACCAGTTCAGAGTTTCCCACCTTGAATGTACATTGGAATCACCTGGAGCATTTTTTAAATTAACTAATCACCAGGGCTTATTCCCAGAGATTCTGATTTAATGGGTCTCAGTGGAGACCCAAACATCATTTTTTAAAGTCTACATGGTAGGGGGTTGCTGAGACCCACTGGGACATATAGAAGTATCACAGCAGAGGAAGAGTCAGGGAGGGACTCATCAATTGATTGAACGTAGGTACTTGAAAGAGAGCTCTGAGGGTGAGGGATGATTCTGAGTAAGGTTTTGAGATTAGATACCAGGAGACTGATAAGACACAGTCAATAGAAACAGGAAATTCGAGGGGAACAATTGGTATTTTGAAGACAAGAGGAGGTCTGATTCTGGATATAATAAGTGTCAGGTGCCAGCAGGACATCCAACTGCAAATGTCAATAACAGAGAGAATGAGAGTCTGGAGCATGAGGAGCCTGTTCTAGAGATAGTGATGGAGAATCTTACAAAGAGGTGATTGAGGAAGGTGTTGAGGCAGATGAGGGCCTTGAGAGAGGATACAGACTCTGTGTTTCCCAGTGTGTTTCTCTACCTAGATTAAAATCACCTGAGCTGCTTATTTTAAAAATACACTTGTATTCATTTTAGAGAGGGAGAGATAGAAACATCAGTGATGAGAGAGAATCATTGATCAGCTGCCTCCTGCATGCCCCACACCAGTGATCAAGCCTACAACCAAGTATGTGCCCTGACCTGGAATTGAACTGTACCTCCTGCTTTGTAGGTCAACACTCAACCATGACCCAGACTGGGCTACTTAGTTAAAATGCAGATTCCTGAATTCTTCTCCCAAGAAACTCTGATTCACTAAATCTGAGTTTGGGTCTGGGGCTCATAATTTTTTATGGCTCCTAAAGCAATGGTAATACACACTAAAGTTTAAACACCACTAGACAGAGAAAAAAAGAAAAGGTGTGAGAGCAGACATTGAGAATCATCTATGTTTGGAGGATGAGAACTTAAAAGGGGCTAGCAAGAAAAAGAAAACAACCAGTCAGTAGTAAGAGAAGTAAGATTTTATGGGATCTGGAAGCCAATGGAAGGAGAACTTTGAATAAGAAGCAGTGAACAGCCCAGCTAGCATGGCTCTGTAGTTGAGCCTTGACCTATGAACCAGGAGGTCACAGTTCAACCTCAGTCAAGGGCCCATGCCTAGGTGGCAGACTTGATCCACAATAAGAGGTGTGCAGGAGGCAGCCCACCAAAGATTCTCACTTATCATTGATGTTTCTATCTCTCTCTCTCTTACCCTCTGAAATCCATTTTTTTTTAATGTTAAGAAGCAGTGAGCAATAGTTTTCTTATTGATAATAAATGACATAGCCATTCATGTTCTTGTGTTATTCCTTTTTTAGACCCACCCAAGCTCCAGACTAGCCTACTTTTAAGCAAAGTTATGGTTACAAACCCAAAATTTAGAACCAAAATGCTATGCTGAACTAAATTCTCTTCTTGTCTAAACTTTTTTTATGTAAGCATGATCAAATAACTTGACCTCTCTTAGGCTCACTTTCCCATCTGTAAAAAGGGAATAGACATGTCACTTTTTAAATATGATTATAATAATTAAATGTCAAAATGTTTATAAAGAACTTAACATTGTGCCTAAGACTTAGGTATTGTTTAATAAAAGGTAGGCATTATTTGCATGTCCAAAAGCATTGTGTGTGGCTTTTGAAAGTTCTCAAAGAAATCAATGGATTTAAATTTGGTAAGTAATGAAGAAGGGGTGTTCCTCAGCTGCTCCCCACCTGGGTATGTAATGACTGGCAACCATCTTGGAATAGTTATGCCAGACCTGAGGCAACTGTAGCACTGTCTTTGGAAATAAGAGAAAGTAATCAATCAATAAATATTATATATATATATATATTTTTAATTGAATCTTTACAGAGAGGAAGAAAGAGGGGTAGAGAGTTAGAAACATCAATGGGAGAGAATCATCGATCAGCTGCCTCTTGCACACCCCCCACTGGGGATGTGCCCGCAACCAAGGCACATGCCCTTGACCAGAATCGAACCCGGGACCCTTTAGTCCACAGGCCGACGTTCTATCCACTGAGCCAAACCGGTTTTGACTCAGTCAATTAATATTGATTCTGCTTCTTGCTGTGGGCAGGCAGTAAGATTCTTGACCTTAGAAGGCTATCGTCAAATCAGGTAGAATATAAAATTAACCTTTATAGATAGCCTTGTATAGGATACATCCTACAGGAAAGTTGATTGTGGACTCAGGTAATTAAGGAAGACTTGAGAAAGGAGTTGAAAATTAAACTTCATTAGTCTTGTGGTTAAAAATACCATAGGGTCATATGCCCACAAAAGGACCCCCTTTTGTCCTGAGGAGTTCATTTATTCAGTCCAGTGGGCCTTAGCCCTTGAATCTCAAAATCTGATTTTTAATCTATCCTATATAATAAAGATTGGAATATGCAAATTGACCCTCAGGCTGTCACAAAGATGGAGCCACTGGAGTTAATATTGGGAAATCACAAAGAAGGAAAATAATTTCAGCAAATGAAATAGGCTGGCCAGATCTTCAGAATGGGAAGAGAGGAAAAACGACTACCATTAAGCCTGATCTTAGCCTCACCAAATTTCTAGAACAAATTAATTTAGCATATCTAGAACACGTGCTCTCTACGTCTCATGTACTTTGTAAAAGTTGGAAAATAAAGCAGTAACTTCTAGGAGCCAGAATTCATTTGCTAAGTAATCTGAAACATCTCCTTTTAAATCATAAGGATACCATATTCAAATTCATCCTGCCAAATGTTTATGTAGCACTGTGGTTACATAGCTTCATGCTCCATAAGAAAAGACTAGATTAAGTTTACATGAAATCAGAAAGCAACCGTTTTTCATTTTCCATAAAACCTTTCTGAGCTTTGATATCCTTGTCTACAAAGTGTGAATAATAAAAACCTCTGCTCTACCTCCTGATATAAAGTATGACAAAGTAATTTTAAAACATTAGTGACATGCAATAAAGAAATCTTACTATCAGCAAGAAGAAAAAAAGCAGGGTGGAGGATGGAGGTGAGAGAAAAGAATAAGGAACAGCAGAACAATGAACGTGGAACAAAAACAGTTTTAGGGCAGAAAAGAAACCTTAGTGGAAGAACCGTACTTCTTTTTAAATAAAGGAAATGAAATCTAAGGAAGTAAAGTGACTTGTATTAAGTCTCACAGCAAATTCATGATGAGAAGAAAGGAAACCAAAAATGGAAAGGAAAGAAAAGCACACAAAACAACTAAGTGTTAGAAGTCAGAAGAGTTCCCCCAAGAACTGACCTGGGAGGGCTGGTAGAATTGGCCTGGCCCTCTGCTTAGCGCCGAAAATGCTGCTCTCTGCCTTTGGAACTTGGCCGAGGTGACCCATGTTGGACCATTATTTCTTGTTCAATAATGTTCCCAAGGGTGCCAATCAGAAAACAGTCAAGCACCCCTTCTGCTCTCAGTGCTCCCCCGTTTTATCCACACCTGCTTCTTTCAGAGCCCACATCTGATTCATTTGCTCTTGTCCCTCCATTTTACAAACTCAAGCTATGCTACTCCACCACAAGCCCCCACCACCACAAAAAAAAACAAAAAAAAAAAACTCTAGGTTACTCTATATTAGAGATCCAAATTAGTGTAAAGATGCAAAGAAACATACATTCTGAAAAAATTTTTTACAGGTTGTTACAGCACTGAAGCATCTAATTACTTTTTTCATTTGAAGAATATATCTACCATATTTTCCGGCGTATAAGACGACCCCTAATTTTACAGTTAAAACATAGGTTTAGGCCTATATTCTTTGTATAAGACTACCCCCCACTTCAAAGAAAAGACTTAATTTGCCGTCAAGATCCGCAGATAATTTTTGTGTAATTTTGGTCTTTTGACCCCGATTTTTGGTTGACTTTTTTTGTTTCAAAGGTCGTCTTATATGACGGTACTTAATGATTTTTTTTTTTTAATGGCAGTTAAGTCAGTAATACTAATAATAGTAGTACAATATGGATTTTACATATGGAGCAGGATCTTTTTCATATGTAGAAAAATTTCTTCTTAGGAATTTGTATCTTATTGGAGAAATGAAGATAATGAAAGAAATACCCCCACGAAATAATTTTAGAAACAGGGAGAAAACAGCAACTTCTCAGCCAAACTGTATATAGGTCTCTAGGGTCAGGATGCAATTGCCCAAAGATTTGTTGTTTCAAACCGTCACAGGACTGATTTGTGTGCAGGTCTCGCTGTTTGTGTATTCATCTGAAAATCTCCTTTTCCTATTGTGTAAAATTACTAAAACCATCCCACATGGCCAAGAAATAAGAGGGGGCGGAGGCAATGATTTCCTTAAATTGTTGTTTTTGTCCATGAGATAGATCTTCCATCAGCCCAGCAAGTAGCCAATAACACATCATAAATTCATTTGCTTTAAGACAAACTCCCCCGATAACACAGGTCAGTGGTTCCCAAATTAGTTCTGAACACAGACTTGGGATTCTCAAAGTCCATGCCCAGAAAAGAAAAACAACTCGTGTGAAGTGAGTTATGTTTCAGGAAATGTAATGGAAAGGTTTTTACCCTAACAGTAATTTAAACTAATAAGGTAAATAAATACATACTTTTTCCCCCTCTCTTTTTCCTTCCCAAAGTCAAGGTCTCAGAAACCATCAAGCTGCATGATACCATAAGCAGCAGTAAGAGTGAAGGCCCATCTCAAGGCTCTGTTCTAGAACTCACAGATGTGCTGCCGAAGTCAAAGCTGTGAACAGGAGAGTGAGGGACATTTTTGCTGTCCCTAAACAGTTACTAGTCAGTTTAGTCTGATCAGTTAAGCCATCTGTGGTCGTCAACCAAGTCTGAGCCTTTCTGTGACAATAAACAACTCTTTTATGTCATGATCATATACAATTCATTACTTCCCATATTGTGTATAGTACTGGGGAAAACCGATCAAATGCATGTGGGTTGTCTATAATGTACCCATAAATATAAAATGTTGCTCTTTTTTGGCAGCCTACATTTCCCCTTGGTGCTGGTGGTTCGTGGGGTTGGATTTTTCTTTCTTCCACATCAAGTCCCACCCTTCTCGCCTCCTCCACCACAGCTGCACTGCACCAGCCTCTCCGTGTGAACTCCCTTTGTGTCTGTTCCCACTCTTGCTCTATTCTTTCTTCTACAAAGCTCCCATCTTTGTAAAGTACGATGTGTGATTATCTATCTGCTATGCTATACGCCTGAAACTAATACAGAATAATATCAAATGTGAACTGTAATAGAAATTAAAAGAAATTTTAAAATTTCTTAAATAAACAAGAAAGAAATGTCCCATCAGAAGGACCCTTTTATTTTTTTTTTTTATTTTCTAGAGGCTTGATGCATGAAATTCATGCATTGGGGAGTAGGGGGAGCGTCCCTCAGCCTGGCCTGTGCCCTCTCCAATATAGGAGTACTCGGGATATGTCCAACTGATGGCTTAGGCCCGTGGTCGGCAAACTGCGGCTCTCAAGCCACATGCAGCTCTTTGGCCCCTTGAGTGTGGCTCTTCCACAAAATACCATGGCCTGGGTGAGTCTATTTTGAAGAAGTGGCATTAGAAGTTTAAGTTTAAAAAATTTGGCTCTCAAAAGAAATTTCAATCATTGTACTGTTGGTATTTGGCTGTGTTGATTAATGAGTTTGCCAACCACTGGCTTAGGCCCACTCCACTCCAGCAGTCAGACATCCTTACTGCTGCTGCGGAGGCAGGAGAGGCTCCTGCCATGGCTGCTGCGTTCACCAACCATGAGTGTCTGCCCCCTGGTGGTCAGTGCACATCATAGCAACCAGTTGTTCTGTATTTCGGTCAGTTTGCATATTACCCTTTGTAATTATATAAGATTTATTTATTTAATTTAAATTCTCTATTGTTTAAAGTATTACATGTGTCTCCTTTTCCCCCCTTTGATCTCTCCCTGGCCACTCCGGGGTTCTGGCCGGTGTGGCCCAGTTGGTTGGAGCACCGTCCCACACAATGGCAGGATACTTTTAAAACATAGATCTGATCACACCCCTCCCCTCTCCATGCCCTTACTGTGGCCTCCACAGCCCTGCATGGACTGGCTCTGGACACCTCCCCAGCTTCACCCCTCATTCTCCTGCTCGGTCACTTCCCTCCAGCCACGCTGGCCTCCTTGCATTTTCCTGACCACACGAGACACACTCCCACCTCGGGGCTTTGGCAATGCTTAGCGCAGACTTCTGCTGAAAAGCCCTCCCAGCAGAGCTTTCTCCCACCATCTTACCTGTAATAAGCCCATCACCCTGGCAGCCGCCCCCCACTGCTCTCTATCCCTTTGCCTAGCTTTTGAATAAAAAAAGAAAAATATTAAAGGAGAGTTATATATAGTGCAGGTAAGCTATTAAAGGACCTCTGTAAAATAGATAAGTTTTCTATTTCTTCTTAGGCGCTTCTTTTGCCAGCTTTTCTATTAGAAATTTACAGAAAATTTTCACATTTGTTTGTTTTTACTATTGTTTTTGGTTTGTGGTTTGAACTTAATTGTATTGTGTGTGTTTTTTTAACAACTAAATGAATTCCACATGAAGAGAACTGTGCTCACTCTCTCTCCTCTCCCTTCAAACCCACAGGCGTCTTGCCGGAAACGCTTTGACATACATTCCCAAGGGAGCCTTTGCCGGCCTCTACAGCCTCAAAGTTCTGTGAGTACCCCAGGTGGGACCTGGTACGTTTCCGACTCGGGCGGCAAGTGAATGCTAATTAACTTGTAAAGACAGAGTTCCTCAAATAACCTACTTGGAGCATTTGGGATAATTCATCTAAATTCAAGTCTACCTTCGTGGGTACCCCATAGAGCAATATTGCACCTGGCTAGATTTGTGTGGGGGGAAAATCACCTCTCTTTTTCTAACTTTAACATCTGAAGTTGTTTGCCTCTAAATAATCAACTTATCAACTCAAACTTTTAAAAAAAAGCATTTCCTTTCCTTTTGTGTTATGATGTTGGGGAGAGTTTCTTGAATCATTTTGATCACCAAGTGAATAAATCAACCCTGATGCTAACATAATGAGATCACATCTTCAAACCATTTGCAAAGTTTGTTTCCTTATGACTAAAGATCTGCTAAAAAAAAAAAACAAAAAAAAAAAAACCAACTTTATGTTACAATTGTGAATAGATGTGAAAAAGCCTAGTGATTGTAGATACAATGAGTAACTATTTAATAAATACTAATTCGTTGAGGCTTATAAAAGTGGATTTTCATATTATTTAATGTCCAACTTCCCAATATTTTTAATCAGATGACTCATTATTATTGACTACCTCCTTATTCTAGTACCTATTGTTTAATTTTCTTTTAGTTTATTCTGTGTAGGGGGAAAAAAACACATAGGTAGAGAAAATAGGTCACTCAAATTGAAAGTCATAATAGGAAAATTTTATCTCAGAGAAAACACCCTGATTTTACTTTCTTTCTTTGAGATAAAAGTTATAAACAATAAAAGGGCATTTGATATATTCCTGCTTAAGGGAAATTACATTTTATTCACCTCATGGATACATGGGCTATTTAAAAAGTAATTTAGTTTAAATATACTTGTTAAATATTAGTTAAAGGTCAAATTCAACAGCAGAACCATTTTTGGTCTGCTTAGATAATTGGGTTTGGTCCCCTCAGTTTTGAATTATTTTTGCTATTAGGCAGAAATATTTTTTAATTGTCACATTGCCAAATTCTAATGTTAATTCATTATGTGGTAGAATTCTGAGTTAGAGCATCAACTTCAGTACACCTATGTTTCTATCAACACAGCAAAATATTTGGAGCCCTTCTAAATACATCACATAAATCAAGTTCGGATAAGACAAATAAGGGAATATATTTCCTTTGTTGATCTATGTACCATTAAGCATTTTGGATACTTATTAAATTGATTATACTCTAACTGATCATCTTAATTCACTTAACAAAATGTAAGTCAGATATACTGAGCTAGAGTGTATTTGTGTTTGCATATCTGTGTCTGCGTGTAAAATGTATCATCAGCCATCATAATTACAATATATGTAAATTGTGATAACATAATTTAATACATATAAATATATAATAGAATATCTATGATTAGATATACACTAGATATGATAATTAGAATTAGAATTTTATATTTTTGAATTTTCATATTTGAATTACTTAAGTTTAGTATGAATTTTTATAACATTTTTTAATTTCCTAATTATATATTTCTGATTTTATCATACTGCACTAAATGTCCATGAAATTGGAGATGTTGTCTGTCTTAGCTACTGATCTATCCCCAGCTTCTAGAACATGCCTGAATCATAGTAGACACTCAAGAAATACTGGTCAAAAAAATGATCCAGATTGATGATACAGAGAGGACAAGGGGTTTCTAGACTTGTTGACTCTTCTTCATTGAGTATGATGTAGACCTAATGCTATATGTCTATTAGTGGATTATCAGTTGCATTCTAAACAATGTGACTTCTCCCTGTCAGCAGGTTTTATTTACCCAGAATACTTTTGACACACTTTGCTGATTCTTATGGTGTATTTTGCCTAAACACTTCAGAAGCTTTAGATTAATCTGACTTAAAAATGAAAATCACAGGCTCTCTCTCATGCTTGTTATTTTTATATGTACTTCTTCCACCAGAATGGAATGTGGTGTTTAGGTAGACTCTCTCATCTTTCCTCTCCTAACCAATCAATGTCTCCGGTCTTCTACACAGTCAGGGTCTCAGCAAAGCATGGGAAGTGTGAGATTCAAAGTGGCATTGAATGAATTACTGCTGCAGATACAATGTGTGGTTATGCCCTGAAGAGCTTATAATCTAGTTTGTGGGATCAAGGCAAATACAATAGATCACCTGTAATTCTGTGTGTTTTTTCACCTGTAATTATTAAAGTGTGTCTAGAACTATGTGTAAGGCACTGTGGAACTACAGAGTTTGAGAAGAATTTAGTCCAGTCTGATGGTCAAGGTTCAGCTTCTTGGGAGAGATGTTTCCCCAATGAGTTGACCTAGGAGTTGAATCTTGAGGGGACAAGATGCACAGAGACACAGAGGCAAGAAGTACCTGGCATATGCAGGCAGCTCAAGCATGTGCTGGGGCTCAGGCATTTAGGAGGAGGTGGAGAGTGTCTGGAAAAGAGCCTGGAGTAGAAAGAGTCCTGGTCTCAGGAATTCCATATATTCTGTCAAAAAAAAAAAAAAAGCATTGGCATTATTATGTTCTAGGCAGAATTAGGAGGAAAGGAAGAGATGTAAGCAAGGAAGTGTTCAGATTGCTCAGTTTAGCTAGATCACTGTCAAGGTGAGGAGGATTCAAGGGGAGTAAGACTCCTGCCAGGAATTTGTGCACTCTTCCCTTTGCTTTGCTGCTTAAGGGTTAATATCTAAGGAGCAGATTCAATTGTCAAATATTTTGGAAGTATTTCAGTGTTAGAGCAGTGATTTCCAACCATGGTGGTTCTTCCTGCCATAGAGTGTTTTGGAAATTTGTGAGGGTGTCTTATTTTTCCAGGTGGTATACTTGGAGTAAGCTGTCCTGTGATATGCAGCACAGCTCAACATAAAGATTCTATCTACCACATCATACCTTAGTGTTCCTCCACACCAAATGTAAATCAAGAATACTTTCATACCTAATAATACTGAGAGGTTTTCCAAGAAGTTCTCATAAGACTAATACTTTGTACAGGAAAGATTAAATGGAATAAATATATTCTCTCAAAATTATTGAATAATTAATTTTGTATACTGTCTATTCTAGGTATTATATGATTTCTAACCACATATTTAGTTAAAAATGATGTTAGTGCAGTAGAACGAGTACTCCAAACAACACAAAACAATGAAAGATATATAACCATGAAAATGTAAAACTTCTTCTTACAAACAATTATCATTAAATAGCAGAGAAACATGAAACACAGAGCTTACCCTCATGGAAACTCTCAATCTATACATATAAAACCTAAGCAACCAAACGACTGAACAACTGGTCATTATGACACACACTGACCACCAGGGGACAGATGCTCAATGCACAGGGTTGGGCTCCCTCTTGTCTGGATAGGTCCTGCAGGAATCGGGCCTGTGGGGATCAGGCTCCCTCCTGTCTGAATCGGGCCTGTGGGAATCTGGCTGAAATCAGCTAGCCACCATCCTTTGAGGGGTCCCAGATTGTGAGAGGGTGCAGGCCAGGCCAAGAGACTCCACTGTTGCATGAATCCATGCACCAGGCCTCTAGTTGTTTTATAAAGTCCAAAAGTCATAACAAGAAAGAAATAACTGATAGTACTGTAGCCTGGTAAGAAAGATAATATTAAAGTAATATTTGTCTGGGACCCTGACCAGTATAAGGAGGGCATATGGTAAAAGAAAAGAAAGATACTAGCAGTACAATCCATTGAGATGCACAATGAAGACAGCAACAGCAGTCCTTGGCTGGGATTGTTTTATATCGAAATTTGTTACTATGAGCTCTAGAAGATCACTAATGTTTAACATTATTACCCCTGTAAATATTGACCTTCATAAAAAATAAGTTATTGGTTCTGTATTCCAAAATACCCAGTCCAGTGGGATTCTAAACCAGGCTGTCCTCAACAAAAGTACATTGTCTTATGTAGGCCATTCAGTCACAGAATGGCTCATTTCCTGCCGCCCACTACCAGAACCAAAGCCACGTAGAGGGGATGGGTAAAACTAACCATAGAAAGGTCACAATTAGCCAAACTGTTCTAATTCCCACAGAGGCCCAGAATAGAGCCTTAATAGCTACTTGATACCTAAACACAGGACAATTAGGTAGAGGGAATACCTAAGGACCAAGCCACCAATTGTTACAAAGTCCCCGTTCAACATATCATCTCCCTCTGATTCACTCATTGTTCATGTTCTTATTTAGCCTATTGGCAAAAAAGAAAACCAAAAAAATTGTGCTGTTGAGTAGCATGGGGAAGTTGTATGGAGTAGGGAGTATTTTAAAGCTCCTCAGGGAAAGAAATTAAGAAACTATGAAGTCATCCTTTGTCTCTAGAGAAGTGTTTCATTTTCTTTTCTTCCCCATATGTGAATGGGGAAAAAAAAATGAGGTTATAAGTGGCTAAACCCATATTCTGTTCATGCACATTCTGCTTATATTCAATATATTCAATAAAAGAGCATTTGCAAAAGAAATCAGCAGCAGAGTTGGGAATGCTTTCTGTTTTAATTGCACTCTATGGTGCTGTAAACCCTTTAATTGTTTCGCCTCCCTCTGGAATATCTTAAACAAAAATAGAATTTTCTAATTAACTCACTGGAGACTTATAAGGATGTAATGGAGATAACTTGCTCTTGTTTTGTCATTTGAAAGTAATAAACAAAAGTTCTTAATGTAGGAAAAGATCAGGATTTAAATAGTGGATTTTTTTAATTATATTTTTTGTGTTTTACTGGTAAAGTAGTTGAAAAATTAAATTGTTGGGAGGTAAGTCAAGAGTAGGTTTAAAAGTTATCATTAATAAAGCTTGTTAAATTCCATTTTCTGAGGCCAGGCATATAAAGTTACTGAGAAAGTTTGCAACTCTTCAACAAAGGAAAACCATCTAAATATCTCCTGTGCTCTACTCCAATTTTACAATATTTTAGGAAGATTACATTTTAATAGTTTCACTTGTTGGTTAGCAAAACATGGGAGAACGATTAATATACACTTTGTACCAGTAATATACTATCTACAAAGTTTAGACATTGATGATCATGTATCTTATCATGATTAATCACTCAACAATCAATGACTTAAAAAACATATCTATTAAGTTAAAATTATATAACATATTTAAACTGCTTGGAAAAGTGTAAAGTAACATAGAAATGTAAACTTTTAATGTTCCGGTCAATTATGCAGCATTACAGAATTCAACCTACAATTTTTGGGACTTCCAAACTGGTCAGTGAAGTGTGAGGTCTCCCTAAAACTTGACTTTGTTTGTAAAGAATTAACATATATTTTGAGACTCTTAATTTATGAAAAGTTAGATGAATTCAACTTTAACATAATAAAATTATCTGACTAAAATTTTGGAATGCAAGTAACACAAGCATATTTCTTAGAAAACAGAATCTCAGTCATGGTGAGAAAAGCATAAATTTTATGACCTCCAAATATTTTTCACATCTTATTTGTATATGAATTTGTATTTGTATATATGAAAGTATAATAAACACCTTAAAATTTTAATCGTCAAACAACTTGTTAATCAGAGGTTATTCTATTCCCATTATACAGATGAAAAATCAAGGGTCAGTTAGGTTGAATGATTTGCTTTCCAAATCTTAAACCTTAGGACTTATTTCCAAGCTCAATGTCGCCTCAAGTTCATCTGAAAATATATCAGAAATACTTAGCATAACATAGGGTGGCTCTTAGTCTGTGGTACCTTGCCCAGAGCACAGACATCAATACAAATTCTCTGGTCCCGGCCTCAACCTACTGAACAGAAAACTTTAGGGGTGGGGCCAGCAGCCAATGGCTTAACAAGCCTTTAAGTGGATTCTGCTGAACCCTAAAGTTTGAGTTACAACCTCTGGCACAGGTTTTGTTGCTGCTGAATTTGTTTTCTGAATTAAATGTCCCAGTACCGGCGGGACCGGTTTGGCTCAGTGGATAGAGCGTCGGCCTGCGGACTGAAAGGTCCCGGGTTCGATTCCGGTCAAGGGCATGTACCTTGGTTGTGGGCACATCCCCAGTGGGGGGTGTGCAAGAGGCAGCTGGTCGATGTTTCTCTCTCATCGACGTTTCTAACTCTCTGTCCCTCTCAATTCCTCTCTGTGTAAAATCAATAAAATATATATTTTTTAAAAATAAATAAATAAATAAAAAATAAAATGTCCCAGTACCATCTCACTGTTTCATTGTTTTGAGAAGGGACTCATCAATTCATACAAAGGACCAACTTTTATTGAATGCTTACCATGCGGCAGGTATTGTTCTATGTACTTTCACTCATTGGGTGATCACAATGACCTTGTGGGGAGTATAGTTACTGGTCACTGAGACATGGAGAGTTTGGGTGATTTGTCTCAGATCACACTGCTAATGGCAGGGAAGAGGTATTCAAACTCAAGAACCCATGCTCTTCACCACACCTTAATCATACCAGACACTCTTCAACTTGAGAATTTGTACATTCAGCAAAGATCCCTCAAGAGTTAGACATACAGGGAGCTGAATACCAGTTAGTCATCTAATGAAAAGAAGCTTCAATTGTGGTGATGAGGGAACCAGGCAAATTGTTTCTGAAGTCCAAATGTAAGTTTGTTACCTAAAAAGCAGAAATTTCTGTAAAATGTCTACTTCCCTAAAACAGTCTTCTGCCTCTGGCTTACATGGACCATGCAATACTCAGAGGGATGGGAGTGGCTACAAAATTATTGTGTTATTTTATGAATAAGGTAGCAAAATATAAGGAATCTAATGGGAATTTTTCCACGCTATTTTCCCATTTGCATGTTTTTATTGCATTGTTGCCAGGTGTTGCCATTCTGTAGTCCCCATGTTCTGAAAAGAATTGTTGAGCCTAGGTGAGCAAAATTGCAACTACTTCACACACAAAAAAAATGTAAATTTATACCAAAATATGGCCATGAGCAAGAAAAGAGAACTTTAATAGACTCCTACGTTATCCTATTTTCATTTTGTCTAACCTATATCGGCACCACAGATCCTTTGAAAACGTAAATACGATCACATTTCCCACTTAAACCCTTCAACATGAATTTCTCATCACGTTTAAAATTAAGCTTTACTGTGGCCCAAAAGTGCTCCAGGAGAGGCCTCAGGTTCGCTCTCTCAATCTCTTGCTCTCACTCATTTCTCCTCAGTCACAATTGATCCTTTGCTGCTCCTTTAACAAGTCAAGCAAGTCCAACCTCAGGACCTTTGAATTTACTCTTCCCGCCAGGACAAGTTTGGCTCAGTGGATAGAGCATCGGCCTGCGGACTGAAAGGTCCTGGGTTCGATTCCAGGCAAGGGCATGTACCTTGGTTGCGGGCACATCCCCAGTAGGGGGTGTGCAAGAGGCAGCTGATCGATGATTCTCTCTCATTGATGTTTCTAACTCTCTATCCCTCTCTCTTCCTCTCTGTGAAAAATCAATAAAATATTTTTTTTTTTTAAAGAATTTACTCTTCCCAGTTCCTCAGCTCCTCCCAAATGTCACATGATTTGCTCCCTAACTCCATTCTGGTCTCTACTCAAATATCAACTCTTAAGAGAAACCTTCCATAACCACCTTTAAAATGAAAATCTCATTCTTTGTTACTAACTATCCCAAACCCGTGTTTGTTTTGTATTCGTAGTACTTATCACTTGGCTCATAGGGTGAAATTCATTCATTTGAATTACCTGTCACTGCCCATGGTTTGTCTGTTCTGCTGTTTCCCTGACACCCAGAACAGTGCCTGACACAGCTATGGCCAGTTATGGTTAACTATTGTTGACTTTCTTTAATATTTTTCTCTATTTGTTTTAATGTGCAGTATGCTGCAGAATAACCACCTAAGGCAGGTGCCCATGGAAGCGCTGCAGAATTTGCGGAGCCTTCAATCCCTGTGAGTATCGTTGAAATTTCAAAACGTCCTCAGGATCAATTTGGGAAGGAGCATTGAAATGTCCAGGTGACCAGTTTAGTAAATTCCTTGGCTGGAGGTCCTACCTGAATAAGTTGGGAAAGAGAGTTTCCATTAGAGCAGCAGTTCTTCGCTTCCTCATTAAACAATATGTATGGGAGGGACTGGTGTTGGGGTTGGGGGGTTCAGGGCAGAGGCTTAATCATAACACCTCCAGCCAAAGCCTCTTATATATGCTGGCATCTCAGGACAAAACATATTACTTTCAGGATCTTGTCCTACATTCTCCTGTAATTTGAAATTCCTGATTTTGAATCAGGAATGTTTTCCCTTTTTTATAATATTTATTTTTATTGATTTCAAGGAGAAAGGGAGAAGGAGAGATAGAAATGTCAATGATGAGAGAGTCATTGATCTGCGTGCCCCTACTGGGGATGGAGCTGCAACCCAGACATGTGTCCTGACTACGAATCAAAGGGTGACCTCTCAGTCAATGCTCAACCACTGAGCCATACCAGCAGGGCTATTTTCTCCTTTTATCTGGAAAAATGGGTGTCACAATCCAGACACCTTAGCATCTTCAATTTATTCTGTTTGTAGGTGATCTGAGCTGCCTTGTAATGAAATTTGCTGAGTCAAATAAATACTTAATTTTTTTAAAGTTTTATCTGTACATCAGGGGTTCTCAAATCAATAAGCCAAGCTCTAATAGTCTATCTTAAAGTCTTACTGCACAGGCCTGCAAACCAAGAGCTTCTCCATCCCACGCACACACCTCAGATTCACACATCATACACACATGCAAAACACAAACACACACACCACACACAGACACATAAACACAAACATACATAGCAGTGGTGGTTGTGATCCCTACTGTGAATCCACAACATTTCCTTCAGGAGTTTCCACCCTCCACTGATTTAAAACCTCTGAATAAATAAAAATTAGCTATCAGATGTTTTGGAGCTTGGATTGTAAGCAGTTGTTGACAGTAATTATTTGCCAAGACTATGCCAGAAGTACTTATTTGGTCAGTAAATATTTACCTCATCAGCATGCGTATTTACAATATATTGCATGATTTCCAGTATACATGTGTGTGATATATGTTCTCATCTTACTCACCCAGAGGTCTCCCTCTGTCAAACAAAATACTGGCTTCTGGTCTACAATGATGAGGGAGATAAATGCATAGGAAAGGAAAATAAATATTGTAGGTTCCCGTTGAAAATCACTGTAAAAAGCCCACCAGTTAATCATTACCCACAGTGTGCTTAACGCCTTTTGTTGAGATGACATGAAAGAAGGAGGAACGTGAGATTTGGAGATGATACTTTCTTCCTTTGATCTTTTTTTTTTTTTTTTTTAATGAAAGCAAATCTGGGCTTGAGACCATTTCAAGCTTTTCACTGCAGGCAAACAAAGTGACTTCCTAGGTTTTCACCATCCTATAGATAAACATGCCCACAAGGGCCCCTTTGTGGCCCGGGACAGGTCTGCAGCATTTTCAGGAGCTCCTTAATGACATAACAGTATCGCTCCTCCTTTGTTTCCACCAGCCTTTTCCTGGAGGGAGGAAGCAGTCAGAGAAGCAAGCCGCTCCGGTGGGTTGTCTGTGTAAGGGCACGGGGTCCCATGGCCGGATGGAAAGCGAGATAATAGCGGTGGCCAATAGGAACTTTAAACAGCTGTGAGGCAGGCAGAAGATAGAAGGATAAGCGTTTGTAACCAAAAGCCACTATCAGCTGAAAGAAGATCACAACCAGAACACACATAGAAGTGAACTCTTTGAGAAAGAGGAAACCATGAATCTTTTGTTCGCTCGAACTGGGTGGTGCCTCTCTGATAAAGGTGTTCAGATTTAGTTTCTTACTGTCTAGATATTTACTATTCACCAGGTGTCTCTTGCATTTGGTTTCTGGTTCGCCAAAAAACAATTGCCTTTGAAACTTTATAAGTATGTGTTCCCTGAAAAAAAAAAAAAAAGAAAAAAAAAAAAAGCCAGGGGCTAACTTTCTAGTATGACGCTTATCACATCCAACAGAGGCATCTGGATAGACACTGGGCCCTGGTACCCGCTGGACTGTATCAGCTGGTTATGTCATGTTCATCTGGGGTCCCTTCGCCGGGCGCAGACAGACCCTTGTGAGGTGCTAGATGTTGGCCATTCGTGCTGCCATGCCACTTTTCTCACTTACATTTCTTTGTGCTGTTTTGATGCAAGAGTTAAGACTTGACCAAAAAAAAAAAAAAAAAAGCAAAGATTTAGCCACCAAGTACACAGATGCCAAATTGTACCAACCGAAGGAGCCCCGTACCCAGTTTGTGAGTTTGGGCAATAGTGAGCCCCTTTAAATTTTTACTATTGCCCCAAATTCAAGGTATTTAATAGCATTTCTCCTGCTTCCTTTAAGCATTCGTTTTGAGGCTAATGGTTATTCCAAATATGCATTTCCGTATCCATCCTGCATCCATTTTCCCTGCCATGCCTGAGCCTGATGCTACTTCTGCATCAGTGTGAGTAACAGAGGGTGAGAGCAGCCGCATCCGGCTGCCACCACCAGGGTTATCTCCATGCAGTTACTGAAAGGACTGCTGCCACCCTTAGACCTCCACCCTTTGTCCAACGGTTCCTCCTTTTCTCTCTGTCTCTCTTGATGTTTTTATTTTCTTTGTATTATACATGCTCTCTCCAAGGAGCACTCCACCGAGTGCGGGGCAGTGGGGGCAGCACCCTGAATACTTGCCTGGCTCTGTAACTTCAGGGGGGATAGAGGGGACTTCTCAGCCCTGGCTGCCAAGAAGAATCATTAGGCTGTACCCCAACATGATTAAATCCGAATGTTAGTGTTTCCTAACTAGTTTCATTACCTAGTTAAGAGCTTCTTAAGTGAAGACCAGGAGAACGAGTGTCCTGTAGAATTCTTTCAGATGATATGTACATATTCTCCAGAACTCTTTTTAAACATAAAATAGTAACAAAACCCGTACTTTGCATTCCAGTATGAATTACAAACGTACGTGGACTACGAAGTAAAAGTCAGGGTTGCCTTGTCTGTATTTACTTGAAACCGCTCACAACTGCCCATTAACTCCACTGGCAGCCTGGGCAGGTGATGTTCAGAGGCCCCCTGCTGCTTGACCCTGATATTCAAATGTGGTCCAGCAGCATCAGCACCTCCTAAGATATGCAGAACCTTGGGCCTCATCTCAGTCTCAGTCAGAAGCTTTGTTTTAACCATGTTCTCAGGTGATTTGTATGGCCAACGTATTTGAGAAATCAATGTTTTTGAGTGTTCTGTGCTACTAACAAAGCGGCCTAACCAACCAAGAGTGCTTGAGGACTACTGAAACAGGTCACTGGTATACTCTGCTCCACTCCTATGACTCGGCTTCATTGAGCAAAGTTTAAGAAATTTGATATATTGAAATGGGTAGCACTGCGGTGAGGAAGAAACAGATTGTACTCGTGTTTCAAGAGATGTAATTTTCCATTTATCCTGCATAAACAAAAGACATTTTTGCTTTGTTCATAATGAAAACAGATAGGTACGTTCATGTTCCTTTAACTCTCTCCTGATGCTTACAAATTGCTCAGCTAAAGAGTGAGAGGCCAAGTCCATGCTCTGGAGCCTCGTGGCCCAGGGCCGGCCCCTGAACAATGTGCGCGTTTGGCTTCTGACCGGTCGTGATTGCCCAGACACCAGTTGGGTTTTTTGTAATGTAATCAAACATAACTTAATTTCCTTTCTGTTTTCTGGAAAGGAATCGGAAATGTAATCACAATTCACAGTGAGTTGTATTTCACCAAGAAAACGTTTGGCGTTATAGTCATTTCAAGACTAGGGTCAGATTACAGCAATTTGATGGAAATTCAAAACTTAACCCTCCCATACCCTCACACCTTGTATTAATAGTTAAGAAATGGATCTACTTTTAAAAATCTTTGCTTCATTTGCATAGTCATTAATGACGTTCAAGCATGTCATTAGTGAAACACAAGATGATCAAAGGAAATGACGTAGCCAGTTAATCAGAGAATGATTTAATACATGTCAGATTCTACTCCAAGTCTGCACTACCAAAGCTAACTGGGGAGCATGCTCAATCACAAAAATAATAGTTTGGTGAATAGAAAATGAAAGAAGAATGAGACATATCTTTAGTACTATCTCCATTCTCCAATTAGCTAATATTCACCACAGACTATATTCTGAAATCTAAGAGGAACGTGTAGTTTCTGCCTGGAACATGATCTATTCAGGCTTCTTTTTGTAATCCCCATTTCAGGGCCACAGACCTCACGCGTGGACCATCATTCGAAATGTCAGTTAGTTCACCCAGACACTTCACAGTAGGGTATTGCGGATAATAGTCGAAAAAGATTAGAAGCTAGAGGAATGGGTGACGAGGAGGCAGTGGACTCACAGGGCTGAGCAGAAAGAAAGAAAACCTAGAACCAGCAGCAGCTTTCTCCTGCTAATACCCAGAAGCCTATTGGGTTTCCACGGATAAAGAATGGGAAGGAAGTAACACAAGACAAAGAGGTGTGAGCAGACAGAAAGCAAGGTGAGGTAGCCAAGAGGATAAGATTAAAGGATCAAAGGGGTTTTTTTAAAAAAAGAATAATGGTTTTAGTATTAGTGACAATCATTCCTTCCACTAAAATACTCTCCAGAAAGAGAAATTACAAGCCCATTTAATAAAAATATACTATGGTTTTTATTTGTTTTGTTTTATCACAAAAGCGCCAGCATATTTTGTGAGATGGAGGTGGACTTGGAAGTTCTAGGGGTCGAGGGTTTTGTCTGTTACACTGAGAGTTCTCTTCATGGAACCAAGCACAAACCAGCACCCAGTGAATTGTAATGAGGAAGGGAAGTCTTGCCTTGTCCCCCCACCTCATTTGAACATTAGAAGGTAATTATTTTCAGAGACAAAGCCCTTTCATTGCAGTGCTTATAAGAAGAGAGCTCACTTTAGAGCATTGTCTCAGAATCATATACGGAGAGAGGGTGGGGGGGATGGGACTACTTCATGCAAGGCTTCGTATGTGCAAGATTCTTACATCAAGTGGTCTGCCAGAGCTCTGACAAATCACATACATGACAGTCAAATACCTAAAAGGGAACATGGATGTTGTGGAATGAGGAGTAAAATAAACTTCTTTTAGCTTGTCAGGTGAAATGAAGGTTGGCTTTGGAAAGTAAATTAAACTCTGGGGAACTAAAGGGTGATTGCTATGGGAAGGCAAATCATGAAAGGGCAGCATTTCCCCCCTTTCAGGACCGATGAGGTCTGTACTGAACTGTGAAAAGGCACATCAAAAACAGCAGAGAATGGGAGCATTGCAAAAACAAAACCAGAATGTGGAGCTTATTAAATGCCATGGCTATGAAAGCAGCAGCCATCAGTATTTATGAAGCACTTTTACCTGCATTGCATCATCCCACTTCATCCTCACAGAAACCTTAGTGATGAGGAAGCAAAAAAACTCAGAGGTTACTTGACCTTCTCAAGGTCATATGGCTTGTAATGAAGTCAGGCTAATGAGTCTGGAATAAGAATTCTGGTCTTTCGGACTCCAAGATCTGCTCTTTTCCACCACACTCTCTTGCCTCCCTCAGGAAACCCCTTGCAGGGAACAGGCACTACAGCCTGGGAAAGGAGGGAGCTTGACAGAAACACGTGCTCCTCCAGACGTGCTTGAAGGTTTACAAAAAGAAAGAACAGTTATAATGCTGCAGGACAGAAATAAAGACATTGAAGAAGAAAAGGCAACAATACTTTTATAGTGCGGCCAGACATTCATTTTTAGTGTTCCCTCGTGTATTTGGTTGTGTGATCCCTCATTTCCTGTGAGGTAGAACTTGACTCCACTTTCCTGATGAAGAAACTGCAGGTGAGAAAAGGTATCTTGTTTCTATTGCAAAGGTAGGAGTTGATTAGACAAAGGCAAGAGGGACAAGCATTCCAGGCAGCGGGAACTATATGTGTAAGACCTTATAGTAGGGCAGGGGCGGGGCCGGAGGATGGGAAAAGTTGGCACATCAGGAAACAGAAGGAATGTCAGTGTGGCTGAATCAGGAAGAGTGAGGGGGAGAGAAGTGAAAAAAGAGCCTAGTGAGGCAGGTGGAGTCCAGCTCCTTTGGAGGCCATAAGGAACATGTCAAAACTTTTCATCTTTATTGTCAAAGCAATGGGAAGCCACTGGAGGATTTTAGGCAGGAAAGGGCATGAGCAGATCTGAAATTGTCTAGGAGAGAAAGGAAAACTTTGTCAGGATGGGGGCAATGGAGATGTAGAAAGGGAGATGGATTTGAAAACCATTTAGATGAAATTACTAATATTTGGCAATGGATTAGCTATGAAGAATGAAGGAGGAAGAGGATCAAGGATGATTCCTGAGAGTCTGATTTATATAACCACATGATTAATGAAGCCCATCTCTGAGATAAGAAACCCTGGTAGAGGACTACATTTGGGGAGGAAAGGGTGGGAGATGCTGAGTTTGATCTTAAATACATGAGTTTGAAGAAAAACAACTAAGTAGGTTACACATAGGCAGTTTTAATTTAGGTTAGGTCTTCCTACCATGCATTTCCCTTCACCTAACACTTCATCATACTGACTTGGTTATCTGACTAATCTGTATAGAACATGTCACTAAAAGTTGGGGCCTTGACTGCCTGGTTTACTGCTGGATCTCCAGCGCCAGGTGCAGCACCTTGGCAAAGCAAGCACTCAAGAAATACTTGCTGAACTGAAGCCTTAATCTCTAAGTGGTGTTCTACACTGCTGCTCAGGACCAGCTAATCTCCCTCAGTTTGACTGAAGCCCGTATTCACTGATTTCTGGCTGCAAACTCTTATCTCTGTACCCTGGCTTTTCCCACCTGCCATTCTGGAGCTGATCTAAACCCTAGGAATTTCTTCAGGGAATTTGGGTTGATCTATCTATAAGAATTAACTTTCCCATTGTTTTAGCTGAAAACTTTTCTACTTCAAAAAAACCCCGCAATATTAAATTGATACAATTTAGATAGGCAGGAGGTGGGGGATGCTCATGAACACAAGGCCCAGAAGTTCTGTGGGAAGGACCTGACCGGGACAGAGAAATAAGACAGAAGTTTGGCTTGATAAGGTGGATGAAGAGATTAGAATATTAGAATGAGAAGTTTCTGTAAAAGGAGTGGTAATGTGGAAGAACTAGGAATTCTTAACAGGGAAATTACCTAAAGCACACTTTTAGGGAGATTAATCTGGCAGCAGCCTAGAGGGTTAATTGAAGAGATAAGAGATCAAAAAGCCAAAAGGACCAGCTCTGAGGCTGTTGCAATAATACAGGTGTGAAGAGATAAGAGACTGAACTAGACAATGGAAATGGAGAGTCTCTGAGATAAAGATAAATGGAGAGAACTTGGTGAATGATTGGCTGGAAAGCAATAGAAATATTCAAAATGACCCCCAGGTTTCAAACCCTGGTGGTACCTGGGAGACTAATGGTGCCACTGATGAAAAGATGGTCTTTGTTTTCTATGGAGAAAAATGAAACTGAAGAAGTTAATGCTCATGTTACTTTGGCTATAGATCATCTATAAAATTCACAGTAGTGGTGGCCTCTGAGAAAGTGAACAACTTAATGTAAGTTGACTCTACAATATATTTCTCACTGGAATCTTGCATTCCCCAATGATGCCAGAGAGACAGAAGTTTGGTTCAGTTGGCATTTCATCTGACTGGTGGTCAATCAGGTGACTAGTCTCAAAAGTACTGTACTTCAATGAACCCGCTGACTTTATCTCTCCCCAAGTTGGAGAAGTGGGAGGAAAAAAACTTTAACTTTTCAAAGGTAAACATAAAGCAATAATGTTTCTTCCTGGTTTGCATTAAATTTACCAACAAATAAGATAGAGAATGTTAGAAAAAACAAAAGCAGAAATTCCCATGTGAGCAATTATGATGTTTATGTATATTCATATGCTTAATATAATCCAAGGAGATAGGTGGAAAATTTCATTAAATTTCACATTGTGGCCACTCCCTCAATATTTAAAAAAAAAAAAAAAGTAGTACTAATAATAAAAGTCTCTCATATTATAATGACTATATATAGTCATTATATATATATATATATATATATATATATATATATATATATATATATATATCCAATCTATAAGAGTTCAAATAGATGAAATTCTATCCTGAAAATATGCTGGTCTCCTGACAAATTCAACTCCAATGTTTTCCAATGCAATAAAATTTCACCATAGCAAAGAGTTAAGGTACCTTGTAAAACTGTATTTTTTAATAATTTTTTATTTTTCAATTACATTAACATACATTATTATATTAGTTTCAGGTGTATACCCAGTTATTAGACATTATATAACTAACTAAATTATTATCCCAATACATCTTGTATCCATCTGACACCATACATAGTTATTAGAATGTTATTGACTATCTTCCTCATGGTAGTCCCCGTGACTGTTCTGCAACAACCAATTTGTACTTCTCAATCCCTTTACCTTTTGCATCCACCCCCTCAAACTTCCTCTCATCTAGCAACCTTCCAAATGTTCTCTGTATCTGTGAGTCTGTTTCTTCTCTGCTTGTTCATTTATTTTATTTTTTTAGATTCAAGTGTTGATAGATATGCATTTCTTGCCACTTTGTTCATTTTTTTAATCTTTTTTTCTTCTTCTTCTTAAAGAAGACCCTTTAACACTTTATATAATCATGGTTTGGTGGTGATGAACTCCTTTAGCTTTTTCTTGTCTAGGAAGCTCTTTATATGTCCTTCAATTCTAAATAATAGCTTTGCTGTGTAGAGTAATATTGCTTTTCATCACCCTGAACCCTTCTGGCCTATAAAGTTTCTGTGGAGAAATCAGATGCCAGTCTTATGGGAGCTCCCTTGTAGATAACTAATTGCTTTTCTCTTACTGCTTTTAAGATTCTCTCTCTGTCATTAACCTTTGGCATTTTAATTATGATGCGTCTTAGTGTGGGCTTCTTTGGGTTCAACTTGTTTTGGACTCTTTGTGCTACCTGGACTTGTATGTTTATTTTCTTCACCAAGTTAGGTAAGTTTTCTGCCATTATTTTTTCAAATAGATATTTAATTTCTTGTTCTTTCTCTCTCTTCTCCTTTCATCGCCCCCACTATGTGAATATTGGTACAGTTGAAGTTGTCCAAGAGGCTCCTTATACCGTCCTCATAAATTTTTATTCTCTTTTCTTTTTGCTGTTCTGATTGGGTATTTTTTGCTTCCTTATATTCCAAATCACTGATTGATTCTTGGCTTCATCTACTCTACTGTTGATTCCCTGTAAATTATTCTTCATGTCAATTAGTGTACCTCTCATTTCTGATTGGTCCTTTTTAACGATCTTGGAGTTCTAAGTTCAGGGAGCATCCTTATAACTAATGTTTTGAACTCTACATCTAGTATATTGCTTCTCTCCATATAGTTCCGTTTGTCAAGTTTTTGTGTTTGTGTGTGTGTGTGTGTGTGTGTTTGTTTGGTTTTTGTTTTGTTTTTCACTTGGAAAATGTTTCTTTGTCTCTTCATTTTGGCAACCTTCTGAGTTTCTATGTGTCAGGTAGAGCTGCTATATCTCCCAGGCTTTGTGGAGTGGCCTAATGTAGTCGGTGTTCAGTAGAGTCCAATGGCATTGCCTCCCTTTTCACCCAAGTTGGGCACCTGAGGTGATGTATTCAGCCCATCCCCTCATATGGGCTGAATACATCCCCCTTTTGTAGTTGAGCCTAGATTGCTGTTGGCACATCACTGGAAGTGACTTACCCTCAGCCTGAACAGCTGCAAGGACTGGCTGCAACCACTGACCTCTGGCCATCATGGAGGATCAGCTGTGCAGTCCCCCCACACTTCAGTGGGGTTCTGGTTCCTACTGAGTCTTCCCTTTGAATGTGTCATTTGTGGAGGTGGTTGGATGATGCTTTGATGTGGTTTGAGGCTGTCCCCCAGTATGCTGGCTCTGTGTCCTCTCAGGAGGTATAGGTTGAGATCAGCCACCACCTTTGTTCTGCCTGGGGCCACCCAGCATGAGCTACAAAGTTATCTACAGGTGGCTTTTCTTATGCTAGGCTTAGATGTGCCCAGGTGAGCTTTGAACCAAGACCAACTTCTGCTAGTGCTGAGCCTGGGGCCACTTAGCAAGAAGTATGGGACACACTGAGGCCAGATGTTGCTTGTTTGAGAGATTTTAGGAAAATCTGGAGCATGAGCAAGACAGGCCATTCAATGGAAAAGCCACTGGAAACAGCTTAAGTAGATTCAAAAGTTGGGTGGGGTGGGCCTCAGGGAATCACCAGGGCAAGGCAAACAGTGTGAACCAGGTTGATGAAATTTCAAATATGGCACCCACCTGCCTGCACTGTCAGGGGAGGGCTCATCAAAGAAACAATTTTCTATGTCTGGTAGAAAGCTACACACACACACACTCACACACACACATGCACATGGGCTCACACACAAGCTCTCGCTCATAAATCAATTCCTCCCCATATGACTCTGGTGTCTTTCAAGCTGGTGCCCTAGCGCTGGAGATCAGAAGGAATTAGTCTGAGTAAGTCCATGTATGGGCCTTGTAAGAGGAGCTTCCTGGAACTCCAACAGCCTCTGTCTCCTTCAGCCTCAATCCCTGCTGGTTTTTACAGTCAAAAGCTATGGGGTCTTTTCTCTTCCTGGCACTGGAAACCTGGGCTGGGGCCGGCTGTGGGGCTGTGACCCCTCGCTCCTCAAGGGGGACCTCTGCAACTGAGATATACCTCCTGGTTTTTATCTGCCACACATGGGTGTCTGACCAGCCAATTCTGCATCTCCAACCCTCCTACCAGTCTTGATGTAGATTCTTCTTTAATTTCCTAGTTGTAGGACTTCCATTCTGCCATATTTCAGGTGGTTCTGAATGATAGTTGTTCTGTTGTTTAATAGTCACTTTGATGTGGTTATAGGAGGAGGTAAGTACAGTGTTTACCTTACCTAGGCCACCATCTTTTTTTTTTTTTTAATATATTTTATTGATTTTACCCAGAGAGGAATTGAGAAGGAGAGAGAATTAGAAACATCGATGAGAGAGAAACATCGACCAGCTGCCTCCTGCACACCCCCCCACTGGGGATGTGCCCGCAACCAAGGTACATGCCCTTGACCGGAATCGAACCCGGGACCTTTTAGTCCGCAGGCTGACGCTCTACCACTGAGCCAAACCGGTCCGGCCTAGGCCACCATCTTGACTGGAAGTTTCAAATTGTGTTATACACAAGCGTGGAACTATATGATCTCTTTCGTTGCAATAGTAAGTTAACTGAAAATGGTTTTATTTATTAAGATTTTATAAATTATCTCAATCACCTGGGTCTTTTGACTATTTGTGAATTGTTTATAATGGTCTCAATACAAATGTGTATACAAGAGAGTTGGTCATTTCTTTAAAATGTACAAAGAAAAATGCTCACCCAAATATGAAATAGCAATGTCAGTCATGAAGATGCCATGATTTATAATGGAAAAGAGCCCTCATTTATTGAAAGAACCCTCATTCTTTTAATGCTATTATGCCTGCAGCTGCAGCATTCTTCACACCTAAGCTTTTTCCCCCCTCAAGTAATCTATGTTAATAATTGACATTATTACAGTAATCTCAGATATAAAATTAGCCAAGATCAATGGCTTATCTTTTGACTAACTCTGTCTTATAGTTAACTAGAAACCTAGTGTATGAAAATTGTGTACTGGGGGAATCCCTCAGCCTCACCAGCACCCTCTCCAATCCAGGACCCCTTGGGGGATGTGGATTCGCAATTCAGGATCACTGGCTCCTAACAGCTCACCTTCCTGTTTGCCTGATCACCCCTAACCACTCTGCCTGCCTGCCTGATCACCCCTAACTGCCTTTGTCTGCCTGCCTATCGCCCCTAACCACTCTCCCCTGCTGGCCTGATCACCCCTAACCACTCTGCCTACCCGATTGCCCCTAACTGCCTCTTCCTCAGCCCTCCCACCATGGCTTTGTCTAGAAGGATATCCGGAAGATGTATGGTCTATCGGGTCTAATTATCATATTACCCTTTTATTAGTATAGATGGCTCATCAAAAACATTCTCAAACAAAGATGTAAGTTTGTGTGATACACAGGCAAATAATTATATAAAAGATATATGTGTAAAGAACTATTTTTCTGGAACAACAATAGCAAGAATGAGTTTATAGAATTTCTAATCCCCACAATAATACAATTTAGAAACCAAAAATTCCTTTCAGAGGCACAGAGTAAATTGGCAAGATGTTTCTTTAAAAAAATACAATTTGTACAATTAACCTTCCGTAATGCATGAAAACATTATGGAAAAAATTTCATAAGAGGGTAGGAAAATTAGCACCTTTTATTTGTCTGACATAAAAGATTGATTTTTTTTTCTTTGCCTGTTACCTTCCTAGTTTTTCATCACATAGGTTACATTGATATTAAAGAACTATATTCACAGTGAACATGCAGTTCTGTTTTATTTTTAATTTATATAAGTCTGGGTAACATTCATCCACTTGCCCAGGATGGAACATAGAGTCATCATAGCTTCCTTACTTCCTCTGGCCACACCTGGTGAGTTCCACGTTCTGTCAGGCTCACTTATTTAGCATCTCTACATCAGACTTTCCTCTCCATTTCCATACTTCCTCCAGGCACTCATCTTCTCTCTCCTTGATCACTGCCACTGCCTGAGTCACTTTCCCACCCATTCCTGTTGTACAGTGCTATCAGCATGATCTTTCCACAGCCATTCCCATTGCTAAAGATTTTTATTTTATGGCATCTAACTGCATGCAGGTTTTGTGCTGCCTCTATCACATTATTGATAGATACAAACTTAAATGCCAATATTATTGCTAGGAACTTTCTCTGAGAATGTGACATCTTCCACATGTCACCACTTCTCCTTCACCTTTAGAAAGAAGGTGGTATATTCAATAATGTATCAGGAACAGAACACACTTACACACATAATGCTAATAATGAAGGATAAATATTAAGGGTGACTTCTCTTAATTATAATTACAGACACCTCTTAATAATTTCTCTTATGAGCTGAAATTGGTTTGGCTCAGTGGATGGAGCGTCGGCCTGCTGATTGAGGGGTCCCAGGTTCGATTCCAGTCAAGGGCATGTACCTTGGTTGCGGGCACATCCCCGGTGGGGGGTGTGCAGGAGGCAGCTGATTGATGATTCTCTCTCATCAATGTTTCTGACTCTCTATCCCTCTCTCTTCCTCTCTGTAAAAAATCAATAAAATATATTTTTAAATAATAATAATAATAATTACTCTTATGAGAGGTGAAAAAGGTTGTCTGTGTTTCTCAAACAAATTCACTGGCAACCTAGCATTTATTTTTAATTAAATTTTGACTAAGGCAACATTTGAGTTTACCTTTTTTATTTTGAGAATTGTTTTGATGGTCAAAAACACAAACTGTTAACCAGCTTCAAGTTGAAATAACTTAAGATCATTAAGATGCATTTTGGCTTACAAAGCTCCGTTGTGTTCTTTTCTTTAATCATAAGCAACCCGATTAAGACAGAAAAGTGTTGTCCCCATTTCACAGAAAACTGAGTCTATTGACTGGCCATGGTCACAAAGCTGCTCTACTGACTTGAATCCAAGATTTCTCATTCCAAATCCCTGCACTAATTCACAGATCCTGAGCTGCTTACACACATACACACACACACACACACACACACACACACACACACCTTGTGACTTGCATGAAACAGAATAACAAACACTTAAAAATGAAGCTATGTAATGTAGTTATTTTTATTGCTCCTGATAATGTTATAGAACCACCTTTTTACCTATTTTCATGTTCTGTCTAGTGTCCTTTTTCTTATACCTCACTGCTTAAATGTTGCATTTTCCAAGCATATGAATAGAAAATGTCCAGCTGCCCCAAAAGAGCAGATTGATATAATATGAGCTCTTTGTTTGCTCACAGAATAGGCACAAGTTGTGCCCTGCCAGCTGCTTTGTCCACAGTCTGAACCTTGTTCTGTAAGAACCACCTGTATGACTGGCTGTATAATTAATTCCATACTCCAGTTTAGCCTGGGGATCTTCTGTTAAGATTAAATCAGATACTGCCTCTGAATGCGAACAACATGCCACTCTCTGAATTAGATTTGGACCACTGAGGCCAGGTGGACATGGACCTCAAAATGCTGCATTTAGAAGGAATCTCGTTTATTGAGAGCTTCTTATATGAAACTGCTCTGGCAGAGAAATATTTTAGTGCTGCAATCAGGATAGCCAAGTATTGAATCCATGGGTATTAGTACTCAGAGTGTTAGTACTCAGATTATTAAGACTTAAAGAGTTGCCCTCGCTCATTTCATTTCAGATAGCAAATTACTCTAAGATAGTAATTTTAGATGACAGTGTAGAGGCCAGATTACACCCCTTTTTGGGGGGGACTGCGGGGGAGTGATTCATAAAAGACATCTATCCAGAAAAATTGACTTATTAACATTGGAAACTGATCCGACGGTCACTTCAAGATCCAGCAGGAACTTCGGTAGTGCCTTAGAGACCCAAGAAGACAAGCCTGTGACTCAATTCTGTGAGAGTCTTTTGCATAAATGTAGCCCAAGGTTTGCACTCAACTTTAAGGATAGTCATTTTCAGGACTCTTAGAAGCCACTCGGCGTTTCAGTGCCTAAGCAACTGGCAATAATCAGACAATACGTCAACTAAAACTTGGAAGCTCATATTATTTAAATAAAGTCTTCCTTCTTTAATCAGCACAGTCATTAAAGGGAGTTTACATATGTGCTTTCCTTCTGGTCGAACAATAACAATCACCTTCTCGCCCCTGATGAAATTACACCTTATTTGAACATGGGCTGAGCATGTTGTTGCAGGAGAGAGGGGAAGAGACAGTGTTGAGTTTTCCTAAACATTTCCAGCTCCATCTGTTGACAGAGCCTTGAGCTGTTTGGAAGCTGGGCTCCTACTGCCTGCGGGAACAGTTGTTCCACGGGAAATGTAATTGTGAGTGGGCCATGACGCCAGACTGTTAAACTGCGTTCCAAGTGATCTTCTCTCCATTCCTATCACCACTTGGCTCACGACCTTGACGGCATCACTTGTTCCCACTCAGAAGTAGCAGCCAGAGGACCAGCGAAGCGCTGTGACCAAAAGTGAGGGAGCCGCGTTCCCTGGCTCCCTACCGCAGAGCAGTCTCTCTGTTTCTAAATTGTTTAAATTTGCTGTGCAGGGGATTGCTTCCTGATCCTGGTGTGCTTCCTACATCTGTTTAGTCTTAAATACTTCCTCAAATATTTTTCAAAATCCACTCGTGATTTCCTAATCCTTCTCTTAATGCGTGGACGGCCTGACATGCAACTCTTCCTCTTTTAAGTCCCAGCTTGGGAAAATGCAAACAAATGGGCGATCCTGAAGAACAGACTGGGGGAAAGATGAGTGAGGGCGGTGGGAAGCCTGGGGGAGCGATGGCAGTTCTATTGTTCATGCACCTTGCAGAAATGTGTCATTATTTGTCTGTCCGGTCACTTCAACGAGGACTTCAACGAGAAAAGTTAAAGGCGTTGTCATCACAGCTGCTGTTTGTGTTGGATTTGGGGGGGCGGGGGAGGGGGGGAAATAAATGTATTGCACTCCCTCTGCTGGCTCTGAAGTTGCAACACCTCATTAACCAGATCTATATTTAGATGTCTTTTCCCATTTGATGGGGGAAAAATGGTGTGTGGAAAAAAAGGAAGCAAAAACTGGGAATGTTGTTAATTTTATTATTCATTTAAAATGTCAGGAAAAACAAACATCTGCCCAGTGCCAATGGTTAGGAGGAGCAGGAAAGCCAGCAGTCTTTAGGCCTTCCAGCGCTGGAACGGCCTTTACAAATCACTCCGTTCCTTTCAAATACTGAAACAATCTTTTCCCAGAGCTTAATAAACAAACCAGTGGATTAGCATGCTCAGTATGTTCAAAACAGTCTGGAGGACAAACACAAAGACATGTATTTGGCTTGGGGCGGGAGGGAGAAGACAGGGTGTCTTTCACTTGGTGTCAGAAAAGGAAAACTAAAAGATCCTCACCTGAATCTTTATACATCCGGGGAGGCCCCTTCAGGCGTGAAAGCATGCTCCCCACAAGCCTGGAAGAGGACCAAGCGCCATGGAATTTTACAGCCGAGGGGACCTCAGAAGCAATGGCTCTCCTCTGAGTGAGAAAGAGGGCTTAGCAAGAGAGCAAAATGCTCCAGACATCCGAGGACCGTGAGGGCCCGCGCCCGCCTTGCTCATGTTAATCAGCACATGGAGGGTGTTTGCTGGGCTCTGCTCTCCCCTCCATTCTCGCTTGCTTTCTTCCCCAGGCGGCTGGATGCCAACCACATCAGCTACGTCCCCCCTAGCTGTTTCAGCGGCCTGCACTCCCTGCGGCACCTGTGGCTGGATGACAACGCTCTGACGGAAATCCCTGTCCAGGCTTTCAGAAGTTTATCGGCACTGCAGGCCATGACCTTGGCCCTGAACAAAATACACCACATCCCAGACTATGCCTTTGGAAACCTCTCCAGCTTGGTAGTTCTGTAAGTTCTGTTGATTTTTTTTTTTTCTCTCTCTCTTAACAATTTCTAAATTCACTCTAAGACCTTGACCTTAAAGTGCTGGCTTTTCAAATCTTGAATAGGGACATTTTAAGTGTGGAAAAAACCCTGAATTCCTCCCCAAAATGACTCATAAGTGTTCTAATTGTATAAAAGAATGAAACAACATTTATGGAATACCTGCTAAGTGCCAAGTACTGCTGAGCATTCAAATATAATAAAATACGCCCTCTGCCCATTGTTTATTGTACAAGTAACCACCATACTGTACAATTAGTAAAAATGCCTTATTTCTGATAATAACTTATAATTCAGGTCAAATTGAAATATGCCATTCTTATCTATATATATAAAAGCCTAAGTGATAATTAGGACCAAATGACTGGAACAACCGGAATGACCAGTGGACCAGTCGCTATGACACGCACTGACCACCAGGGGGCAGATGCTGAATGCAGGAGCTGCCCCCTGGTGGTCAGTGCACTCCCACAACCAACCTCCAGTAGTTTCCCCCTGGCTGGCTGGCTCCCCAGATCTGCCCTGATAGGGGGCGGGGTGGGGGACATTGGTCAACCTCCCAGGGTCCCTACCCCCAGCCAATCCCCCCCCATAGGCCTATATCACTGGCCAGGCCAAGGAACCCCCCCTGTACACAAATTTGTGCATGGGGCCTTTAGTTATTTAATAAATACTCTTGGCATAGATGGTTTGGCTTAATGGGTAGAGCGTCGGCACATAGACTGAAGGGTCTGAGTTCAACTCCAGTCAAGGGCATGTATCTTAGTTGCAGGCTCAATCCCCAGCCCTGGTTGGGGCACATGTGGGAGGCAACCAATCAATGTCCCTCTCACATGAATGTTTCTCTCTCTATATCTCTCCCCCTCCCTTCCACTCTCTAAAAATCAATGGGAAAATATCCCTGGGTGAGGATTAACAAATAAATAAATACTCTTGAATCTCTACCAAGGAAAGAGAAGCAAGAATGAACCTGAGAGTGAGCTATGCATGTCTATCCCTCCCCACTATATGTCTAGGTTCCATTGTTTCAGTAAATCAAAATGATTCTCAATTAGTAGTTTGAAAAAATAACCAGTCTTCTGTGAGAGTGTAGAAATATGCCCCATGTATATAAAATTTGGGGCCACACCAAAAATTATATTTTTGCCGATCTGAGGGGGGAAAAAAGTATAATTTTGATTCACTCACACTGACTGTTGTTGTTGTGTTTGCTATCCCCAGCCCTGGTTGGGGCACATGTGGGAGGCAACCAATCAATGTCCCTCTCACATGAATGTTTCTCTCTATATATCTCTCTCCCTCCCTTCCACTCTCTAAAAATCAATGGAAAAATATCCTCGGGTGAGGATTAACAAATAAATAAATACTCTTGTATTATTTGACAATCTAAGTGCCCCTGACTCAATAGTCAGGTAGTATGTGTTTTAAAAATTCTGCAGCACACCAGTTGGAAGTCACTGCACTAGAGGAAATAGATTTACAGAGAGCCAGCTATTCTTTTTCATGCTGTCTTCCTTAAGCTCATCTTCCAAAACCCTCTTTGGGGCTTGATCCAGTTTCCAGTTATGCACACAGTAGCTCTCATTGGCTTTGTCCTCACTCACTTACCATTGAGCCAGTGGAGATAATTATACACACTTATAGTGTGTCAAGATAACTCATCTCCTTGGGCAGCCAAAATATATTATCATCATTTTCTGCCGTCAAAATTGCTGTTTTCTCTTTCCCTGTGGCCCTGCCCTGGGAATGTAGTCATCATAAGTCATCAGCTTCAACAAAAAAAACGCGCTGACACACCAGGACCTTCCCTCCACCCTCCATTTGTCAGTATCATTCTTATCACCCTCCCTCCAAAGCCATGCTAATTAACCCCTGTCGGAAAACATGCTGAACAACCACACTGAGCAACCTGGATTTATTTTTATCAATCATGTTGCTCATATTGTAATACACTACCTGATATCTCAACCTGAAAGGTAAAACTGTGACTGCCTATTAAATTCTAAGGTATAAAATCATCTATGGCAAGAGTGAACGGAGCATATAACCGTTTTTACAAAACGTTCAACAAAGCATTTCCTGTATATAATTAGTGCATTCTGTAGTTTAAGTTTCTTTGGATTTAAGCGATTAAAATGTGCCTAAGTTTCTATGTGCAGTGTGCCTTGCTGACTGTCTGTAATGTTCTCCTGCAGGCATCTCCATAACAATAGAATCCACTCTCTGGGAAAGAAAAGCTTTGATGGGCTCCACAGCCTAGAGACTTTGTGAGTTGACCTTTTATTTGTTTCCCTTTTTTCAGTGTTTTCCTGAGTATTCTGAAGGAATCAAAACAGCCTTAAAATCAAGATTGCTGTTGAGTTTGGTTAATTGCCTGAGCTTTAAACAGATATCCACTGCAGCTTTATCTTACACACAAACACACACCTGGCAAAGCTAAACAAGATTTTATCTTGATCTAGCAAGAGTGATAAATTAGTTAGAATCATTATTAGCTAAAGGAGATGCTTTCCACTAAGCAGAGACTATGTGTTTGGAAATGTGTATTCTGTGAGAATAAGGGCTGGAGGGGGCTAATGGGGCAGGAGGAATGAGAGATATCTGTAATAATATCAACAATAAAAAAAAAATTTCATTTAAAAAAAGAATAAATTCTTTATTGTCCAGGATGCAGACCAGGCTGCCATCTGAGATGAACAGTTCTCTAATTAGGAAACCACAGGGTTCATGCTAAAAGCAAATCTAAAGACTAACAAGTTATGGTGGCTCCCATGTATTGAGTATATCCGTAGTCAAATATGGCACTGGACATTTGGCACACTTTCAGTGAATCCTACAACCATCCTAGGAGAGCAGACATTACCCTCCCATCTTAGGTCCAGTGCTATCAAGGTTTTTACCAACATCACATAAATAGTCAATAGCATAACTGGGATTTACTTCCTTCTCTAGTTTGACTTCAAAATCCACGTTCACTACTACATTCTACTTCCAAAGAAAAAGTCAAAAAATTAGTTTTGAGTTGCTACCTGTAATAAAACTAGAGCCTCGCCAGCTAGTCAACAGAGCCGCAGTTTGCTGACCACCGGCCTCCAGTGTATCCCAAAGCCACTTGGAGTCGGGATTCTCATGGGCTACACACCTGGCTGAGCCCTCTCCCAGGTTGGGAGCTGCTCTCCATCACCCTGCTGAATGGGAAAGGCAGAGGGAGGGTGCAGCGACAGGCAGAGCAGGTTCTGAGTGTGCTGGGAGAGGAGGGTGGTTCCAGCTGTGTCCCAACTCAAACCTCGTGTTTTCACTACTCAAGCACAATAAGCCACACGGGGCCACTGAGTGGACAGTGCTGCCTGTGACAGGACTGCAGAAGGGGATAACCAGAGACCACTCTACGGTGGCCTTGGAGCCCATTAATCGTTTGCACACAGAGCTTAACAACTTGAACCTGATCAGTCAAACTTCCAACCAGCTCTGCATCCACCCATTTCCTTCCAGGCCGTCTATTGTCCGTGGTCTTCTTGAGGCCGATCCGCACTAACAGCTCTCCTTCCCGGGTTACTTCAGTCGCTCTGTGTTTCCTCCTAGAAGGGAGCAATTGTCCTCACAAGGAAATGCCAAAGATGAACTTGTCCAGGCAGGACTTTGATGTCAACTCAATGGCCTCGGCAAACAATTTCCATGGGGCTGCTAGGAAAAATTAGGACTTCTCCCTAATCTACACAGAGCCGGGTGGGGGATCTTAGGGATGGAAAGCACCTTCGGTCCTTTTCAACTCAGTGGGAACAAAAACAGATGGGCTTTGATGGGTATTTCCGTAAATAGTCTCCCCCACCCCCTCGTGTTTAGGTGAGGACCCAGGGTTGCAGGTGAATACCGTGGAATAAAACACTTCAGGAGAAACATCTTACTGACCCCCTCCCCTCCCCTTGCCCAGGGCTGAGGATCAGTCAATTGGTTCCTCCCAATGTCTTCCTTTCTCTCACTAGAAATCCAAGTAATTTATAAGGACCCCGTACTTTTTTAATCAAAACAGAGCATCTGGAGAGATTTACAAACAGGAGGAAAATTTATGTCCACAAAAGAACCAAGTTTCCAGCTTAAGGATGGTTTGTGTCAGACAAGTAGGAATCTTGATTCATGTCTAACTCAATTAAATTATCTCTCTCTTAAAATTAAATAGCAGTTCTTTTCCACAGAGGAAGATCTAACCACATCTGATTGCCTGACCAAAAGGTTTCTCTGTGTCATCTGGGAAATCTGCCATTCCCAGAGATCAGGAGGCAATTATTTTTCATACAAAGATGTAGCTATAAGGTGGAGTAAATCTATAAAGCTCGTGTGAGTAATGGAATTGAAAAGCCATTTGTGTCATAACAAATAGGGAAATTAATGGTTTGAGATTGTTTGGCTATCCCATCTATGTGCGTGAAAAATAATACAGAGCTTTGCCTCCCAGACCAACGAAAGCGTCATACTTCTGATCTGAATCACTATTTGTGTCCCTGAGAAAATTCTAGACCTGATGTTCTTCCTGAGAGTACCCTGCACATATAAACCTCTCCAGAAGCAGGCTGTCATCCGGACCTCAGGCTGTGAGGGAGACAGGCACTCCCCAGGAGCCAGGGCCAAAGCAGCTCTCTGAGAGGTCCTGTCAGGCAAAACTCTAAAGAGCAGGGGGAAGGAGAGAGTGGAGGAGGGAACAAGGAAGAGCATGTGATTCAGGAGCCCAGAGTAGTGCACGTACAATCTGGCAGCTAAGTGAGCTCGGCTCAGGTGAAGAGCCATTTTAGCAAGCTTTTAACACTTGGCCAGGCATCCCTCCTACTTGATCACTGAAACCTATGTCCCCTCCCTTTTTTGAAATGCCCCTGTGCCATTGAGTCTTGACTTTGAAATTTCTCATGGCCATATTAATGCAGAGACTTGTGGAATGGTGGTGATCAGCAAGCCAAGCAAACCACTCTTCATAAAGAGAAGGAATGAGCCCTGGTTGGTGTTGCTCAATGGTAGGAGCGTTAGCCTGGGGACCTAAAGGGTCTCGGATTTGATTCCAGTCAAGGGCATGTACTTGAGTTGTGGGTTCGCTCCCCATCCTGGTTGGGGCACCTGTAGGAAGCAACCAGTTGATCTGCCTCTCATGTCAATCTCTCTCTCTCTCTCTCTCTCTCTCTCTCTCTCTCTCTCTCTCTCTCTCTGTCTGCCTCCCTCAAACCCTCAATTTGACTCTCTCTGAAAAAGCAATAGAAAAAAACATCCTCAGGTAAAGATTAACCAAAAGGAAAGAAGAGAAGAAATGAGAATTTTCATCAGTGATACTGGTCCATTGAAATAACTTGTTAACTTTCCTAGTAACTATAATATATATGAATCTGTACATGAAAAACTGAAAATACTATATGCTTACTTTCAGAGATTTAAATTATAATAACCTTGATGAATTCCCCACTGCAATCAGGACACTCTCCAATCTTAAAGAACTGTAAGTATTTAGGACAGATTTGAAGGGAGATTCTATTCTTGGTTAATTTTTTTTTTAAGTGACTTAGTAGAAAAAAAATTTTTAATTCATATAACTGACAATTAAGTACACTTGAAATATACTGTAATTGATTCTATCATCAGCAACCATCAAATAATCTTTTTAAATTGATAATGGATTTTTCTAATATATGTATATTAGAAAAAAATATATACATATTTCTCTAAGCCATACTTCTTTCCTAAGACACATTTCCCCAATATTCATATACTTTATAGATTTGTGTAGAATTGTAATGGAATTCATTTATTTGTTGAACATTTTGAAAAACATTTCTAGGTTGTACAGCAACCTAGAATAAAATGCATGTGCCTAGTGCAGTGCTAGATGCTTTCACATGTTATTTCACATTCTTTAAATATTTCATGACTCATGTTTAATTAAAAAACACAATTTTACTAAAGTAGAGCTAACCTTCAGCTATTATGTTGTATACATTCTTTTACATACTATAATTAGTTTTTCACTGTACTTAAAAAAATAGAATAAAATAAAATAAACTATGTAAGCAATGTGCTAACACTTGGAAAGGAAAAATAAGCCTAGAGCCTATTTTCCTGGCAGAGAGAAATAAGACACACAGCTAAAGGAGATAGACTGCATGGGCTTGTTTATATTAAAAAAAAAAAAAAAAAAAAACAAAACAACAACAACCTTCAGGAGGTTCTGCCTTGGGAAAATCAACCTGCTGCGGCCTAACTGGGAAGCCATGGTTGTCTATGGCGAGGCTCACCAGTGACTGCCACTCATCTCATCCTCAGGCCCACAGAGGACCCCACGACCTTCAACTGTGCCCCTCTGCATTCAGACAACATTAACATCAACAGATGAGAATCAGTTCGTTTTTACAGACTCACTGAGCACCTTCCTTCAGCTCAGGAAATTCTGTTCTCACAAGGACATGACTTAAATCTGCCTCACTGCAGCTTACGTCCATTTTCTCTTCTCCTAGCTTCAAATGGGGTCATAGATGTCTCCATAGATGTTTCCCTCTGTCTCAAGTTGTTACACAACAGTGCTCTATCAGATTTTAACAGATGGATTTTCTTTAATAGCATTAGATTGTAAGTTTCCATAAAGCACAATTATTACTTTCAGAGGCTTTATTTCTCTTTCAAGACAACAGCCTGTGATTTCTTTTTCTCCTAGAGAGTGAGGGCATGTAAGTTTCAAAATGCACAGAGGAATTTAACCTGAGCCTCTTGTTACTAAAGGTGCTGGTAATCGCCATGGGGTGAGACGGTGAGGGCTAATAAATAAATTTATCCTGCACAATATTTCCTACAAAGATTTTTTTCTTCTCTTCCTAGAGGATTTCACAGCAACAATATCAAGTCGATACCTGAGAAAGCATTTGTAGGCAACCCTTCTCTTCTTACAATGTAAGTGGCCGTGGTTCTTTTTTATTTTCCCATCCTGAAACAGAACATGCATTGTTCTTTTAAATATAATACAAGGAATGGTCTATCTATGCCCAAGTTTTTCCCCAGTCAATGTAAGACTCGATACCAAGAAATATGTGGAGAGATGTTTTGCCAGGTTTTAGCTAGATGATGAACTAATATAAAAGATTTGTTTTTCTAGGACCTTCAATATGCATTACATTGTGCATTGTATCTTCAGATGCCTTTTCTCACTTCACAATGAGACTTGTGAAATGCTTTGCTTCTCTCTATTTTATAAGGAATAAAACTGATTTTTAAAATGAATCCAAGTGTACTAGAAATATGCATTGTTATATACAAATAGAAGTCCTTTACAACAATCAACTCCAGCCTAAATTGATGGTGGGGAATGGGAATACTGTTTTATTCTGTCTGTATACCCACTGATTGTCAAGCCAACCATGAAGTCACATTTATACAATTACAAGCCAAGTTGTAATTCTAGAAATATGCTTATGTTTTAGAAAGGTGTATATGAGGATTTAGGTACCATAAAAGCACAAAATACTTACAGCTATAATGAATAATTAATTCTATGTTTCATATTTTCCACAGACGTAAGACTGATCATAGGTAGATATATAAGAAGATGAAACTGTGTTAGCATTGGGCTAGTTCCTAGTTAAAAAAGATAGTACCTGGCAGATTTGAGACATAGGATTGGACTGAGGTCATGGGTGAATGTGAAACCAAAATGTGGTGTTCACTGTCCAAGTTCGTTGCCTCACAGAACCGAAGAATGGATTCACGGACAAAAATGGTTAACAGAGGCAAAGTTCATTGAGGGATAGATGGGCTTCCTGCCGCAGGGGCAGCAAGAAGGGGACCCAAAGCGGATTACTGGTGAAGCTTCTTTGTCTCAGGTTCCGAAGTCCCATGCCCCTCAAACCCATCCTGGAAAAGGTGCAGCTGGGGTTCCAAAAGCAGGCCAGTTCCCGAGCTTCTGTTCCGTGTTGCAGCTGGGTGTAGTTCAGCATCCAAGCTAACTGAAGTCCATCAGTCCCACATGGCCACAAGCCACATGGGCGCAGGGGAGTATACCCCCTGAGATAGGAGCCCAGCGCACCAGAGACAGAGAGGAGAGTGTGTGCTTCTTTGTCCAGGGGTAAATTCATGCTTGCTAGTTCTGATTGGTCCTATCAAAGAATTCTGCCATAGCAACATCTTTGGGATTGATTATATATACACCTCACTGCCTTGTGGTTGGCTATCTGCAAGTTGCCTGTCTTAGTAGCACCTACACATTTTAAAGCTGAGGTCTCCCGCACATACCCTTCTTTCCTCACCTACCTGGGTTCCCCGGTTCTAGGTCCTTTTGTTTGTTTCTGAGGTGCAGTCAGCAAGGTCCTGTTATTCTAGGACTTTCTCATTCTTCTCCCTCTCCCAAAGTCCCGTCCCAAGGTCCCATCCCTGACTGTCTAGCCCTTCTGCCTCCTCAAGACATCTTGAATTTGGAGGAAGAGAGTAAGGACAACTGTTGAACATGACTCTAGGGGCACTTCTTGGCAGAAATCCATCCTGTACCAATTTGATTGAGAGGCATTCTGGGACAGCGTACCATTTGTCACAAATGAGCTGGAGTCCCAATTAGCCCTGACAACTAAGAGAAGAAGAAAAAAATACCATTCATCATTCCTGAAATGTTCTGACAGTATGTTGGAAAACAAAGGGTTTTTTAAGTTTATTGCCAATAAACATTAGTCCTCGTTAGCGAGTATTTACATAGTAAGAGGTTGGCAACTTGCATTGCCTTTGCTTCTTTTTCCTAGCAGCTGCAGGACTGGGTGTATTTTAATCACTCTTGATTTGCTAATAACGCTTGAAGGGACTAACAACCCCCCAATTATTAGTACTCCTATCCAATGTTTGATGTTGCCTTAATCCCTCTTCTCCTTGCTTCTGCTTCTGTTTCCATCTCTTGTCATTGCCATCCCCACCCACGCCCCTCCCAGGTTCCCACTTTCTGTGAAGGCAAAGGCTTCCTGTATCTATTGGCTACACAGGCTTTATTTCTCCCTCTGCAGTCCCATCCTATGCCTAACTTCCCATCCAGCTGCCCATCAGCCTCTCTGCTCTCAATTACCTCTAGACGTGCATCAAGCTAAGGCTCGTCTCCCTGCATCCACCACTGGTAGAGTCATCTCTCTTGAAACACAGCATCCATATTGTCACTCTCTTGCTATGAAACATGCAGAAACTCGGGGTTTTCTATTTACGTTAAATGCACACTCCTTACAATGGCTTTCACAGCCTTCCATGTGGCCCCGGCCAACCCTCCTGATCAGTTCCCCAAAGCTCTACTCAATTACCCTACATATAGTCCAGACCAACTAAGCTAAATTCATAAAATTAATATTTCCTTGTTTCCTTTGCTCCTATGATGCTATATCCTCAGTATACTTATTAAAAATTTGTTTTCCAGGGTCCATTTCAAATGAAATTTTTATTAATTTTTTTCCTAATCTCATGAAGGAACTCACATCCGAGTACCCTATAGCTCCTTATTTGTATCTGTGATGACTCTGCCCATGTATACAAGTGTGTGTATCACATCTGCCCAGGGTACACTGAATATATATGAATATATAATTGCATAGTGCAAATAAAGGATAATATAATATTATGAGGCAAATTCCATTTTTTTAGTCCCTTGTGTGTTATGATAAGATTTGACCAGAGGATAGACTCTTCATGTAACATATAAAACTTCACCTTTCTTCAGTTAGTGATATTAATTAACCATATCATTAATTAATATCATTAATTGCCAACACCCTGAATTACCTTTCTGGCACTCACTAGAGTCCACAGATGTTGGAGGCACAGGGAGATTTTTAAGTAATAACGACTGTCAGTTCATTTGCTTTTCTCCTTAGTAGCTATCATTCATATCTGCTGTCAGAAACTTTCGATCTTAAATAGTATGGATTTCTTACCAAAAGTCTCATAATATAAGTTAACACTTTTGAGGTTGCTTGAAACCATGTAATCGGGAATGTTATATAATACTAGAGGTCCAGTGCATGGATTCGTGCACTGGTGGGTCCCTCGGCCTGGCCAGCTCCCTCTCTCTGGAATCCCTAGGGGGATGTCTGCATTGAGAATCTTCCCCTTGGTGGTCAGTGCCTGTCATAGTGACCAGGCAATGGTCATTCTGTCATTTGGTCACTTAGGCTTTTATAGAGAGAGATAGGATAATGGAAATTACAGAAAAACATTGAATGTACTTGTTGAAATTTGCCATTTAAGTTTTTTACTAAGACACTGGTGTTTGGATTTATTTATTTTTTTTCAGACATTTCTATGATAACCCGATCCAGCTTGTTGGGAGATCTGCTTTTCAGCATTTACCTGAACTAAGAACACTGTAAGTTTTTCTCTGACATATCACTTTCCCATGTAGGGTTGCTGTAAAAACCAAATGAATGTTATAAAGTTGAAGTGCTTTGAAATAAAAACTACCCATTTTTGCCTGGACAGCGTGGCTCAGTGGTTGACCATTGACCTATAAGCCAGATCACAGTTCCATTCACAGTCAGGGCACATGCCCGAGTTGTGGGCTCAATCTCCCACCCCATGGGGGGCACCCAGGAGGCAGCTGATCAACGATTTCTCTCATCACTGATGTTTCTTTTTTTTTTTTTCTTTTCTTTTTTTTAAAATATATTTTATTGATATTTTACAGAGAGGAAGGGAGAGAGATAGAGAGCTAGAAACGTCGATGAGAGAGAAACATCGACCAGCTGCCTCTTGCACACCCCCTACTGGGGATGTGCCCGCAACCAATGTACATGCCCTTGACTGAATCGAATCTGGGATCTTTCAGTCCGCAGAACGACACTCTACCAGTGAGCCAAACCGGTTTTGGCTCATCATTGATGTTTCTATCTCTCTCTCCCTTCCTCTTTGAAATCAACAAAAATATATTTCTTAAAATATACTTTAAATTTTTTTTTAATTATCCATTTTTATCTCCTCCCAATAATTCTCATGTATCCCTCCTTCTAGGACTTTGAATGGTGCCTCACAAATCACTGAGTTTCCCGACTTGAGTGGAACTGAGAGCCTGGAGAGCCTGTGAGTACTTGAGAAAACTCTTGACTTTGACCAGAACAGGCACTGCTTTTAAAGCACAAGCAGTCTAAATGTCAGTGAATCAAAATGCGTCCGTGTGATGCCTGAATAAAAGAGCTATGTCTGGTTTTGTGTTTCAACAGGACTTTAACTGGAGCACAGATCTCATCTCTTCCTCCAACCGTGTGTGATCAGTTACCCAATCTCCAAATGCTGTGCGTATCAGTAAGGCAGTAACGCTTTGTGAACAGGCAGCCGCCATCTAGGGGTGAAGTGGCAGGCATTATTTCAAAACCCTTTAAAAGGGAAGGAAGTTCTTTCCCTGCTCTTCTCCAGGAGGTCAGGCCTCCTTTGCCCGCTGTGGGCCAGGGACGCGGCTCCCTGACAATGATGGCAGTACACCATGTTTCCAAACCCCAAACGGTCTTCCACTAGATTCCAACTGGCACACATTTCCTTTAAGAAAATGGATATGAACAAGCCCAAATGACTTCCTTTTCCCCTCTAAAGGCTTTTCAGAGCAGAAAAAAATAGATTAAAAACCCACTATGGATGCCAAAATAAAAAAAAATTAAGCTATCGGATGCACACAGACCTTGATAAAGGCAACCAAACGTCCTTCCGGTATTGTTGTGGGTGCCATGTTCTAATGTTTCATCTAATGGTTAAACTGTTTGCATATGTTATTTCTGTTGGCTTGGAGCTTTTTTTTTTTTTTTCTTTTCCCTCTGCCTTTCTTGTTTTATGAAAAGTCGTTTATAGGAACTTGAAGAGCTTTGTTTTGACCTTCCATTCTCAGCCCTCTCCCTGAAATCCCACTCAACCCTATTATCGTCCTCTCAAGCATTGTTGGGACTTAGTAAAAGGGCCCTTCATCGTTTGCCATGGTTCTGTTCTCACGCAGTAGACATCTGCGGCCATTGAATGCCTGCCATTCCACCACAGGCTTTACCTAGTAGCAGCGCTACAAGCAGCACTACAGATGTTACGTGGAAGAAGGGGGACGTCTGTCGTGGTGGTTCTGCCTTCCCCCATTCCCAGCCTGCACGTCACTCCAGGCCACAGTTGCTCAATGGATGGAGTTGCAGTAATACCATGGGATAGCCTTGGAGTCAGGCGTTTTTATGTTTGAAGGAAAGGGACAGAGCTGGTCTCCACTTATTCACCCCACATTGCCCTAGGAGGTAGAGATACAGATGAGAAAACTGAGAATTGGGAAACTTAAGGGCAAGAAAGTAGCAGAGTCCAAATTTTAAACACAAGCAGTTTTATTGAATAACTAGGCAAAAGTGTATGTACAGCAGGTGGTGGGAATCATGGAGCCATCTTAGAATTCTCCCCACCACACACAGAATAAGTAAAATTATCTTCATTTCTTAGGAAAACTGGATCAATACCATGACTAGAATTTTACATCCTATAATTAATAAGTTGGGAGCCAGTATTTAAATTGCATCTGTTGCCTGGCTGGTATTGCTCAGTGGTTGAGCGTTGACCTGTGAACCAGGAGATCACAGTTCCATTCCTGGTCAGGTCACAAGCCCGGGTTGCAGGCTCGAGCCACAGTAGGGGGCGTGCAGGAGACACCAAATCAATGATTCCCTCTCACCATTGATGTTTCTATTTCTCCCTTTCTCTTCCTCTCTGAAATCAATAAAAATATTTTTTAAAATATTAATAATAATAATAATAATAATAATAAATTGCATCTATCTTCACTATGTCATACAGTAAATATTAAACCACCCAGGTCTAGAACTGCATTAATGGAGGCTGACTGACAAATTGGTTATGCATAGACTCTGGGGTCTGTTTTTCTGGTTCAAGTCCAGTCTCTCTCTATACCAGCACAGTATCTTGAACAAGTTGTTTATTCCTTCTCGTCTGTTTCCTAATCTATAAAGTAGAGGTGTAATTACTTCCTTCAGAGGATCATCGTGAGGATTAAATACCAGCCCCGGGAACATTGCAAACTCTCAGGCAGTGTTAACTCGTCATCTTGTTTCTCACTTCCATTATTCTTCCTCAACTTGAAACTAGAAATGCCTGAAAATACACAAATACATTAATAGCAGGATCTTGCCATTTTCAAAGCACTTCAACCTACAATATTGATTTGTTCTTCCCAATAACTCTGCAATATCAGCAAAGCAGCCATCTTCTCATTTAAAGAGAGAACTGAGAAAGATACCAGTGCTCTGGCCAGTGTATCAACCAAGTCGATTGAGTTGAAGTTGAGAAAAGAATTCAGAGTCCTGACCTCTACTACAGTCTACTTTAGGTTCTAGAAGCAGAGGTCTGAGAGCAACCCTTTAGGCTGAATCATCCGTGGGTCCTTGTTACATGAGGAAATTTAACTGCACTTGAATGGTTTCACTCCAAACTTGCTTCACCTCCAAGGGAGTTACTTGGTTGTGTGTGGCTTTCCATACTTAGCAGCTGGTGATCTTAAGCAAGTCATTTCACATTGTATGGGGATCATCATAGTGTCTTCCTCAGAGAGTGACCACAAGTGTTAAGTTAAATAATTCTGGTAGAGCTGTAAACATGGTATCTATTGTACATGTAAGAAGTGCTTGGTCAATGTTAACCATGAAAATCCTTAGGTAGAAGTTAGGTAGGAGGTGACACTGTGTCTTTTATGAGGAAGAGGATTTTATGCACCCTCTACTAAGAGGCACACAGGAAGGATGTGTCCCCTTGAAGTCTGTGAAGATCAGTGAACCAAATTACTCTCAGGTTTGATAACATGTGTGTCCATTTTATTTCACTCACTTTTCAAAATTACATACTGTATACTTGTGTATGGGTGAGAGGTATGGTTTTGCTATTTTGTTTTTGATTTGGTTTGATCTTTGAAACCTCTACAATAAACTACAAATTTGTGTTTGCAAACAGCTTTATCTGAACTATTTATGTGAAGGAAATGAATTGTATTTCTATATAAATTACATTTATCCAATAAATGTAGAATAAAGTGATCAATTAAAGAATAAAATAACTTAAGAGCCTCTTAGTAATGATTGTTTTAGTTACATAGTGGGGATCTAGTTTTAAGAATTAAAATCAGGCATACAAACGTGTTAGCTGATTAGCTGATAACTTCTAAAATATGAGACAAAAGTTTTTACAAATATATCTATGTTACTTTATCTACCAGATTTCTTTTTCTAAGCTTTCTGCAAATTACCGTGGCTTGTTTTAGATTAGTTATATTCTACTCTAAATATATCCAGATGGTTGTGTTATTCTGTAATTTGTTGAGTTTTGGCTGAAGACTTTCTTAGATTTCCATCCCTCCCTTTCTCGTAGTGATTGATTTCCAAGTTAATGCTATGTTTTGAATTGTTGTTGGGGTTTTATTTTAGTTAATTAGAAAAGAACCAACAGTGATTCTTTTAGCTGTAGATAGCAGTTCTTAGAAACAGAGGCACAATTATTTAATTTGATTTGTACTCATTTAAGTAAGGTAATAGCTAGAACATTGTAGATCATCACTAACAAAATATAAATATATTCATTAAGTAAATTATTTAAATCAATTAAAAAAGTATAACAGTTACATTTTAGTAAACATTTGAATCTTCTGCTTAATCCAATAACGGTGACTACCTGCTCCATGTCAGGCTGGAGAAATGTTCAGTGTCGGCCTTTAGGAGATATATCATCTCAAAAGGGAAAGGGAGCATGTTTCCTTACGATTAATATGTAACAGACTTTTTCCCTTTTGTACCTTCTGTTTTTCAGAGATCTATCTTACAACCTGCTGGAGGATTTACCCATCTTTTCAGTCTGCCGAAAGCTTCAGAAAATGTATGTCTATAAAGTCTCTAAGTCACCTAGCCGAAAATAAGAACCCAAATTCACGTATCCAGGAGTCATTGATTTGCTTGGTTCACTGAGGAGACATTTCATGTGTGTTCCCTTCTTACACACACAACATGTATGGGATAGCTATAAAGTTAGGAAATACAAATAATACTACTTTACCATGCATTATATGATAAGTAAACCATTTATTATTTCCTTTCCCCTCCTTGCGCCCCCCCCCCCCCAAACTTGGTATAATAATGAAGACAGCTTGTTTGAGCTTTGGCATTTTGCTAAACTTACATATCCAATAAGTGGTGTGTGCTTTTTTAATATGGGAGTCTTGAGTTTGTTGGTATGTTTGTTTCACAATAGTCATCTTTAGGGGAGGTGCCATATTGGTCATATTTGAAGTGCCATTGGTGCTACTTACACATGAAATATTTTAAAAGTCCTTTCTTAAAATTGCCGCCTCCATAAAACATCAGTGTATTGCTTTATACTCATACTTTGGTTTTGATCAAAATAATATTAACCGTCTTAATTTTTCTCTGAACGCCTTTGAAAATTAATGGAGAAAGAAATAATCTATCTTGAAAGGCAGTTTGGAAACTCCTGGAGACCCTAAAATATAAGAAAGGCTCTGAAGGCAGAGCTAGGAGAGGCATTCTCAAAGTATTTAAATGAAGATGGCATTTGGGATATAGTTTTATGTTCACCTAAAAGAACTAGCTGCTTTGAAAGAGAGACAAACAATACTTGTTTAAGTGTATAAGTTACAATGTTCTTTTTTAAAACAACAACAAAAAAATGTTAAGGTCACTTGATAGTCAATTTCATGTATTTCTTTGATTGAGGGCAGGTATTCCCTCTGTAAAAGTTCTCAGAAGACCAGGCTTTGAAACCAGTGACTTTGAAATCAATCTTTGGGCCTCTGTCATTTCAGAGACCTGCGACATAATGAAATCTATGAAATTAAGGCTGACACTTTCCAGCAGTTGCTTAGCCTTCGATCTCTGTGAGTATTGCCTCCCAGCGCCTTCCCCGTCATAGAGCACCGTTTTTCTTTCTTGGGTCTTTGTTTAATAATGTATTTTCCCTGTATATGCGTATTGTGGGTATATCTTTGCTATGAAAAGGCAAATATTTTGCTAGTGATCATTTCCAGAAATAAATTTAAAAGTTGTATTTGCAATATGCTCTCTGCCAGTCAGCAGATCTGAAACTTTGGTGAAGAGGAAGGAAGCCACTCTGTGAATAACTGACAAAATATGTTTCTGTTTATGGCCTGGAATTGTCAGGGATTGCTTTGTATACAAAGATGAAATAACCACACAATTCTTCCTGTCCATTTTTTTTTTCTTTGGTGGTTAAACAGTTTTCCTTTCTTTTTTTTTAATTATATTTTTATTTTTCAATTATAGTTGATATACATTATTATATTAGTTTCAAGTGTACACCCCAGTGATTAGACATTATACAACTTACTAAGTTATTATCCTGATAAATGTCATACCCATCTGACACCTTACATAGTTATTACAATATTATTGACTTATATAGATATACAATATTATTATTCCCTGTGCTATACTTTACTCCCATGACTATTCTATAACAACCAATTTGTACTTAATTCCTTCACCTTTTTCAACCACTCTCTCAACTGCCTGCCCATCTAACAACTGTCAAAATGTTCTTATATCTCTGAGTCTTTTTCTGTTCTGTTTGTTCATTTCTTTTGTTTTTTAGATTCAATTGTTAATAGATATGTATTTATTACCATTTTATTGTTCATATTCTTTGTTTTTTTCTTCTTCTTAAAAAAAGACCCTTTAACATTTCATGTAATATTGGTTTGGTGGTAATTAACTCCTTTAGCTTTTTCCTGTCTGGGAAGCTCTTTATCTGTCCTTCAATTCTAAATGATAGTTTTACTAGGTAGAGTAATCTTAGTTGTAGGTCCTTGCTTTTTTCATCACTTTAAATATATCTTGGCACTCCCTTCTGGCCTACAAAGTTTCTGCTGAGAAACAAGCTGACAGTCATATGGGTGCTCTCTTGTAGGTAACTGTTTTTCTCTTGCTGCTTTTAAGATTCACTTTGTTTTTAATCTTTGGCATTTTAATTATGATATGTCTTAGTGTGAGCCTCTTTTTTATCTAAATAAATTCTTCTCCTTTTTTAAAAATTCTTTATTGTTTAAAGTATTACATATGCTATTACATATGTCTTCTTTTCCCCCATTGAGCTCTCCCCAACCACCCCCAACACATGCCCTCACCCCCTTAGTGTCTGTGTCCATTGGTTATGTTTACATGCATGCATATAAGTCCTTTGGTTGATCTCTTACCCACCTCCCTCCCCTGCCTTCCCTCTGAAGTTGGATGGTCTGTTTGATGCTTCTCTGTCTCTGGATCTATTTATGTTCATCAGTTTATGTTGTTCATTATATTCTGGTGTGCGCCTCATTGGGTTCATTTCATTTGGTACTCTACACTTCCTGGACCTGTATGTCTATTTCATTCACCAAGTTGGGAAAGTTTTTAGCCATTATTTTTTCAAATAGATATTCAAGTTCATTCTCTCTCTGTTCTCCTGCCAGCACCCTCATGATACAAATGTTGTTTTGCTTGAAGTTGTCCCAGAGGTTTTATACTATCTTCACTTTTTTTATTCTTTTTTCTTTTTACTGTTCTGATGGGGTATTTTTTGCTTTTTTATATTTTAAATCATTGATTTGATTCTCAGTTTTATCTAGCACACTACTGTTGATTGCCTATGAATCATTTTTCATTTTAGTTAGTATATCCTTCATTTCTCACTGGTTCTTTTTTATAGTTTCTATGTTCTTTTCATGCTATTGAATTCTCACTAAATTCCTTGACGTTCACACTAAGTTTCTTGAGCATCTTTATAACCGATGTTTTGAACTCTGTATGAGGTAGTTTGCTTGCCTCCATTTCATTTAGTTCTTTTTTTTTTTTTTTTTTTTTTTTTTTTTTTTTTTTTTTTTTTTTTTTTTTTTTTTTTGAGATTGCTCTTCATTTGGGACCTGTTTTTTTGTTTCCACATTTTGCCTGCTTTCCTGTGTCTGTTTCTGTTCATTATGTAGAGCTGATACATGATACATCTCCTGGAATTGATACAATGGCTTTGTGTAGCAAGTATCCTGTAGGGCCAAGTGGCACAGCCTCCCCCATCACTTGGGCTGGCCACTCGAGATGCACACCTGTGTAGGCTGTGTGTACTGACCTGTTGTAGTTGAGCCTTGATTGCTGTTGGAGTCACTGGGAGGGATTGACCCCAGGCTGATCAATTTCAAGGATCAGTAGGGACTACAATGAATAAGCTGCTATGTAGGAGTCTACCCTACAGAGCAGGGTAGAAGCAGAAAAGTAATATTATTTCATTTCTACTCAAGAAAGAATCTCTTTGGAGAATGAGATGAATGGGTAGAGACTGATGGTAGAAAGACTGTTTAGGAGGATAATATGATCATCCAGGTGAATGATTCCATGGGCCTCTGGTAGAAGAGTAGATCAAATGGAACTAGCAGAGTTTGGTGAGTGACTGGAGATCTAAGGGGCAGGAGGAATTCAGGGGACTCAGACATGCAGCCTTCAGAGTCTGTCATATTCTATTGGCATCTTTGAGAGGCATTTAGGTAGTGGAGTGCTAAATTGCATTGTATACAAATAGAGGAGAGTATATTAAGTTGGTGCTTATATATCGTATCGATAGTATAAAGAAAAATCGCAAAACGATATATAAAGGAGAAATTAGTAAGGGTTATTGTCTAAGTCATAAAATTGGAATAATTAATTTTTCCCCCATTTTTACACTTTCATATACTCTCTGGTCAGATAATTATGTGACCCAATCTAACTCAACTTTAATAAAATAAACCCTTCAATAAATTAAATCAGCTTTTGTTTGGGGTTGGAAAGAAACCTCTACTTTAATATATCTTTCCCCGGGGACCTTCAGAAGTGGGCCCAGTTTTCAGTTTCTTATCTTCCCTCTTTAGGTTTTCCAGGAGCCTTGGCATGGTTAGAATTCTAGCCTTGACTTGTGTCTTGTTAACTATGTGGCATTTTGAGCTCCAGAGTCTTTATCGGTAACTTAAGAAGAATGTAGAAATGAATGTGAAAGCTCAGTGAAAGCTGAAAATCACATGTGAATTATGCATTATTAATATTTGGGGGGATGTCATCAGATTGGAAGCCATGGAAATAATGATAATATCAGAAAGCTCCAGATATGGAAAGATAATGATGATATTCTATTAAAAGCTGATTGAGACCCTAAAAACCTAAATTGTGACTTACTTAGATAGTTTGATATTTATTCATCCATTTACTTATTTAACAAATATTACAGAATATCTTAAATGGGCATAGAGCTCTGCTGGATACTGAGAATTAGCAAATATGCACACAGTCTCTGTCCTTGTACAGTTTAGTGAGTGAGATAAAAAATAATAAAAGAATAAAACTAATACATGTAAATTCATAACTATGATAGACACTTTGAAGGAAAGGACTATGTTATTAGAAGAGTACATAAGAAGGGATTGGAGTGTTTGACCTGTTGAACGAGGTCAGGGTCAAGGAAGTGGTGGATGCTGTTGGACTTGAAGTATAGGAGTTAGCAAGATACATAGAAGAGGAAGTAAAAGTATTCCAGGCCCAAGGATGACCATCTGCAAAAGTCCTAAGGAAATGAAGAATATCTGGAAGTCAGGGCACAAAGAGAAAGTGGGACATCAGATGGGGTTGAGAGACGTGTAGGGTCCTGACATTGTGGTCATGGTAAAAATTATGGCCTTCAGCCCAAGGACAGTGGGCAAGCCATTGAAGGGCAATGATATAATAATGAGGGTACTGTATCCCAGCGATCAAGTAGTATTTGGACAGAGTTGGCCTTCATCGTGCTTCAGATCAGCAAGTTGATCTGAAACATAATGATTTTCTATCATTATGTTTACAGAAA